>NC_092380.1:22514758-22825046 GCF_030028105.1 Mobula birostris
GACCCCTCTCTTCCCTTTCTTGATCTCTCTGTCTCCATCTCTGGAGACAAACTGTCTACCAATATCTTTTATGAACCTACCAACTCTTGACCATATCTCTTTCCTCCTTGTCTCCTGTAAAAATGCTATTCCATTTCCTCAGTTCCTTTGTCTCCACCGCATGCTCCCAGGATATGACTTTCCTTTCCAGGGCATCAGAGATGTCCTCCTCCTCCAAGGAATGAGGGTTCCCTTCCTCCACCATTGATGCTGCATCTCCTCCATTTTCTGAACATCTGCACACTCCCCATCTTCCCACTGCCCTATCAGGGATAGAGTTCCTCTTGTCTTCACCTACCACTGCATGAGGCTCCGCTTTCAACAGATTATCCTCCACGACTTCCACCCGCTTCAATTGGACCCTACCACCGAATGTATCTCTACCTCCCCCCCCCCCAAAACTGGGATAACGTTGAGCTTATTATCTCTGCACAGGTACACGTACCCATTATGTGCAGTGAACCCCTTACCCTGCAGCAGTGTCACAGGTACGGCATCAGAATCAACCATCACGTTTATTCACATACAGTACTGTGCAAAAGTCTTAGGTGCACCTATATAGCCAGGGTGCCTAAAACGGTTGCACAGTACTGTAGCTGTCAACGTGGAGCGTAAAGTGAGGTTGTAAATTAGGCTGGAGCAAAAGACGTTGGGAATGGCGAGGGTGGAGCACCGCAGGAGGGGTGTAGGACAGGTGGCAGAGGAGGAGTGCCAGGGTGGCGGGACAGGGGTAGACACACCCGGTCCTGAGACACCGAGTAAGGTCATTTGATCGCAAACAATCGGTTTTTTTGATCATTACCCTCCCTGGTGCTTCCCGCTCCCTTCCCCTCTTCCCAACCATGATTCCCCTCTCCCTGCCCCCTTCCCACTCTCAGTCCACAACAGAGACCCACATCAGAATCAGATTTATCATCACTCACATATCATGAATTTTTTTTTTTGCGGCAGCAGTACAGCGCAATACATAAAATTACTACAGTACTGTGCATTTCAATGTCAAAGTAAATTTATTGTCAAAGCACATTCCTGTATATCACCATATGCTACCCTGAGGTTAATTTTCTTGCAAGCCTTCACAGTAGAACAAATACCGTAGCACTGACGAGAAAACTCCACACGAAGGTTGACAAGCATTCAGTGTGCAAAAGGAGACCAACAGAGCAAATTAAAAAATAAGTAATAATATAACTAACACTGAGAAGGTGAGCTGTAGGTCCTCGAAAGCGGGTCTGTAGGTTCTGGAATCAGTTCGGAGTTGAGGTGAGTGAAGTTACCCACGCTGATTTAGGAGCATGGTTGCAGGGGGTAACTGTTCCTGGTATTGTGGGACGATGGCTGCAGCGAGGAGAGGGCATGGCCTGGGTGATGGGGGTCCCTGATGATGGATGCTGCTTTCCTATGGCAGTGCTCCCTGTAGGAGTGCTCAGTGGTGGGCAGGGGCTTTCCTGTGATTGACATGCTTTAGGAATTTGCTGTGGTGTGTTGACAGGGCGTACAACAGAAAACAACAACATTCAGCAAGGAATTGTATAAAAATTTAAGTTAAAGTCCAGATATCGAATAAAATGTGCATAAACACACATAAGTACCAGCAAGTATTTACAATGTAAAGGCCTTTATAAAGAGTGGTTTCAGTGACTGAGGTAATAGATGGGGGGAAGAGTGGGGTGTTAACTGGAATGGGTGATCAGATTAACTGCATGTGGGAGTAAAATGAGTTTTTTGTTTTAATAGCCTTGTAGTGCTCTCCAGAGGGAGAAGGCAGTTTACTGGGAGGATAGTGTCCGCAATGATTGCCCCAGAACTTACAATTTCTTCCATACTTGACGTAAAACAATAGCAGAATGCAGAGTAAGGTGTCTAGTCAGGTGGCTGTGTTCTGTGAGATGAGGTGAAAGCCTGGCCAAAGATGTGTGCACACCCTGACAATTTATCTTGCAACTCCACACTCCAGTTCAAGAAAAAGATAAACTTTATTTCTCACATACAGTGAAATTGGTCAATTGAGTCAAATGACCACCACAATCGGAGGATGTGCTGGGGGCAGCCCGCAAGTGTCACCATGCTTCCAGCGCCAACACAGCGTCCCCGCAACTTGCTAACCCTAACCCGTACAGGACAGTGCAAAACTCTCAGGCCACTTTTTAAGATCTGGGTTCAGGTGGTATGGCTTCCACCGGGCCCTGATCTCAACATCTTCGAGGCTGGAGAGACAGAGGCAAGCGAGACAGCCAAAGTCTGTAGAAGAACTGCGAAATTTCTCCAAGATACCTGGAACAACCTACTAGCTGATTTTCTTATAAAACTGCGTGACAGTGTACCTAAGAGAACTACAGAATTTATAGAAAACCTACAGCACAATACAGGCCTTTCGGCCCACAAAGTTGTGCCGAACATGTCCCTACCTTAGAAATTACTAGGGTCACCCATAGCCCTCTATTTTTCTAAGCTCCATGGACCTATCCAAAAGTCTCTTAAAAGACCCTATTGTATCCGCCTCCACCACCATTACCGGCAGCCCATTCCATGCACTCACCACTCTCTGCGTTAAAAAAAAAACTTACCCCCGACATCTCCTCTATACCTATTCCCCAGCACCGCAAACCTGTGTCCTCTTGTGACAACCATTTCAGCCCTGGGAAAAATCCTCTGACTATTCACACGATCAATGCCTCTCATCATCTTATACACCTCTATCAGATCACCTGTCATCCTCCATCGCTCCAAGGAGAAACGGCTGAGTTCGCTCAACCTGTTTTCACAAGGCATGCTCCCCAATCCAGGCAACATCCTTGTAAGTTTCCTCTGCACCCTTTCTATGGTTTCCACGTCCTTCCTGTAGTGAGGTGAGCAGAACTGAGCACAGTACTCCAAGTGGAGTCTGACCAGGGTCCTATATAGCTGCAACATTACCTCTCAGCTCCTAAATTCAATTCCACGATTGATGAAGGCCAATACACCGTATGCCTTCTTAACCACACAGTCAACCTGCGAAGCTGCTTTGAGTGTCCTCTGGACTCGGACCCCAAGATTCCTCTGATCCTCCACACTGCCAAAAGTCTTACCATTAATGCTGTAATCTGTCAACATATTTGACCTACCAAAGTGAACCATCTCACACTTATCTGGGTTGAACTCCATCTGCCACTTTTCAGCCCAGTTTTGCACCCTATCAATGTCCCGCTCTAACCTCTGACAGCCCTCCACACTATCCACAACACCCCCAACCCTTGTGTCATCAGCAAATTTATTAACCCATCCCTCCACTTCCTCATCCAGGTCACTTATAAAAATAACAAAGAGTAGGGGTCCCAGAACAGATCCCTGAGGCAGACCACTGGTCACTGACCTCCATGCAGAATATGACCCATCGACAACCACTCTTTGCTTTCTGTGGGCAAGCCAGTTCTCGATCCACAAAGCAACGTCCCCTTGGATCCCATGCCTCCTTACTTTCTCAATAAGCCTTGCATGGGGTACCTTATCAAATGTCTTGCTGAAATCCATATACACTACATCTACTGCTCTTCCTTCATCAATGTGTTTAGTCACATCCTCAAAAAATTCAATCAGGCTCGTAAGGCACAACCTGCCCTTGACAAAGCCATGCTGACTATTCCTAATCGTATTATACCTCCCCAAATGTTATAAATCCTGCCTCTCAGGATCTTCTCCATCAACTTACCAACCACTGAAGTAAGACTCACGGGTCTATAATTTACTGGACTATCTCTACTCCCTTCCTTGAATAAGGGAACAATATCTGCAACCCTCCAATCCTCCGGAACCTCTCCCGTCCCCATTGATGACGCAAAGATCACCACCAGAGGCTCAGCAATCTCCTCCCTCACCTCCCACAGCAGCCTGGGGTACATCTCGTACAGTCCCGGTGACTTATCCAACTTAATGCTTTCCAAAAGCTCCAGCACATCCTCTTTCTTAATATCTACATGCTCAAGCTTGTTGGTCTGCTGCAAGTCAGCACTACAATCACCAAGATCCTTTTCCGTAGTGAATACTGAAGTAAAGTATTCATTAAGTACCTCTGCTATTTCCTCCGGTTCCATACACACTTCCCCACTGTCACACTTGATAGGTCCTATTTTTTAATGTCTTATTCTCTTGCTCTTCACATACTTGTAGAATGCCTTGGGGTTTTCCTTAATCCTGCCTGCCAAGTCCTTCTCATGGCCCCTTCTGGCTTTCCTAATTTCCTTCTTAAGCTCCTTCCTGTTAGCCTTATAATCTTCTAGATCTCTAACATTACCTAGCTCTCTGAACCTTACGTAAGCTTTTCTTTTCTTCTTGACTAGATTTACTACAGCCTTTGTACACCACGGTTCCTGTACCCTACCATAACTTCCCTGTGTCATTGGAACATACCTATGCAGAACTCCACACAAATATTACCTGAATGTTTGCCACATTTCTTCCGTACCTTTCCCTGAGAACATCTGTTCCCAATTTAAGCTTCCAAGTTCCTGCCTGATAGCTTCATAATTCTCCTTACTCCAATTAAACACTTTTCTAACTTGTCTGTTCTTTAAAACTGATGCAGATCGAAAAGCAAAGGGTGATCACACACCAAATGTAGATTTGCTTCAGTTTTTTTTTACTGTTTATTGCTCTTTATAGAATTTTTTTGTTATTTAGAAGCTTTTAATTTCATTACTTTTGGAAGTATGTTTGCTTTATAGGATTTTTTGTACCTGTACCAAAGACTTCTGCACAGTACTGTATGTTTTTGGAATGTGGGAGGAAATGCACACAGGGAGAACGTACAAACTCCTTACTCCAAACTCCAGCCAGAACTGAACCATGATATCACAGTTTGCACTGTGGAGTGTTTGCACGATCTGCCGCTCTCCCAGGCCTCCCAGTTCCTGCTCCAGTTTCTCTGATCCACCCACAAGACTGATGCAATCTGGGTGGAAATTGTCCTTGGGCAGAGCAGAGGGATCTCTGTAGGGGAACAGATGGCGTGTGCTTGCCAGCCAAGCTCTGCAGATGACGTGCTGGGTGTAGTCTGCTCCTGGGTTGCTGCACAGCATCCAGAAGCAGGCAGCAGCAGGAATCCCCAGAATTTTTACACTCATTCCCACGTTCGGCTGAGTTGAATCATTAGGAAGGGAATTTCCCTACTGTGAGGAAGTAATCAGGTTTGTTGCTTCATATTCCAATCATTTGTGTTGGTTGAAATGGTTTTAATTATATTGAAGAGTTGCTAAGTGATTTTTTTAATGTTTAATTGCATTTTTCATTTTCAATAGTTTCATAATAGGTTTTTAATCTTTTCCTGAGGGGAAAAGATCCAAAGTAACTTAGTCATCACGTGTCCATTGAAACACACAGTGAAATGGATCATTTACATTAACAACCAAGGGCGTGCTGGGGGCTGCCCACAATTGCCACCATGCTTTCTGATGCCAACGTAGCATGCCCACCATGTCCACACTGGGTTGCGTAGTGGTTAGTCTCGGGGCATCGGAGTTCGGAATTCAGCCCCGGTGCTGTCTGTAAGGACCACAAACACCAGGAAGTCTGCAGATGCTGGAAATCCAAAGCACCCCACACACACACACACACACACACACACACACACACACACACACACACACACACAAATCAACTTCCCAGCACTTTACTTCACTCCCTCCCCTCTCTCCCGGTTTCACCTATCACCTACCATCTTGTGCTTCTTCCTTCCCTCCCCCCACCTTCTTTCTCTGACGTCCCACCTTTCTTTCCAGTCCTGATGAAGGGTCTCGGCCCGAAATGCCAACTGTTTACCCCTTTGCTGCCAGGCCTGCTGATTTGCTCCAGCTTTTTGCGTGTGTGGTTGTCTGTGAGGAGTTTGCACGTTCTCCCCAAGTGCGTGAGGGTTTCCTCTGGGTGCCCCGGTCTCACCCTGCGGTCCAAAGACATACCCGTTAGTATACTAACCAGTACGTTTGCGATTAAAGAGACGGGTTGCTGGGCGATGCGTCTCATTGGGTCGGGAGGCGTCTCTATGCGTTGTCTCTAAATAAATAGAGCAAAAACACAACAGAACAACACAAGTAACAAAAACAGCCACAAAACAAACAAGTAAACAAGCTCCTCCCGTCCCTCCCCAACACAGACAAGGCTCTAACGGCAGGACGCGTCTCTGACCTGGACTGGACTCGCAGACTCGACCTCCAGACTTGCTGACTTTCTCCTTTGACCTCTGGTCGTGTCATCACCAAATGACGGAAATCAATGGTGCCGGTGAACCAGAATTGGGTTTATTTTCACTGACTTAGACCTGAAACTTCTTGTTTTACGGAGCAGGCATAAAGTTAGTATACGTTACGAAAATAAATAATGCAAAAACCAAAGGAATAACAAGTGGCATTCATGGGTTCATGGATGGTCCAGAAATTGGAAGGTGGCACTCCGAGCCGAGAGTGAGGAATGAACTGAGGTTTGGACGATTTAAGCGCCGGGCCAGGTTTAGAAGGTCAGGGCGTCGTCTCAGAGGCAGGGGACGGGCTGGTTCAGTTCACTATCCCACAGGGTTTGCTTGACTCTGTGTTGGACTGAGGTCTTTGGAATCAGCTGCAGTGATGCCTGGTGTTGTGAGCTTCAGTTCTGAATGCTGTTTGCTCGCCGGAGTGTTTGCACAATTGTTTTTCTCTCTCTCTCTCTCTTTCTGCACATTGGGCTTTCGACGGTATTTTGTTTTTAATGGGTTCTATTGGGGTACTTTGTATCATGGCTGCCGTTAAGGAGATGGATCAGAAGGTTGTATAGAGGATACATACCTGGTTGATAAATTCACTTTGAACTTTGAATACTCTGCGTGTGGATCTTCAGGATTCTGTCCCTCCTCTCTGCCTCTCTGACGATAGAGGACATGTCCCTGCTGCTGAACGACCATTCAGGATGGATGCCACCTTCCTGAGGCATTGCCTATTGAAGGCGTCCTTGATGGTGGGGAAGGTTGAGCAGACTGAGCCTCTGCAGCCTCTTGCGATCCTGTGCAAGGGAGGATGTTTCCACATCCGGGGAACGGCTGTAACCAGGAGGCTGCCCCCACAAGGAGGTCGCCCAAGAGCTCAGGGGGACTTGTGTTGCCCAGGTGGTGGGGAGAAAGGTGCGACTCTCTTTGCAGTAGAGTCTAGAGAGAGTAAAATGGGAGCATCTGTGCTTCAAGCTTGAAGGCCAACGACGCAGATGGGTGACGAAGGGCAACAGAAAGTCCAGGACTCCATCTGGGCTCGAAGACCAGCAATGTAGACATGGAATAAAAGACATCCGCAACTTAGCCATCTACTCTGCGCTCAGAGGCCAGTGACGTGGACGGGTGACGGAGGACATCCTTGGATGAGGGACTGTCCCAGGTGGGTGGGTCCTGGAAGACACGAGGGCTGGTGAGTCTGCGAGCCCAGAGTTTGAACCTGGAGTTTGGGGTTCCATCAAAGGCGGGGGCGGGGGGGAGGGCGATACTGAAGATCGGCATATCCTTGTGTCGTTGACACAAATGACACATTTCACTTAGCGTCTTGACGCACATGTGTCAAATAAAATTGAAAGTCCATGTTTAAGATGAGGCTGGACAAGCAAGTGAGGGAGTAGGAACCAAAGATGGTCAATGAGGAACCTGGGAGGAACCTCCAGGACAGTACAGCATGCAGTGGATGGGCTGGATGGCCTCTGGGCCTTGTGTGCTATGTAATTCTGTGAAAGTATTTCTGAAGGGCAGGTACTCATAGAGTCATACAGTACAAAAAATTTGAGTAGGTTACATGGTTGGCACAACATTGTGGGCCGAAAGGCCTGTAATGTGCTGTAGATTTTCTGTATTTCTATTTCACGCACGTCTGCCCTCACCCCATCCTCCTGCCACCCTACCAGGGATAGGGTTCCTCTTGTCCTCACCTACCACCCCACCAGCCTGTGTGTGCAGCATGTAACTCTCCGTAACTTCTGCCACCTCCAATGGGATCCCACCACCAAACACATCTTTCTCTCCCCCCCCACTTCCTGCTTTCCGCAGGGATCACTCCCTACACGACTCCCTTGTCCATTTGTCCCTCCCCACTGATCTCCATACCGGCACTCATCCTTGTGTGTGGAACAAGTGCTACACCTGCCCCTACACCTCCTCCCTCACTACCATTCAGGGCCCCAAACACTCCTTCCAGGTGAGGCCACACTTCACCTGTGAGTCTGTTGGGGTCACCTACTGTATCCAGTGTGGCCTCCTGTACCTCAATGAGACCTGCTGTAGATTGGGAGACCGCCTCCCCGAGAGTCTACACGCCATCCGCCAGAAATTCCCATTCCGATATGTCCATCCATGGCCTCCTCCAATGTCGGGATAGGGCCACACTCAGGTTGGAGGAACATCATCTGGGTAGCCTCCAACCTGATGGCATGAACATCAATTTCTCAGACATCTGGTAATGCCCCCCCCCCACCATTCTTCATCCCCCTTCCCTCCCTCACCCTATCTCCTTACCTGCCCATCGCCTCCCTCCGGTGTTCCTCCCCTTTTCGTTCTTCCGTGGCCTTCTGACCTCTTCTATCAGACTCCCCCCTTCTCCAGCCCTGTATCTCTTTCACCTATCAACTTCTCAGCTCTTTACTTCACCCTTCACCCCCCTCCCGGTTTAACCCATCGCCTTGTGCTTCTCTCTCCCCTCCTCCCCCACCTCTTAAATCTACTCTTCAGCTTTTTTTCTCCAGTCCTGCCAAAGGGTTTCTGTCCAAAATGTCGACTGTACTCTTTCCCATAGATGCTACCTGGCCTGCTGAGTTCCTCCAGCATTTTGGGTGGTTGCTCAGATTTCCAGAATCTGCAGACTTTCTCTTGTCTGTGATTGCATCCTTGTAATTCTGTTCTGCACTCTGTCCAGTTTAACCACATCTTTCCTATAACAGGGTAACTGGCATTCCATTATTATTTTGTAATTATGTATTTATTTAACTTATTGAATTAAAATTCCCCAGTCTTTGAAATTCTAGATCAATGTCTGATGTCTCCAGATCAATCATCTGGTGTTTTGACCTCGGACCCAGGAAGTTAAACATTACCTTCACAACCTCGCTGTAATCTTGGTCTCAAACAACAGGAATTCTGCAGATGCTGGAAATTCAAGCAACACACATAAAAGTTGCTGGTGAACGCAGCAGGCTAGGTAGCATCTGTAGGAAGAGGTGCAGTCGACGTTTCAGGCCGAGACCCACGAAGGGTCCTCTGATTCGTTCCATTATTATTATTATGATGCAACCTGGTTGGGTTAAGTATACAGGCTGTCGTTCTGGGAAGTCAGAGAGTGTGGGCAAGCCCGGGCGATTATCACCTCTTTTGGCAGGGCCCCGGGACTGTTTTCAGAGCTAAAATGCTTGGTGCTACGGTTTGGGTCTGTGCGATCATGGGAAATCGAAGACGGTGAGATATCAGGGCCTGTGGCTTTGGGAATGACCTCCCGCTGCGTGGCAGAAATTTCACAGTGCAGGAGGAGGCTGTTCAGCCCAGCAAGTGCGGCCCAGCCTGACCCCACCTGCAGGTCACAGCTCTCAGGGATGGAAAGAGGCCCGTTGACCCACACATGCACTGACCGTCAGAGAGAGAAGCCGAATTAGGTCACTCAGCCCATCGAGTTTGCTCTGGCATTCGACCATGTCTCGTTTGCTTTCCCTCTCAACCCCACTGAAGTTCAAGTTTAAAGCCATCTGACTGCACATGCATACAACCAACGAAACAACGTTCCGCCCCCCCCCCCCACCGGACCACGGTGCACCCACGCAACGTGTAGCGCACATGGCGCAAGTTCAACCACACGTGAATACAGCCAAACAAAACGGCGCAAAATATTGTCACAAGTCAGCTGGGAAAAAATGTAATTCAAAATGCATGTGAAGTGCGCAGCACAGGTAAACAGTCAACAGCTCGTTGTTCTAGTAACGAGAACTCGGTGGTGGCAGGGCATTCATTAGTCTCACAGCCTGAGGGAAGAAGCTGTTACCCAGTCTGGCAGTCCTAGTCCTGATGCTCCAGCACCTCCTTCTCCCCAAAACCTTTCATCAAGAACCTTATCAACCTCTGCTTTGAATATACGCAATAACTTGACCTTCACAACCTTTTGTAGCAACAAATTCCACAGATTCACCATCCTCTGGCCACGGAAATTCCTCCTCACCTCTGAAGAAACATCCTTCTCATCGGAGGCTGTGCTGTCTGGTCCAAGACTATCTCCCACTATTGGAAACATCCTCACCACCTGGTTTCAGTAGATTACACCACCACTCCACTCAACCTTCCAAACCTCAGTGAGTACAGGCCCAAGGCCATCAAGCACTATTCATACGTTAACCCTTTCATCCCCGAGATTGTTCTCGCAAACCAGCTCTCCAATGCCAGCACGTCCTTTCATAGAGAAGGGACTCAAAGCTGCACTTAAGACCATAAGACATAAGGGCAGAATTAGGCCATTCAGCCCATCATGTCTGCTCTGCCGTGGATCATGGCTGATTTCTATTCCCTCTCAGCCCCATTCTCCTTGTAACCTGTCAATCTCACCCATGAACACACACAACGTCCTGACCTCCACAGCCATCTGTGGAAGCCAGGACATCTTCAATGAGTGGTGTCTCAGAAAGGCAGCGTCCATTATTCAGGACCCCCAGCACCCAGGGCATGCCCTTTTCTCACTGTTACCATCAGAAGCATGAAGGCACACACTCAGCGATTCGGGAACAGCTTCTTCCCCTCTGCCATCCCATTCCTAAATGGACATTGAACCCGTGAACACTACCTCACTTTTAAAATATATATTATTTCTGTTTTTGCATGATTTTTAATCTATTCATTACATGTATACTGTAATTGATTTATTTACTTATTATTACTTTTTTCCTTCTTCTAGATTATGTATCGCATTGAGCTGCCGCTGCTAAGTGAACAAATTTCACGTCACATGCCGGTGATAATAAACCTGATTCTGATTCTGAATTCTGCATCAGCCCGCTTTCACCCTAACCATGATGGCCCCTCAGATTCTAACACACATCACCGCACAGGGGAGTTTTCATGGTGGACAAATACCCTCTGGATCTGCATGTTTTTGGGATGTGGAAGGAGATCGAAGGACCTGGGGAAGCCCACACGGTCATGGGCGAGCGTGCAAACTCCACACAGAGAGCGCCCGAGCTCAGGACAACCTGGAGGTGGGAAGCAGTGGGTCCACGTACTGCAGCACCAGTTTGCTGATAGGTTTCCAGGGTCTTTGTCGTCAGCAGCTCTGCCAAGGGGAACCTCTCTTCCCTCGCCCCGGGCCGTCAATCTCCAGTAAATTCACACCAGAACTTTTTACATATTATGGATGTCCAGTCTCTCCTCTCTCCACAGTCTACAAAAGAATTGATAATTGGCAAATTCCATTTATTATGGGAGGCATTGATCGTGTGGCTAGTCAGAGGCTTTTTCCCAGGGCTGAAATGGCTAGCACGAGAGGGCATAGTTTTAAGGTGCTTGGAAGCAGGTACAGAGGAGATGTCGGGGTAAGTTTTTTACGCAGGGAGTGGTGAGTGCGTGGAATGGGCTGCTGGCAACGGTGGTGGAAGCGGATACGACAGGGTCTTTTAAGAGACTCTTGAACAGGTACATGGAGCTTAGAAAAATAGAGGGTTATGTTGTATGATGCATGGGTCCGGAGTTGAACACCTAATGGGTTCTTTTTTCCTACTTTTTCTTGCTTAGTAGGGTTTTTTAACTATCACCAAAATTTTTCAATCTTTAAATAATGTTCTTTTTCTTGAGACATTGTAAGTGTTGCTTACTTCGATGTACTCATGTTAATTTTGGATAATAATAACAATAAAAAGATTTGAAGAGAGGGTTATGGGCAACTCTAGGTAATTTCTCAGGTAAGGACGTGTTTGGCACAGCTTTGTGGGCCGAAGGGCCTGTATTGTGCTGTAGGTTTTCTATCTTTCTAAAGATGGTCTTATTTGTCATGCGTACATCTAAACCTACAGAGAAATATGTTGTTAGTGAGAACGAGCCCAAGAATGCGCTGGGGGCAGCCTGCAAGTGTCGCCAAGCTTCTGACACCAACGTAACGTGTTTATAACTCGCCAACCCTAACCTGCATGTCTTTGGACTGTGGAAGGAAACCAGAGCACCCGGAAGAAACCCACGTGGCCACGGGGGCGAGCACACAAACTGCTCGCAGACGGTGGCGGGAATCGAACCCCGGACACCGGCGTGCGTTAATGTTACGCTGACTGCTACGCGACCGTGCTGCCCACGTATTGTTACGCGTACCAAGCTGCGGCAAAAACCGCTGTTTTGCACGCCAAGCTGACTGATCACTTGGTCGCGTCAGTATGTTGAGATGGTACGAGGGAAAATAAAAACAGAATGCAGAATGTAGGTGAAAGGCGAAGGGTGAAAAACAACAGGCTTTTCCCACCGAGGTTGGGTGGAACTAGAACTAGAGGTCACAGGTTAAGGGTGAAAGGTGAAATACTTAAAGGGAACACGAGGGGCAACTTCTTCACTCAGTTGTGCGGGTGTGGAACGATCTGCCAGCAGAAATGGTGGATGCAGGTTTGATTTTGACATTTAAGAGAAGTCTGGATAAGCACGTGGATGGGAAGGGTACAGAGGGCTGTGGTCGCTGGGATGAGGCAGTGTAACATTTCAGCATGGACTAGATGGGCTGAAGGGCCTGTTTCTGTGCTGTCGTGCTCTATGACTCAGTGAAGGGTCTCGACCCGAGACGTTGACTGCCCATCTCCCTCCACAGATACTGCCTGATCCGCTAAGCTCCTGCAGCAGGTTGTGCCTCCAGCGTCCAGCCTCTGGTCCGTCTGCAGAACATAGCGTCAGAGTTACAGAGGAAGTGTAGAGGCCGATTGAGTGCAGCGGAAGAAGGTGGGGAAAACTGGGTTCGAGCAACAAGGAGAGGTTTCATTAATACTTGGCGAATCACTGGTTTAGGTTCAGTGCAGGACAAAGCGTTAGCTGTGATTCTCAATCAGCAGTGACACAGACTGGAGAGATTGACTGACCCACACTCACTTCTGCTTACACACTTAAAGAACATGTTTCCCACGGTCATCTTGGACCAACCTGTGGAAACATAATCCTTACTACAGAGCACTGTGGACAATCTCTTTCCTTTGGGATCAATAAAGTGTCGATCTATCGTAGGCATGTTTCTGATTGTGTCAACACACATCAAAGTTGCTGGTGAACGCAGCAGGCCAGGCAGCATCTGTAGGAAGAGGTGCAGTCGACATTTCAGGCCGAGACCCTTCGTCAGGACTAACTGAAGGAAGAGTGATTGTGTGTTTGGCATCAGTGTCTTGCTTTGCACAGTCTCGTGTGATTTATGTTCGGTGTGTTGCCTGCGTGTTTCTCATTGTTACCTGTGGCTTCACTGCACTTGTACCCGTGACGATAAACTCAGGTTGAAGTGAGCAAAAGCCCAGAACACAAAATCCAGGACCAGGATTAGGTCAGTTGGCTCATCAAGTCTTTCCTGCCATTCTATCCTGGCTGACGTTTTGCTGGATCTGCTGGGGCCGTCTACTACGTCCAGTGCTCCCAACGCGGCCTCCTCTACGTCGCCGAGACCCGACGTAAATTGGGGGACCGCTTCGTCGAGCACCTCCGCTCCATCCGCCAAAAGCGGAATGTCCCGGTGGCCAAACGTTTTAATTCCCATTCCCCATTCCTGTTCCGAAAGGTCGGACCACGGCCTCCTCTTGTGCCATGATGAGGCCATCCTCAGGGTGGAGGAGCAACACCTCATATTCCGACTGGGTAGCTTCCAACCTGGTGGCAGGAACATTGATTTCTCCCTCCAGTAAAAAAAATTCCCTCCCCCTCTTCCCTCTTCTTCTATTCCTCACTCTGGCCTCTGGCCTCTTGCCTCTTCTCACCTGTGTACCACCTCCCCCTGGGTCCCCTCCTCCTTCCCTCTCTCCTGTGGTCCACTCTCCTCTCCTGTCAGATTCCTTCCTCCCTTGTCCTTTACCTTTCCTACCCACCTGGCTTCGCCTGTCACCTTCCAGCTCTCCTCCCTCCTCTCCCCCACGCTTATATTCTGTCATCTTCCCCCTTCCTCTCCAGACCTGAAGAACGGTCTCTGGCCGAAACATTGACTGTTTGTTTATTTCATTGGATGCTGCCTTTCCTATTGAATTTCGCCAGCATCTTGTGCATGTTGCTTTGGATTTCCAGCATCTGGTGTTGATGATTTAAAAAAAACCTGTATTCTTCCCATAAATTTTAACCCCCTTCCCAATCAGGAATCTTACAATGTCTACCTTCAGTACACACCCGATGATTTGGTCTCCGCAGTCCTCCCTGCCAGTTCACCACCCTCTGGCTAAAGAAATTCCTCCTCATCCCTGTTGCGTCCCTTCATTCTGAGGCTGTGCCCTCTGGTCCACTATAGGAAACATCCTCTCCGCGTCCACGCTATCCAGGCCTGTTGTTTTCCCTCCATGGATGCTGCCTGAGTCGCTGAGTTCCTCCAGCGTTTTGTGTGCGTTGCTCCAGATTTCCAGCGTCTGCAGAATCACATTCGGTATCCAGTAGGTTTCAATGAGAACACTCCCATTCATCCCCCTGTACAGGCCCAGAGACATCAAACGCTTAGTCAGAGAGCAAAGCTGTAAAGAGGATGGACCCCTCATGGAAGGTCGAGGCCTGAGACATCCTCTCCTAGATGCTGACTGGAGTATTGATTGCTCCCACTCTCTGTGGCAGCAGTGGCAGGACTTTGCCACCAGGGGGAGCTGCCTCACAGCTCTCCATTCCAGCAGCGCTGTCCGGGGCAGTCCATTTACCAGAAGTCAGAACTTCCCGACAGTTGGCCCAGGGAGTCAGGGACTTTCCTGAAATTGGAGCCTATAATTCCCATTCCCAGATTTATTCACCGCAGTTCTGGGTACAGTTGTGAAAGTGGTGACTTGCAGCCAATAAACTGCTCAGCCGTTGCCAATCTTGTCAGTGGTAGTTACTTTGGCCCTGTCCTGGGTCTGTGGAGTGTGTCCAGGTTCCTGATGGACTAGCTAAGGGGAAAATGCCCCCATCGGCCTCAATCTTCCTTATGAGTCACATATAGGACGTCTGTTTTCCTGAGCAACGGTTCCTATGTTTTACTCCTAAATATGGCACCCAAACAGAATACGTATTTAATCTCTCCACACGATCCAAGATTCAAGATCAAGATTTTAAATTGTTTAACGTCATTTCCAGAACAAGAGTGTAAAGGAGAACGCGATCATTGTTATGCTGGGTCCCATGCAGCACCAAAAAAAACATACAATAAGATAAAAAGCTCAATAATCTAAAAATACACAATATACATACAGAAGGTTAACTTATATACATAGAATCAGAATAAGGTTTAATATCACTGGCATATGTCATGAAATTTGTTAACTTTACGGCAGCAGTACAATGTAATACATGATAAATATAGAAAAAACCCCGGAAGTAAAGTATATATATATATATATATAAAATAGTTAAATTAAAATCTTCGTGTGCCTTGCGTGTTACACACTTGGGCGATCATGGCTCTCCACATCGAACGATCCCACACAACGTCAATGATATCTCGCACACTTAGATCTGTTAGTTCTTTCACAGTGTCCATATATTTTCTTCTTTGCCTTCCTCTTCCACGTTTCCCAGGCATATGGCCTCGTAATGTAAGGCATTCTACTTCTCCCTTTCTGATGACATGGCCCAGGAATTTAAGTTTCCTCTCATTTAATGTTCTCATCAAAGATCTTTCTGCGTGGGCAGGTTGGAGTACTGTCTCCTTAGTTACCCTATCTCTATATGATATTTTCAACATTCTTCTAAGAAACCACATTTCTGTTGCTTCTAAGTTTCTTTGGAGTTCTGGTGTTATAGTCCATGTTTCAGAAGCACACAGCGAGATTGACCAGATGTAACATTTGAGTAGCCTAAGCCTTATCGTCATAGAGATGTGTCTGTTGGTAAAAATGGGTTTCATTTTTTGGAAGTTGGTTTTGGCAATGGCAATTCTTATTTTTATTTCTACTTTACTTCTAGCATCTTGTGATATAAAGCTACCAAGATAGCTTAAAATAAGTACAGTAGTGCAAAAACAGAAATAAAAATGTAGTGAGGTAGTGTTCATGGGTTCAAAGGGATAATAAAACAAACAAGTTGGAATGGCAGAGCAAACTCGATGGACTCAGTGACCCAATTCTGCTCCTGTGTCTTATGGTCATCGTTTACATAGTTTTCACAAACTCTATTCTATTTCATTATTTTCCTGTAAATGCCTGCAAGAAAATGAATCTCAGGGTGACATATATGTACCTTGTTAATAAATTTACTTTGATTTTGATGTTGGACTACCATTATCGAAAGGAAAGCAGTCGCAGTGTAATACCTAAATTACTATTTTATTTTAATAATGCTTGCAGCTGAAATATTGCCCAGAAAACTCAAATGATCCTCTTTCAAAAAAGTGCGATGGAGTCAATTAGTGCTGCTTGAAGCTGGGTGTAGAGTCTCGGGTGTTGTGAAAGATCGGTATTGTCAAATCCGTTTTGTCAAAGATCTGTTTTGCCAAAGATCCCAGCGATCATAGAGTCATAGAATCAGAAAGAACTATAGTAAAGAAACTGGCCCTTCAGCCCACCTAATCTGTACTAGTTATTCTGCCTAGTCCCATCAACCCACACCAAAGGCCTCCATACCCCTCCCATGCAGGTACCTATCCAAATTTGTCTTAAATGTTGAAATCAAACCTGCATCCACCACTCACCCTGGCAGCTCGTTCCACACTCTCACCACCCTCTGAGTGAAGAAGTTCCCCCTCGTGTTCCCAGATTTCACCCTTTACCCCTAACCCCTGACCTCCAGTTCTAGTTTCACCCAACCTCAGTGGAAAAAGCCTGCTTGCATTTACTCTATCTATACCCCTCATGATTTTGCATACCTCGATCAAATCTCCCCTCATTCTCCTACACTCCAGGGAATGAAGTCCGAACTTCTTCAACCCTTCCCTACAACTCAGGTCCTCAAGTCCCAGCAACATCATTCGCTGTTCTCCTGGTACATCAGCCCCAGACATTATGTTCCAGTTTGGGAATGGGTTTGTTCTCCTCCAGGGATGCTGCTTGATCTGCTGAACTCCTCCAGCATTTTGTATTAGATCGTCGTCATGGCTATCCCTCGAGGTCGAGGATGATGGTCTTTGTTCTGAAGAAGTGGCCCACAGAGTGAAGACGCCTGTGCGTGTATTTGTTTAACGTGTACTTGATGTTGCACTCCAAGAAGCACACGATACTTCACAAGTCAACCAACTGATTCCAATGGCATGGAAACCACGACGATTGGAGCTGATGGATTTGTTGCAGCCTTCATCTGCCTTCACAGCCATTGAGTTTGAAGTAACTTCATCCGTCTGTTCCACCGTTGAGGTCTTGGTTGGATTGTTCTTTGTCAGGGACCTCACCCTCGATCTTACCGCCATGGGTGACCCTACCAGGAGCATAGCTCCAGACGGCATTGCTCTCGGGATCACAGGACCACGCAAGCTTCTCCACCACGACAAGGTGACAATCCACGGAGAAGTTGTGTTAGATAAGGTGGTCCAAAACTACTCACTCCAGTGCGGCCTGACCAACATCTCATATCCTTCTCCATTTCCCATCCCCTTTTCCGTCTCTGGCCAATCAACTTCCGAGCTCTTTACTCCATGCTTCCCCCTCCAGGTTTCACCCATCACCTGGTGCTTCTCTCTCCCCTCCACCCACCTTTTAGATCTGCTCCTCAGGTTTTTTTCTCCAGTCCTGCCGAAGGGTTTCGGCCTGAAACGTCAACTGTACTCTTTTCCTGGCCTGCTGAGTTCCTCCAGCGCTTTGTGTGTGTTGCCTTATAAAGCCTCAGGATCACAGTCTTGCTCTTATGACCAACAACCGGAGTGCAAAAATGATTTATTATTGTCCCAAATAAAATGAGGAAATAAATGGTGCAAGATCCAACATTGGGAAAGCGAGTTAACGCTTCAGGTCTGAGATGCTTCGTCAGGACTGGGATCAGTAGCTACCCAGGATGTTAGTCCTGCTGTATCATTGTCAGTGAGCAGCTTGTGTTTGCCTGACATCCAGACAGCTCACCCCAAACAATACACACACACACACGCACACACACACACACACACACACACACACACACACACACCACACACACCACACACACACACACCACACACACAGAGACACCACACACACACACACACACACCACACACACACACCACACACACCACACACACACACACACACCACACACACAGACACACACCACACACACCACACACACCACACACACACACACCACACACACAGAGACACCACACACACACACACACACACCACACACACACACACCACACACACACACACACACACACACACACACACACCACACACACCACACACACACACACACACACACACACCACACACACCACACACACACACACACACACACACACACACCACACACACAGAGACACCACACACACACACACACACCACACACACCACACACACACACACACCACACACACACACACACACACACCACACACACACACACACACACACACACACCACACACACCACACACACACACACCACACACACCACACACACAGACACACCACACACACACACACCACACACACACACACACACACCACACACACATACAGACACACACACACACCACACACACACATACACCACACACACACACACACACACACACACACACACACAGACACCACACACACCACACACACACATACACCACACATACAGACACACACACACACCACACACACACATACACCACACACACCACACACACACACCACGCACACACACACAGACACCACACACACCACACACACACACACACACCACACACACATACAGACACACACACACACCGCACACACACACACGCCACACACACACACACACACACACACACACACACACACACACACACAGACACACACACACCACACACACACACACACACACACACACACACACAGACACACACAGACACACCCCACACACACACACAGACAGACACACACACACACACACCACACACACACACCACACACACACATACACACACACCACACACACACCACACACACACCACACACACACACACACACACACCACACACACACACCACACACACACACACACACACACACACACAATGCTGGAGGGACCCAGCAGGCCAGGCAGTGTCTAAACGGAAAAAAAAGGGCTGTCGACATTTTGGGCCGAAACCCTCGTTTGCGAGATCACTCCATACGTAAATAGAGGGATTCAGAATGCTGAACAGAGTGTTCCAGCCACAGGGAAAGTGCAGTGCAGGTAGACGGATGAAAAGTGAAATCAGGTAGACTGGGCGATGAGGAGTCCATCTTTAGAGGATTATTCCAGTGGAGGGGCGGAGATTGACGTTGGTGCAGGTTAGAAGAGTGGCACCTTGTGAGCCAAAGGGACAGCATGATGCTGAATGGGCCCAAGGGCCTGCAAGGTGCTGTATTGTTCTGTGTTCGAATATCATTCCTCAGATACGGAGACCAGAACTCCAGCTTCAGTGTGAAATTCCATCAAAGCTTCCCTACCCTTCAACACCAGACAAAGGGTGACCTTTCGGAACAACACGCACAAAATGCTGGAGGAACTCAGCAGGTCAGGCAGTGTCTGTGGAGGAGAATAAACAGTCGACGTGGCTGAGACCCTTCGTCAGGACTGGAAAGGAAAGAAGACAGAAGCCAGAATAAGGAGGTTGAGGGGTGTGTGGGGGCGTATAAAGAGGCAGGTGATAGGAATGATCGGGTAAAGTGGAAAGGAGGGTGGGTGGGGGAGGGGGCTGAAATAAGAAGCTGAGAGGTGATAGGTGGGGGATGTAAAGGGCTGAAGAAGGAGGAATCTGATAGGAGAGGAGAGTGGACCATGGGAGAGAGGGCAGGAGAAAAGAAGTGGGTAGGAGGGCAGCTAGAATGGGGAACGGAAAAAGGGAGGGGAAGTGATGGAAAGTTAAAGAAATCAATGTTGATGCTACGCACACAAAAAAATGCTGGTGAACGCAGCAGTCCTGACGAAGGGTCTCGGCCCGAAATGTCGACTGTACCTCTTCCTATAGATGCTGCCTGGCCTGCTGCGTTCACCAGCATTTTTTATGTGTGTTGCTTGAATTTCCAGCATCTGCAGATTTCCTCGTGTTTGCAATGTTGATGCTGTCAGGTTGGAGACTTGTGTTTCTGACGTTCCATTCACCTCTCCTGTGTGCCACGCTCTGTGTCTCATGCACCAGGACCCTTCTCCACCCCCCACCCACTTTGTATGACAACATGTGTGGTCTTGTACCATTTGAGTAACAATCTGCTGTGTTTCCTTCCTTCCAAAGTTGCCAGCCTCTCACTGTACTCCTTCTGCCAATTACTAGCCCAGCCACGGCTGATGTACACCCAATTCCTCCTCCTGATAGAGTTCAGGATGAGGAAACCTCCACAGGTGTCGTTCCACCAAGCCGCCGTCGATTGTCAATGCCTGGAAGGTGTTTCTGTGATGTCACCAGCTGTCAAACTGGTTCGGAGAGTCACCTGGCCAGGTTTCATCCTGATTGTTGAGAGTGCGGAGGGTAAAATGCTGCTTCAAAGCCAAGGGCTTCGTTAAGGTTGTTTGTTACCTAGGTAGTGTCTCCTGTGGCATATGGGTCTAATTCTTCTCCCGCTGTTACCTCACCTCACAAACGGCGGATTATGGTTCATGTGTAACGGTAAGTGTTTACTCTGTCGCAGTGCGTCAAATCTTTGTGCATTCAAGCTCTATTCTGACTCGGAATATGTAGAGATTCTCTGCATGGAAACAGGCCCCTTAGCTCAGCTCGTCCATGCCAATCAAGATGCCCAGGGCAGCCCACACAAAATGCTGGAGGAACAGGCAGCATCCATGGGAAGGAATAAAGATTCAGTGTTTCAGATGGAGACCCTGCTAAAACGTTGACTGTTTAAGAACAGAGGAAATTAGGAGCAGGGTAGGCCATCCCTTGAGCCTGCTGCACCATTCAATAAGATCATAGCTGACCTGACCATGGACTCATCTCCACCTGCCTGCCTTTTCCCCATGATTCCTCTACTACGCAAAAATCTATCCAACAGTAGCAGCATAACCTGCTATTAAATTCAGTTGCTCTCGCAATGATGGCCAACATTCCATTTGCCTTATTGACAGCCTGCTGCACCGGCAAACCAACCATTTGTGATTCATGCGTAAGCCCTCCCGAGTCCTTCTGCTCAGCAGCACGCTGCAATCTTTTACCACGTAAATAATAATCTGATCTTCCATTCTCCCTTCCAAAGTGGATGACCTCGCATTTACCAACATGTTACTCCATCTGCCAGACCCTTGCCCACTCACCTAACCTATCTGTATCTCTCTGCAGACTCTCCGTATCCTCGGCGCAATTTACCTTCCCACTCAATTTATTCCTTTCCTTGTAAGTTACCTGACCTGTTGAGCTCCTCCAGCTGTTTGTGTACGTTGCTCTGGATTTCCAGCATCTGTGTTTCTCCAATCTGGTCCCACTTGCTCATTTTTGCCCAAATCCTTTTAAACCTTTCCCATTTATGTACTGACCAAATCCGAATCAGGTTGAATATCATTGGCATTTGTCGTGAAGTTTGACGTTTTGTGGCAGCAGTACATTGCAATACATGGAAATAAAAACTATGAATTACAGTAAGATATGTGCATGTATATAATTAAATTAAATAAGTAGTGTAAAAGAGAAGAAAAAATAGTGAGGTAGTGCCCATGGTTCGTTGACCATTCAGAAATCTGATGGTGGAAGGGAAGGAGATGTTTCTGAATGTTGAGCATGTCTTCAGGCTCCTGTGCTTCTTTCCTGATGGTAGCAATGAGACGAAGGCATGTCCTGGGTGGTGGGGGACCTTAATGGTGGATGCTGCCTTTCTGAGGCATTGCCTTTTGACGGTGTCCTGGATACTGGGGAGGCTAGTGCCCATGATGGAGCTGGATGAGTTTACAACCCTCTGCAGCTTTTTCTGATCCTGCGCAGTGGCCCCTCTGGACCAGATTGTGATGCAATCAGCTAGAATGGTCCTCGTGGTACATCTGTAGAGGTTTGAGAGTGCCCTTGGTGACATGCCAAATCTCCTCAAACTCCTGATGAAATATAGCCACTGCTGCATCTTCTTTGTAAATGCATCGATATGTTGGCCCAGGATAGAGCTTCAGAGATGCTGACACCCAGGAATTTGAAACTGCTCACTTCTGATCCCCCGAGAGGACTGGTGTGTGTTCCCTCGACTTCCCCTTCCTTACGTCCACAATCAATCCCTCGGTCTAACTGACATTGAGTGCAAGGTTGTTGTTTCAACACCACTCAACGGGCTGATCCATCTCACTCTTGTACACCTCCTTGTCACCATCTGAAATTTTGCCAACAACAGTTGTGTCATCGGCAAGTTTATAGTTGGTGTTTGAACTGTTCCTAGCCACACAGCCATGGGTGTGGAGAGAGTAGAGCAGTGGGCTAAGCACACGTCCCTGAGGTGCGCCAGTGTTGATTGTCGGTGAGGAGGAGGTGTTATTTCTGATCCGCACAGATTGTGGTCTCTCGGTGAGGAAGTCAAGGATCCAGTTGCAGGGGGAGGTACAGAGGCCCAGGTTTTGGAGTTTGTTGATTAGAACTGAGGGTACGATGGTGTGGAACACTGAGCTGTAATCAATGAACAGCAGCCCGATGTAGGAATTACTGTCGTCTTGGTGATCCGAGGCCAAGTGGCGAGCCAGTGCAGCTGCATTCACTGTAGATCTACTGTGGCGAAAGGCAAATCGCAGTGAGTCCAGGTCCTTGCTCAGGCAGGAGTTGATTCTAGTCTCGTCTCAGTAGATGCGAGTGTCACTGGGTGATAGTCATTGAGGCAGCTCAGCCTGCTCTGCTTGGCCACTGGTATGATTGTCGCCATGTTAAAGCAGGTGGGAACCTCCGACTGCAGCAGTGAGAGACTGAAGATGCCCTTGAACACTCCTGCCAGTTGGTTGGCCCAGATTTTCAGATCCCTGCCAGGTACACCATCAAGACCTGACCCCTTGCGAGGGTTCACCCTTTTGCAAGATGTTCTGACGTTGGCCTCCGAGGCAGAGGGATTCACACAGGTGTAGTCTTATCCTCCCTTTCAGCGTGTGTATTCGAGGCATTGAGCTCACCCGCGAGTGAAGCATCACAGACATTCATGATGCTAGGTTCCACTTTGCAGACAGTAATGGCTGGCAAATCCTGCCGGAGCTGATGTGTGTCTGATTCCGGCTCTAACCTCAACCGCAGTTATTTTTTCTCCCTTCCACAGGTCGTAACTGGTCTCCTTGTATGGTTCTGGTTCGCTGATCTGGAATGCCACAGATCTAGCCCTCAGCAGTCTAGGATTCTCCTGGTTCATCTACAGTTATTGGTTTCAGTATGTCAGGTAGGTTCCCAAATGAGCTTTTGGGTTTGTGTGTGTGGGTGGCTGTGTGGATGTACGGGACGGAGAGGGGAAAGCGGTGTGTTTTGCTGTGGTTGTTTTGTTGCTTGTTGTGTCCTGTGTTGCTCTGCCGAGCATTCTGGGAATGCAATGTGGGCGCCGGAATGTGTGGCGGTGCTCGCGGGCTGCCCCTCAGCACGTCCTCAGGGTGTGTTGGTTGTTAATGCAAACGACCCACTTACATTTTGATATTCATGTGTTAAATAAATGAAACTGAATTGAGTTTCGACAACATCCCTGGTCCCTGTCAGAGACCTTTCCAATCAACTATTGAACCAAATCTCTGCCAAGGTTCCCATTTCCCTGTCTGTTTTGTTGGTGGCTGGTTTCGGGTGGGCTGTCATTTAATGGCCGAAAGAAACAGCCCCTTATTGTGCCGCAGAGGATGCTATCACATGGAAAATCCACCACCTGTTATAAGGATGAGAGAGAGAGGGATGGTGGGGGTGCAGTGGGAGAGAGGGAGAGGGAAATATATATATATATATTCATGGGGTACAGAAAACAGTACAGGCCCTTTGGCTCGTGATGTGCTGGCCTTTAGACCTATTCAGAATCAGAATCAGGTTTATTATCACCGGCATGTGCCGTGAAATTTGTTAACTTAGCAGCAGCAGTTCAATGCAATACATAATATAGCAGAGAGAGAGAAATAATAAATAAAACATAATAATAAATAAACAAGTAAATCAATTACGTATATTGAATAGATTATTAAAAATGTGCAAAAACAGAAATACTGTATATTAAAAAAGTGAGGTAGTGTCCAAAGCTTCAAAGTCCATTTAGGAATCGGATGGCAGAGGGGAAGAAGCTGTTCCTGAATCGCTGAGTGTGTGCCTTCAGGCTTCTGTGTCTCCTACCTGATGGTAACAGTGAGAAAAGGACATGCCCTGGGTGCTGGGGGTCCTTGATAATGGATGCTGCCTTTCTGAGAAACGCTGTCTGAAGATGTCCTGGGTACTTCGTAGGCAAGTGCCCAAGATGGAGCTGACTAGATTTACAACCTTCTGCAGCTTCTTTCGGTCCTGTGCAGTAGCCCCTCCATACCAGACAGTGATGCAGCCTGTCCGAATGCTCTCCACAGTACAACTATAGAAGTGTTTGAGTGTATTTGTTGACATGCTAAATCACTTCAAACTCCTAATAACGTATAGCCACTGTCTTGCCTTCTTTATGACTACATCAATGTGTTGGGACCAGGTTAGATCCTCAGAGATCTTGACACCCAGGAACTTGAAGCTAAGATCAATCTAACAATTCTAACTCTTCTTCCATTTTTTTTCCATTCATGTACCTATGGAAAAGTCTCTTAAATGTTCCTAATATATCTGTGGAGAGAACATGCAAACTCCACACAGTCAACACCGGAAATGTGGATCAAACCTGGATCATTGGAGCTATGGGGCAGAGGATCTGTCTGTAGCACCTGCAATAAAGTGTGTGAATTGTCCTGAAGAAGAGTCTCAGCCCGAAACATCAGCTATTTCTCTCCATATATGCTGCCTGACCTGCCAAGTTCCTCTAGGATTGTGTGTGTTTCTGAGGACATCCATAATCTGCAGAATCTTGTGTGTTTGGGGGTGGTGGGGAGGGGGGAGAGTGAGGTGAGATTTGAATCGTGCTCTCTTTTATTCACTGATTTTACAAATTCCTAGTTGCATTTTGAAGGAGGGCTAATGGCCAGGGAGTAGCACCAGAAGTCCCAGTCCCATTGAAGGTTCTCGACCAGAAAAATTGACTGTTTGTTCTCCTCCATAGATGCTGCCCGACTTGCTGAGTTCCTCATTTTGTGTGTGTTGCTGAAGATTTCCATCATCTGCAGAATCTTGTGTCTATGATTTCTGACTGATGCTGATTACTAACTGATCCTGATGCAGGGCCACCACCGGAATGGTGACGATTCCTTTTCCCTCCCCAGCTGCTGCTCGACCCCTTGAAATTGTGTGTTGCTCCTGAATTCCAGTATTTGCGGAATCTCTTGTGTTCCTTTTCAGCTCTCGGTTTTTTTTGCTCTCTTTGGTGCACGATCTGCTCATCATTTCCAACGCTTTATGTTTTTTACCACCTAAATATTTATTTAAAATTTTAGACTTTCAGCCAATGGTAACGATCAAATCCACAGAGGCCAATGAGAGTGTTTCTTTACCTATCCACCAATGGGCTTGTGGCAGTGGCTTACTCTCAACCAATGATAGTAGCGATCGTGTTTCAGTCAATGGCTGTACCCGTTGCTTCATCGACCAATCAATTTGGCCAATCGGTTTCCACCTTCTAACCAATCAGCGTTGCCTTGCGTCTTAAGCCAATCGGGAGAGCCGCGCTGCTGTTGTCCCGGTAACCAGAGGTCAGGGGGCGGCACGCGTTTGGCGGGAGATTGGCTGCTGGAAGCGAGCAGGAGGCCGAGGTAATGGGGCGGGCGCTTTGTTGCTGCCGCTATCCCGGAGCTGGCGCTCTTCCACGCCGTGCCAAGCTCGCCACATCCAGGGCCGGGAGCGGGCTGTCTGAGGGGAAATCGATGCGCTGCGGGCTCGGGAGGTGGGAGGACGGTGGCTGGGGGGAAAAGGGCAAGGACGTGCATCTGTGTGGCGGCGTATTTGTCCCCTGATTACCCCAGCTCGGGTAGAGCGGCCACCGAATAATGCCAGCAGGTTTCACGGAGAGGAACTAGACGGCCGCGCTAGTGGCTGCAGAACTTCTTCCCGCCTGGCCGGGCCTGGCTGTAATGCCTCATGTGTCAGGCAGTGCCTGTGATGGCTTTGCTGGGGGAGCTCAGTGCCTGTGTGGGGTGGGTGGGACGAGGTTGTTTCACTTGACTCTGTGGTGGTGTGTTTGTGGGGTGAAGGAAATTCTTTCACTTGACTCTGTGGTTCCACTTAAACTCTCAAACTTCTGACCTGTAGGTAACAGTTCAATAGCCTCAGCTTGCACTTAGTGCTTTTGATTTGGTGTGCTGCCTATCCATGCTCTGGGCCATAAAGCATTCTGCTCATAGGCAGAACATTTTTATAATTGAGTCCCAACATGTGTAGGAGTGCTGTTCTGGAGTAATATTGGTCATAATGTATGTGGAGCATATGCTATGGCTCTGGGCCTGTGCTTACTGCAGTTTAGAAGAATGTTGGGGGGGGGGGGAGTCTCATTGAAACCCTACAGAATATTGAAAAGTCTACATAGGATGGATGTGTAGAACGTCTTTCCAATAGCGGAGAGTTCAGGATCAGAGAGCACTTTATACTTTATTGTCGCCAAACAATTGATACTAGAACGTACAATCATCACAGCGATATTTGATTCTGCGCTTCCCGCTCCCTGGATTACAAATCGATAGTAAATATCAAAAATTTAAATTATAAATCATAAATATAAAATAGAAAAATGGAAAGTAAGGTAGTGCAAAAAAACAGATGCAGGTCCGGATATTTGGAGGGTACGGCCCAGATCCGGGTCAGGATCCACTCAGCAGTCTTATCACAATTGAAAAGAAGCTGTTCCCAAATCTGACCGTATGAGTCTTCAAGCTCCTGAGCCTTCTCCTGGGGGGGAAGAGGGACGAAAAGTGTGTTGGCTGGGTGGGTTGTGTCCTTGATTGTCCTGGCAGCACTGCCCTGACAGCGTGCGGTGTAAAGTGAGTCCAAGGACGGAAGATTGGTTTGTGTGATGTGTTGCACCGTGTTCACGATCTTCTGCAGCTTCTTTCAGTCTTGGACAGGACAACTTCCATACCAGGTTGTGATGCACCCTGGAAGAATGCTTTCTACAGTGCATCTATAAAAATTAGTGAGGGTTTTAGGGGACAGGCCAAATTTCTTTAGTTTCCTCAGGAAGTAAAGGCGCTGGTGGGCCTTCGTGGCAGTGGGCTCTGCTTGGTTGGACCAAGTCAAGTCATTTGTAATATTGACCCTGAGGAACTTAAAGCTTTTGATCTGTTCCACTTGCGCACCACCGATGTAAATTTGGTCATGCGGTCCACTACTCCTTCTGAAGTCAACAACCAATTCCTTCGTCTTGCTGACGTTGAGGGATAGGTTATTGTCTTCCCACCATACCACCAGGTTCGTAATTTCCTCTCTGTACTCAAACTCATCATTACCCGAGATACGGCCTACAATAGAAGGACATCCCCCTTAGGACAGAGATGAGGATGAATTTCTTTAGCCAGAGGGTGGTGAATCCATAGACGATTGTGGAGGCCAAGTGATTTAAAGAGGAGGTTGATAAGTAAGAGTGTCTACGGTGATGGAGAGAAGGCAGGAGGTTGGGGTTGTGAGGAAAAATAAATCAGTCATGATCAAATGGCTGAGCAGACTCGATAGGCCGAATAATTACTGGGCTGTTGTGTTGGGTCTCATTTTATGCACAGTTGCTGTAAGCAGCAGTGAGATACACAGTTGTCAGTTTTTGCTAGTCATGTTTGAGGGAGGGCTAATGGTCAGGGAGTAGTTCCTGTAATTGATATAAAGAATAAAAGAAATAAAAACTTCAATTTTTCTGCAAGTTTCACATACCTTGGAATGTTCCAAAGCCTTTACAGTCACTCGGGTACTTTTGGAAGTGCAGCTGTTATATAGGAAATAGTAGTCACTTATGCACAGCAAGGCCCCCCCCAACAGAAAAAGAATAAGGGTCAGAGGTGGAAGCATGCAGAGAAGATTTCCATTGAAGATCTGAGTTATAAGGAAAGGTTGAATAGGTTAGGATTTTATTGTCTGGAGTGTTGGAGAATGAGGGGAGATTTGATAGAGATGTACAAAATTATGAAGGTATAGATAGGGTTAATGCAAACTGGCTTTTTCCCACTGAGGTTGGGTGAGATAAGATCTAGAGGTTATAGGTTAAGGGTGAAAGGTGAACCTGATGGTGAGCATCTTCACTTGAAAGTGAGTGTGGAACGAGCTGCCAGCGGAAGTGGTGGGTACAGGCTTGATTGCAACATTTAAGTGAAGTTTGGATAAGTACCTGGATGGGAGGGGGATCGGGGTCTGGGTTGATGGGACCAGGCAGAATAGCAATTTGGCATGGACGAGATGGGCCGAAAGGCTTGTTTCTGTGTGGTAGTACTCTATGACTATGTTGCTAGGGCAACTGGGGTGACTTGTGAACATGGATTTCCCCAATCTAACCTTGGTTCTTTCAATACCATTGTGGTATTCTTTACATTCACCTGGTCTGTGAAATGGGATGTCTCTCCGATACATTGCGCTGATATCCTGCAGTGAAGTTTGAGTCCTTTTTTTTTTAGTTTATTGGTTAATCAGTTTATTATTGTCCCTTGGTCTGAGATAGTAAGCAACCTGTTCACATACACACGAGATTTTGCAGATGCTGGAAATCCAGGGCAATACACACAAAAAGCTGGAGGAACTCAGCAGGTCAGGCAGCATCAATGGACCCACTCTAGCCTCTGACCTCTTCTCCTCCTAGTACCCCTCCTTTTTCCCTTTCTCCCACAGTCCACTCTCCTCTCAGATTCCTCCCTCTCCAGCCCTATACCTTTCCCACCCACCTGGCTTCACCTATCACCTTCCGGCAAGTCCTCCTGCCCCTCCCCGTACCTGTTTATTCTGCCGTCTTCTCCCTTCCTTTCTGCTCCGTAAGAAGGGTCTTGGCCTGGAATGTCGACTTTTTTAATTTTCCCAGATGCTGCTTGATCTGCTGAGTTCCTCCAGCATTTTGTGTGTGACATTGTCCATATAGGCCAGTTCATTGCAATGGCGCATTGAGATTATTCAGGGTAAACAATAACAGAATGCAGAATAGATTTTTACTGAATGTGCAGTCAGGTAGATAGCAAAGTCACAAGGTGAATCGTGAGGTCAAGAGTGCATCTTGTTGTAGGTCTATTCAAGAGTCTGATAACAGTGGGGTAGAAACTGTCCTTGAGTCTGGTGGTACATGCTTCCAGGTGTTTGTATCTTCTGCCCGATGGGAAGGGAGAAGAGAGAATGTCTGGGGTAGATGGGATGCTTGATCCTATTGGCTGCTTTACTGAGGCAGCAAGAAGTGTTGACGAGTTGGTCTATGTGATGTACTGAGCTGTGTCTACGTCTCTGCAGTTTCGTGCAGTATTGTACCAAGCTGTGATGTATCTGATAGACTGCTCTCCGTGGATGCATTGGTAAAGATTGGTGAGGGTCAACGTGGGCGTGCTAGCCTCACGAGGAGGTAGAGGTGATAGTGGGGCCTTGCAGTTGTGGTACCAGTGTGCTTGGACAAGGACAGCCTTTTGCTGATGTTCACCTAAAGCTGTCGACCCTCTTGCCTTCACTGATGTAGACAGGAGTGTGTGCGCAACGCCTCTCTCCCCTTCCTGAAGTCACTTTCATTCAGCTGACACTGAGAGAGGTTGTTGTCGTGACACCAAGTTGCTGGTCTCTCCGTCTCCTTCCTTCACTCTGACTGATGATTTGAGATATGGTGGCATCGTCAATGAACTTGCAGAGTGGAATCTGGCCAAGCAGTTCCGTGTGTGTTTGTACAAAGAAGTTAGGGGGGCTGAGGCAGCAGCCTTGTAGGATGCCAGTGTTGAGAATAAATGTAGCAGCAATATTGCTGCCTGTCCTTCCTGATTAAGTTTTGGTCAGGAAGACAGGGATCCCATTGCAAAGGGAGGTGTTGAGTCCCAGGTGTTTGAGCTCGGAATGAATTATAGTATTGAAGGCAGAGCAATGGTCAAACATCAGTGCTTAAGTAAACGGATGCTTCAGAGAGGAGTGTAAGGTCAGGGAGAACAGCTGTGTGGAACTGTTTTGGTGATGGGCAGATTGCAGTGGGTCCAGGCTGTCTGGGAGGCATGTACCAGGATACAGTGAAAAGCTTTTGTTTGCACGGCATCCAGACGATCCTGCCGTATATTATCACACCGAGGAAGTAAAAAGAACTTAGAATTCAGAATATCGCGTTGCAGTTCCAGAGAAGGTGCAGTGCAGGCAGTCAAAGTTCATTGGAGGTCAGGGGTTTAAATGTTCATTTTTGTATATGAGGGGCCTGCCTAAGTGATAATAGTGGGATAGATGCTGCCCTCGAGTCTCTGTCAGCCTTTCCTCTCTTCTGCCAATGGGGGGAAAGGAGATAGACTGGTATTTCCTTAAAATAGTCAGGGATAAAGGGTGTTGCGTGCACGCCACAGTGGCTTCTGTGCTGCATGTATGCTCTTCTGGTCAATGTAAACTAGAGCTGTTGTGTACAGTGCCAAGGCTTGTTGGTGTTCTTGCAGTAGAGTAGGTGACCACATTGTGTTTGACATTGTGTATGTCAGAGAGGCAAGTACACTTCTGGCAGTAGAGGAATGTGAAAGGTCAAATCATAGACGCCAGAGGTTCTGCAGATGCTGGAAATCTTGAGCAACACATGTAAATAAAAAGCTAGAGGAGCTCAGTGAGCCAGGCAGCGTCTCGAGGGGAATGAATGGTTAACGTTTCGGGCACCCAGGTGAAACTCTGACTGTTCCCCTCCATGGGTACTGCCTGACTTGCCGGGTTCCTCCAGCATTTTATGTGTGGTGGAAGGTGAAATGATTTGTAGCGTCAGGAAAGTTGTGAAGTCTTCTAAATACTTGGTGAAAAATATGTTAGCATGTCTATTCTATAATGGGTGAATACTTTTGTATTGTTGGCTGTAAAAAGCAGCCACTTAAATACACTGGATGTAATTAGTCTATTGCGTTTTGGATGTAATGACACAGTGAGAATAATTTAGCATTGCAAAGGCCCAGTATTCTGACGGTTTTTGTTTTTGTATCGTGAGATTTCCAGGACAATCTTTTATAGTTTATCCCCTGATTCCTCAAACCCTGAAGCAGGTGTCAAGAATCGACATGGAAACAAAAACACAAGACTGTTTGCAAAGCAACTCGCACAAAATGCCAGAGAAACTTGGCAGGTGGGGCATCATCTATGGAGCGGAATAAAGAGTGGATATTTCGGGTCGAAACACTTTGTCGGGACTTTAGACTCTATAAAGTTCTGATGAACGATCTCAGCCTAGAACGTCGACTGCTTATTCCCTTCCATGGATGCTGCCTGACCTGTTCAGTCCCTCCAGCATTTTGTGTGTGTTTCTCTGGATTTCCAGTACTTGCAGCATCTCATTTGTTTGCAAATTGGTGCAAGCTGGGGTTTAATAATCCATTCTCGTAGTTCAATATCAGCTGAATTTCTTGATTGGATATCAGTGTTAATAACTCAGTTTAGGACATTGCTGACTGCATTTTCTAACAGTATACTATTCCTGAGAAGTTTGGATGTGGATTGTATCTTTGTTTATAGATGGAATGAGGGAGCAGGAGTGGTTTTTATTGTGGTATGCATAATACTTTCCTGTTTTGACAGATCTTTGAGTCCATCAATAAGTAACTTCTGTGAAAGTCGAGACTTGTTTGATGCTTTTAAAAACACTTGTATTTTCACCGTCACGAACATGATATTCTGCAGATGCTGGAAATCCAGAGTAACACACACAAAATGCTGGAGGATCTCAGTAGGTCAGGCAGCTTCTGTGGAAATGAATAAGTGCTACTTGACCTGTTAAGTTCATCAAATTTGTGCATGTTGCTCTGGATTTTCACAGCATTTTCTTGAAAGGCATGAACTTTTGCTGCCTCAGACTTGCTCTTCGAGCTTCAGTACTTAAGTGACTGTCTTTTGCACATCACATTTGCCATCCAAAGGTACTTCATTATTGCTAAGCACTTCAGGTGTGTTGGAGTTGTGGGCAATGCTGTGTAAATAGATCTTTATTAGAACTTGATCCTGTGCTTTGAATATTACCTGATTATTTTGGGAGAGGGCAAAGACTGCAGCAGAAGTTGTTGATCCAGACATTCACTCACAAGGTCGAGTTGATTTTACTGTCATGTGCGCACAAGTATAATGAAGTAGACTGTAAGATATAGGAGCAGAATCAGGAAATTTGGCCCAACGAGTCTACTGCCATTCAGTCATGGCTGATTTATTTTCCCTCTCAGCCTCATTCTCCTGCCTTCTCCCTGTAACCTTTGACGTACTTACTAAGCAAGACCATAAAACAATTGGAGCTGAACTTCACTGGCTGAAAGTCACTTACATTCAATGATCGCAAACGTTTTCACTTTTACCTCAGGAACCTTCACTGTTCAGTGATACCCACTGAAGGAGCACAAGCACTTGGCTATCAGACAAGCACCAGGCCCTCTTCAGCACCAAGGCAAAATGGCTTGTCATTATCAAGTTTATACTGTAGGTGAAAACCAGGTGGCACGGTAGCCTAGTGGTTAGCACAATCACTTTACAGCACCAGCAACCACCGATCAGGGTTCAATTCCTGCCGCCGTCTGTAAGGAGTTCGTACGCTCTCCCCGTGAATGTGTGGGGTTTCCTTCGGGTGCCCGGGTTTCCTCCTACGTTCAAAAGATGTAGAGTTAGGGTTAAGTTTAGTGAGTTACGGGCATGCTACAGGCACAGTGAAAAACTTGCAGCAGTATCATGAGCAACCAGAATATAATTGTATGTTAATTACTCATAAATTATGCAAATAGTGAAGAGAAAAAAGTGTACAAAATAAAGAGGCAAGTCCGTGGTCATGCGAGTGGTGGTCCATAATGTTCCGTTGCTGAGGTATCGTTACGGTTGTGCAGGGTGCTTCAAGAACCTGATGGTTGAAAGAAAGTAGCTGTTGCTGAATCTGGTAGTGTGGCACTTCAGGCTTCTGTAATTCCTGTCTGACAGTAGCAGCAGGCAAAGATCATGACTTTGATGGTTGCTGCCTCCATGCCTTCTGTAGATATTGTCAGTAACGTGAAGACTTGTCTTAAATGATGCAGTGGCTGGCCACATTTATGCACTGGAGTGATCTACTTGGTAAATGGTGGATAAGGTCATTTGGAAACAGAAAATGATCATTCCATCTGAAGGGATAGCAGAAGTATTAATTGTCAAATAGATTAATATAAAAATACCAGGAAAATAAACTACTTAATTGTTTTTTTACCATAAATCTTCATGCCTGTGCAGACAGGTATTGTGCATGGATTGCAAATGTTGTTTTATAAGATGTTTCTGAAATATTTTAAAGGCTGTAAAGTAGAGTCCTGTGCAAAAGTTTTATTTACATATATGATATAGCTTTGGTGCCTAAGACTTTTGTATAGTACTGTAAATTGGGATATCCTACAGTCACAAGATATCCTCAAGAAATGCAACTTAAAAAAAAAAAGCTATAAGAAGGGAAAAGATGAAATATGAGGCCAAACTAGCCAATAATATAAAGCAGGATACTAAAAGTTTTTCAGTTATATAAAGAGTTAAAAGGGAGGTGAGAGTTGATATTGGACCACTGGAAAATAATGCTGGTGAGGTAGTAATGGGGGACAAAGAAATGGCAGATAAGCTTAAGGGGTACTTTGCATCTGTCTTCACTGTGGAAGACACTTGTAGTTTGCCAGAGCTCCGTGAGTGTCAGCGTGCAGGAGTGAGTGCCATTGCTATTACAAAGAGAAAAAATGCTAGGCAAAGTCAAAGGTCTTAAGGTGTATAAATCACTTGGACCAGATGGACTACATCCCAGAGCCCTGGGAGAGGTTGCTGAAAAGATAACAGATGCATTGGTCATGATCTTTCAAGAATCACTTGATTCTGGCATGGTCCTGGAGGGCTGGAAGATTGCAAGTGTCACTCCACTCTTTAAGAAGAGAGGAAAGGAAATTCTTTGAGGAAGTAATAAGTAGAGGAGAGGAAGTGGATGCCATTTACTTGGATTTTCAGAAGGCGTTTGGTAAGGTGCACACATGTGGATGCCTAACAGGATAAAATTCTGGCATGGGTAATGGAATAGCTGACAGGCAAGGGGCGGCGAGTGGGAATAAAAGGGTCCTTTTCTGGTTGACTGCCAGTGACTAGTGGTGTTCCTCAGGGGTCAGTATTGGGACCACTACTTTTCACATTGTATGTCAATGATTTGGATAATGGAATCGATGGCTTTGTGGCAAAGTTTGTGGATGGTTCCCAAAATAGGTAAATAAGTAGGTAGTGCTGAGGAAGTAAAGTGATTGTAGCAAGACGTGGTCAAATTGGAAGAATGGGCAAAAAAGTGGCAAATGGAATACAGTGTTGGGAAATGTGTGATAATGCATTTTGGTAGAAGGAACAATAGTGCGGACTATTATCTAATTGGGGCGAAGGTTCAAATGTCAGAGGTGTAATGGGACTTGGGAGACCTTGTGCAAGACTTCCAGAAGGTTAATTTGCAGGTTGAATATGTGGTCAAGAAGATAAGTGCATTTTTGGCATTTATTTCAAGGGGAATAGAATAAAAACAGATAGTAAAAGTTTTTATAATTATGTAAAGTGGAAAAGGGTGGCTAAAGTGAATGTAGGTCTGTTGGAGGATGACAAGGGGGGGATTGATATTGGGTAATGAGGAAATGGCCAAGGCTTTGAATGACTATTTTGTGTTTGTCTTCATGGTGGAGGACACATCTAACATGCCAAAGAGAGATGTTATGGATGCAATGGGAGGTGAGAATCTCGATATAATAGCTATCACCAAAGAGGTAGTGTTGAGCAAACTTGTGGGCCTGGAGATAGATAAGTCCCCTGGTCCTGATAGAATGCATCCCAGGGTACTGAAAGAAATGGCAGAAGCTGTAATAGAGGCTTTGGTGGTGATTTACCAAGATTCTCTGGACTCTGGGCAGGTCCTGGCGGATTGGAAGACGGCGAATATCATGCCACTGTTCAAAAAAGGATAGTTAGTTTAACATCTGTAGTTGGAAAAATGCTTGATGCTATCATTAAAGAAGAAATAGTGAGGCATCTGCAGAGAAATGGATCAATCAGGCAGGCACAGCATGGATTCAGCAAAGGCAGGTCCTGTTTGATAACTTGCTGGAGTCCTATGACGATATAATGAGCGCAGTGGATGGAGGGAACTGATGGATGTTATTTACTTGGATTTCCAGAAGGTGTTCGATAAGGTGCCGCATAAGAGACTTATCCGTAAGATAAGGATGCATTGAGTTGGGGGTGATGCATTAGCATGGATAGAGGATTGATTAACTAATAGAAAGCAGAGAGCTGAGATACATGGGTGTTACTCTGGTTGTCAATCAGTGGTGAGCGGTGTGCCACAGGGGTCGGTGCTGGGCCTGCTCACCATATACATAAACGATCTGGAAGAGGGGACCGAATGTAGTGTATCTAAGTTTGCTGATGATACTGAATTGAATGGAGAAGCAAATTGTGCAGAAGAAGAGTCTGAGTCTGCAGAGAGATATAGATAGGCTAAGTGAGTGGGCAAAGGTCTGGCAGATAGAGTACAATGTTGGTAAATGCGAGGTCATCCACTTTGGAAGGAAAAATGAAAGAGAAGATTATTTAAATGGTAAAAAATTGCAGCATGCTGCTGTGCAGAGGGACTTGGGAGTGCTTGTGCATGAATCACAAAAGGTTGGTTTGCAAGTGCAGCAGGTTATCAAGAAGGTAAATGGAATGTTGGCCTTCATTGCTGGAGGGATTGAATTTAAGAGCAGGGAGGTTATGTTGCAACTATATAGGGTACTGGTGAGGCTGCACCTGGAGTATTGCATGCAGTTCCGGTCTCCTTACGCGAAGGATATACTGGCTTTGGAGGCAGTGCAGAGAAGGTTCAGCAGGTTGATTCCAGAGATGACAGGGTTGGACTATAAGGAGAAATTGAGTCGCCTGGGACTGTACTCGCTGGAATTCAGAAGAATGAGAGGGGATCTTATAGAAACATATAAAATTATAAAAGGAATAGATAAGATAGTGGCAGGAAAGTTGTTTCCACTGGTAGGTGAGCTAGAACTAGGGAACATAGCCTCAAGATTTGGGGGAGTAGATTTAGGACAGAGATGAAGAGGAACTGCTTTTCCCAGAGAGTGGTGAATCTGTGGAATTCTCAGCCCAATGAAGCTGTGGGGGTATATTTAAGACAAGATTGGATAGATTTTTGCATTGTAGGGGAATTGAGGGTTATGGGGAAAAGCAGGTAGGTGGAGATGAGTCCATGGTCAGATCAGCCATGATCTTATTGAATGGTGGTGCAGGCTTGATGAGCCAGATGGCCTACTCCTGCTCCTATTTCTTATGTTTTTATAAAGGCAAGGAGATAACGCTGAGCCTTTATAAGACACTAGTCAGGCCGCAGTTGGAGTATTGTCAACAGTTTTGGGGCCCATATCTCAGAAAGGATGTGTTGTCATTGGAGGGAGTCCAGAGGAGATTCATGAGGATGATTCTGGGAATGAAGGCGTTCACATGTGAGGGGTGTTTGGCAGCTTTGGGCCTGTACTCACTGAAATATAGAAGAATGTGGGGGGAATTTCATTGAAACCTACTGAATGTTGAAAGGACTTGATAAGTTGGATTGAGAGGATGTTCCCTATGATGGGGGTATCCAGAAACAAAGGGTGCAGTCTCAAAATTGAGGGGCGATCCTTAAGAACAGAGGTAAGAATAAATTTTTTTAGCCAGAGAGTAGTAAATCTGGAATGCTCTGCCACAGTCTGTGGTGGAGGCCAGGTCTGTGCGTATATTTAAGGTGGAAGCTGATAGTTTCCTGATCAGTCAGGGCATCAAAGGACATGGCGAGTAGGCAGGTGTGTGGGATTTAGTGGGATCTGAGATCAGCCATGATGGAGTGGCGGAGCAGTCTGGGCTGAATGGCCTAATTCTGCTCCTACGTCTTATGGTCTTGTGGTCTTGCGCAGATAAAACATGCATAGTGCAAAGAAGAAGCCGTACGGCAGTAGTGGCAATGGCAGCCAGCCACATCCGAAGCGCCTGCGAGGAGACTGGGACGAGGAGGGGCCGTCGCAGTTTGAAGATGAGCTGGCGTACCTGGATGAAGTGGAGGCAGAAATGCTCATGGATGCCAAGGAAGCACAGCTGTTGCATGATTCGGTTCCAATTGGTAGGTGGCAGCGTGCTTTTATTCATTGTCTCTGTCTGTTGGTCTTTCTGCCTGCCTGGCTCATTGATATTTATGATATTCATTATTAGCACATGTACCAAGGTAGAGTGAAAAATTTTGTTTTGCCGTGCCATCCATACAGATAATTGCATTTCATCAATGTATTGAGGTAATACAAGGGAAAGCAATAGCAGAATGCAGAATTAAGTGTTACAGCTACAGAGGTTTAAACAGTAATACAGTAGATTCTGCAGCTGCTGGATATTGCGAGTAACACACCAGGGGAACTCAGGATGACTGGCAGTATCTATGGAGACAAATAAACAATTAACGTTTCGGTCCCAGGCTCTTCATCAGTACTGGAAGTGAAGGGAGGAAGAAACCAAGGTGGATTATGATGTCATCTTTTGGACAGCTCAAAAGTTATATGAACTGTAATGTGGCATTATAAGCTCTGTAAACTTTCTGCTTTCAGGAAACCTGTTTTCTTCAGGTGCCATGAACAGTAAATGGCAGCGGCCACCTGCACCAAAGATCAACCCGAAAGAGGATAACATTGCTTTCCAGCAGGTGGAGCTGGAGTACTATGTGGGTAAGTGATTGTACCGACAGCGATGGTACCAACAGTGATCCTGAGCAGGAAACTCTGGCTCGGACAAAGCCCTGTGTTTTATACCACTTTATTTTGTGGTATAAAAGCATCAGTGGCCGGATGGTACATTTTAAAAAAAAAACAAACTGTGTAGGTTTGAGACTTGATTGGCCAGATGGCCTAATTCTGCTCCTATGTCTTATGGTCTTATGATTATAATTAGATGTACCAATATACTTTGGAAAGTTTGCCTTGTATAATTTTGTTTTTACAGATAAGATCATTACACACTGCATTGAGGTAGAACAAGGTAAAACAATAACGATGTAAATTAACGTGTAAAAGTTACCAAAAAAGTTCAGTGCAGATGAATGTTAAAAGTGGAAGATCATAACGAGGTAGCTTGTGAGGTCAAGGGTCCAACTTATTGTACTGGAGGTCCGTTGAAGAGTCTGATAACAGTGGGACAGATGCTGTCCTTGTGTCTGGTGGTACGTGCTTTCGGGCTTTTATATCTTCTGCCTGATGGGAGAGGGGAGACATCCTGAACGTTAAAAAGAGGGCGTTTAGAGGTGGAAATAGGGAGGAGCTGAGGGCAATACAGAGGGACCTGAAAGCCAGGATCAGGGAGGCTAAAGACAGGTACAGGAGGAAGCTTGAGTAGAAACTCTAGCAGAACAACATGAGAGAGAGGTCTGGAGGGGGATGAGGATCATCACTGGGTTCTGGCAAACTAGCAACAGAGGAACTGAAGGCAGTGTGGACAGGGCCAAAGAGCTTAACCTATTCTTTAACAGATTTGACATTGTGACTCCTGCCTATCCCCCACATGAGCCATCTGTTGTCGGCCCCCAACCAACACATATTCCAATCTCCCCTCCTACCCCTCCTCACAGTCCCCCACCCTGCTCTCATGACTATACCCCTTCCCCGCACGAAACCACCACGGTGGGCTTCACAGCTGAACAGGTGAGAAGACAGCTGAAACGTCTCAACCCAAGCAAGGCTGCAGGACCGGATGGTGTCAGTGCCAGGGTGCTCAAAGCCTGTGCCCCTCAACTATGTGGAGTACTTCGCCATGTATTCAATCTGAGCCTGAGGCTCTGGAGGGTTCCTGTACTGTGGAAGATGTCCTGCCTCATCTCTGTGCCGAAGACGCCGTGCCCCAGCGGCCTCAGTGACTACAGACTGGTGGCATTGACCTCCCACATCATGAGGACCCTGGAAAGACTTGTTCTGGAGCTGCTCCAGCCTATGGTCAGGCCACACTTAGATCCCCTCCAGTTTACCTACCAGCCCCAACTAGGAATTGAGGATGCCATCGTCTACCTGCTGAACCGTGTCTATGCCCACCTGGACAAGCCAGCGAGCACTGTGAGGGTCATGTTTTTTTGACTTCTCCAGTGCGTTCAACACCATCCGCCCTGCTCTGCTGGGGGAGAAGCTGACAGCGATGCAGATGGATGCTTCCCTGGTATCATGGATTCTTGATTACCTGACTGGCAGACCACAGTACGTGTGCTTGCAACACTGTGTGTCCGACAGAATGAACAGCAGCACTGGGGCTCCACAGGGGACTGTCTTGTCTCCCTTTCTCTTCACCATTTACACCTCGGACTTCAACTACTGCACAGAGTCTTGTCATCTTCAGAAGTTTTCGGATGACTCTGCCATAATTGGATGCATCAGCAAGGGAGATGAGGTTGAGTACAGGGCTACGGTAGGAAACTTTATCACATGGTGTGAGCAGAATTATCTGCAGCTTAATGTGAAAAAGACTAAGGAGCTGGTGGTAGACCTGAGGAGAGCTAAGGTACCGGTGACCCCTGTTTCCATCCAGGGGGTCAGTGTGGACATGGTGGAGGATTACAAATACCTGGGGATACGAATTGACAATAAACTGGACTGGTCAAAGAACACAGGCTGTCTACAAGAAGGGTCAGAGCCATCTCTATTTCCTGAGGAAACTGAGGTCCTTTAGCATCTGCCGGACGATGCTGAGGATGTTCTACAAGTCTGTGGTGGCCAGTGCTATCATGTTTGCTGTTGTGTGCTGGGGCAGCAGGCTGATGGTAGCAGACACCAACAGAATCAACAAACTCATTCGTAAGGCCAGTGATGTTGTGGGGATGGAACTGGACTCTCTGACGGTGGTGTCTGAAAAGAGGATGCTGTCTAAGTTGCATGCCATCTTGGACAATGTCTCCCATCCACTACATAATGTACTGGTTGGGCACAGGAATACATCCAGCCAGAGACTCATTCCTCCGAGATGCAGCACAGAGCGTCATAGGAAGTCATTCCTGCCTGTGGCCATCAAACTTTACAACTCCTCCCTTGGAGGGTCAGACACCCTGAGCCGATAGGCTGGTCCTGGATTTATTTCATAATTTACTGGCATAATTTACATATTACTATTTAACTATTTATGGTTCTATTACTATTTATTATTTATGGTGCAACTGTAACGAAAACCAATTTCCCTCGGGATCAATAAAGTATTACTATGGCTATGACTATGAGAAGAGAGAATGTCTGGGGGTAGGGGGAAGAGTCTTTGATTATGCTGGAGGGGAGGCAGGTTTCTGTGTCCGCAATTCTCTGCTGTTTTTTGTGGTCACGTGCAGAGCAGCTGATATGCATCCAGACACCATACTTCCTATGGTGCATTGCTAAAAATTAAGAATCAATGGGGGTTATTACTGTGTGTGCTTTAGACCCAGAGTAAGCTGAGTAACACTTAAGTTTACAGAATCTAATCTGATAGTGCACCACTGAAGAGCTGAATGGCCTGCTCCTGTCCAGTAGTGCCTAGCAATTGTGTGCCCCTCAGAAAATGTGAAGTGTAATGCTCATACTGTCTATTAAGCTTATCACTAATTGTTATTTTAACAATCCTAACAAAAATATTAAACTTGTAACACATAGGAACATAAGAGATTCTGCAGATGTTGGAAATCTAGAGTGACACAAAATGTTGGGGGAACTCGGGTCAGGCAGCATCCATGGAGAGGAATAGTGTCGAAGTTTTGGGCTGATAACCCTTCATCAGGGCTGGATCGGAACATGCAGGAAGGCTGTTTAGTCCATTGTATTCTTGCTGCTTCTAAACAACTATTTTGGCTCATCACTCTTTCTCACTGTCTCAGCTGCTTAGGCAGCATCCACAGAGGGGAATAAGCAGTCTATTTCAGAGCTGGAAAGGAAGGGTCCCAGCCTGAAACATCGACTGTATCTTCATTTCCGTAGATGCTGCCTGACCTCCTGAGTTCCTCCAGCATTTTGTGTGCGTTGTTCTGGATTGTCAGCATCTGCAGAATCCCTCGTGTTTACAGGCCACATTATTTAAATTGTTATCCATGAAAGAAATTGAGGTTTGGTGTTTAGACTATACACTGGAGTGTTAGTTTGCTGTTGTTTATTAAGATTTAATTCGAGTTTTGATTTTTTTTTTAATGAATGTACTTTGACTTTGGTTCTGGTTTGATCTCCCATTTTAGTTAGTCCCTGTCTTGCTGTACCTGTTGTTCTCCTACCCAGAGTGCTGTGAAAATATTCTCTTTCAAGATTTATTCCATCTGGGTTCAGAATTTACATATCTTCATATCTTTAAATCTAGCTACCATTTACTTGCTGATGTCAAAACATTCTGGAGATCTTGTATCGCAGTTGGATAGGGAGCCATTATTCCTATCTTAATGAGCATTTTTCCACTATTTCACCATCAATATGTTCGATTTTACTAGCAACATCATCTTTAAGCATTAAATTCTTTTCTCAATGGTTTCCTGTAGAATTGTGCCGTGCAATGGGAATCCATTTAGAGCATAGAGCATAGAACATAGAACAGTACAGCACTGTGCATGCCATCCAGCCCATGATGTTGTGCTGACTTTTTAACCTATTCCCAAATCAATCTAACCCTTCCCTCCCGCATAGCTCTCTATTTCTCTGTCATAGATCTTCCTACCTAAGAGTCTCTTAAATCTCCCTAATGTATTTGCCTCTACTACTACCCCGGCAACAAATACCACACATTCATTGCTCTCTGTGTATTTTAAAAAAAAACATCCCTGACATCCCCTTTATACTTTTCTCCAACCACTCTAAAACTATTCCCCCTCGCTCTGGGAAAAAGATACTGGCTGTCCACTGTATCTACGCCTCTTACCATCTCACACACAAGGCAGAACAAAGGGAAAAGCAGTAACAATGCTGAATATAATCTTACAAGTCTCCTATCATTTAACTGCGGGGGTAAGTGTTAATTTTTGTTTAAAGCCCGTCAACAACTTCTTCAGTGTCTACCCTCTGCTCACTGAGTGAGAATAAAAATTCAAGGCAAATTAAAATTTGCCCATCAACATTTTCACCAGTCCTCTTTCGAGGATCTGCGATGTACTTTCATAACTGTCTTCCAGTTCTAGTTCTGATTTAATTTGCCACAGTTTTGCTTGTACATTTTTTTACCCAGAGTGGTGATGTGTGGGACTTGCTGCCACAGGTGGTGGTAGACGCTGATACGTTAGGGACATTTAAGAGACACTTAGATCGGCACATGGATGATAGAAAACTGGAGGGCTGTATGGGAAGGGTTTGATTGATCTTGGAGTAGCTTATTGGGACGGGACAACATTGTGGGCCAAAGGGCCTGTACTGTGCTGTAATGATCTGTTTTGTATTCTATTGTATTCTTTATGGGGGGGGGGAAGGAGAATCAAATTGATAAGTTTTAGGAAATTTCATACTCTGTTAACCTGAATTCTGCAAGTTCCTCCACCTATTCACCGGGCCTTCATTCCATTAAAATTATTTGCTGTAATGTGCCTTTAACTTGGATCTGTATTGATTAGAAAGTTTCACATTACTGATTTGACTAAGAAAGCATGTACGCTATTGTCCCAGAAAATTTGATTATCAGTGAATCTTTTCCAGAACTTGTTTAGTGGGGTTAGATCTGATGCTTCGGAGAAAATTCTAAAATGATCACTATTATTCATCCAAGTTGCACTGGTATTCGCGTGCATGTGAATCTTAACCAAGAATAGGATTTCACTGAAAGGTAAGGCAGATGTGAGTAAGTGTTTTGAATTGTATAACTTCGGAGTGACGAATAAATGTGGGAGCGAGAAAGTTCAGGTGCTGAGATAGAATATTTTAAGGAATGAACCGTAGGTGTATTGACTCGAGTGTTATTTTCCCACTCTTGGCACTTAAAGAACTACAGAATGTGCATTAACTTCTCACTTGAAGGATATTTTGAAAATATTCTGCAGTCAGTAAATTAACTTGGGAATCTACTTACTCCTGCCATTTAAAGAGATTAAAGAGAGAGATCATAAGAAATGCAAGAGAACACTTCAGAAGGAAATCAGGAGGACCAGAAGAAGGCATGAGGATGCTCTGGCAGACGAAGTAAAGGAGAATCCCAAGGGCTTCTGCAAATATATTAAGAGCTAAAAGATTGCAAGGGACAACATTGGTCCCTTTGAAGATCAGAGTGGTAATCCATGTGTGGAGCCAAAAGAATTGGGGGAGATCTCGAATGGATTTTTTTTTTTTTGCCCCTGTATTTACTCAGGAGATGGACACAGGGTCTATAGAAGTGAGGCAAAATAACATTAAGGCCATGTACAGATTAGAAGAGGAGGAGGTGTTTGCTGTCTTGAGGCAAATTAATAAATCCCCAGGGCCTGAGAATGTGTTCCCTCGGGAACTACTGGGAGGCAAGTACATAAATTGCAAGGGTCCTCGCAGATGTTGTTCTGTTTAAGAAAGACTGAGAATAAGCCAGGAAATTATATGCTTGTGAGCCTGTCATCAGTAAGTTATTGGAAGGTATTTTTACAGACTCAATATATAAGTATTTAGGTAGACAGGGACTGATTAGAGATAGTCAAACTGACTTTGTGCATGGTAAGTTGGGTCTAACAAATCTTATAGGGTTTTTTGAGGAAGTTACCAGGAAAGTTGATGAAGGCAAGGCAGAGGATGTTGTGTACATGAACTTTAGCAAGGCCTTTGACAATACCGAGGTTGCCCTAAAAGGTTCAGTGATTCGGCATTCAGGGTCAGGTGGTAAATTGATTAGACTTTGGCTTTGTGGGAGAAGCCTGTGAGTGGTAGTAGAGGGTTGCCTTTGGCTGGAGGCCTGTGACTAGTAATCTGTCACAGGGATCGGTACTGGGTCTGTTGTTGTTTGTCATCTATATCAATGACCTGGATGATAATTTCATAAATTGGATCAACAGGTTTGCAGATGACACCGCGATTGGGCGAGGGAGGGTGTAGTGGACAGCGAGGAAGGCTATCAAAGCTTGCAGTGGGATCTGGACCAACTGGAAAAATGGCAGATGGAATTTAATGCAGACAAGTGTGAGGTGTTGCACTTGGAGAGAACAAACCAGGGTAGGACTTGTACAGACACTGAGGAGTGCGGTAGAACAGAGAGATCTGGGAATACAGATCCACAATTACTTGAAAGTAGAGGCACAGGAGGATAGGGTCATAAAGAGAGCTTTAAGCACATTGGCCTTTCTAAATCAATGTATGTGGGAGAAAAGTCGTGCATTCACTGGGAGAATGTACAACTCCTTAGGGATTGCAGTGGGAATTGTTCTTTATTAATCTTTTTATTGATTTAAAAAGAGCATAAATACAATCAAGAGGAAAATTATCTCAAATATATATATATCGGTAACAATATAGACCGAGATTAAGATAGACATCGTCAAGGTCATAGATATTGTTAAACTAGTATAAAATACATAATTAAAAAAAATGAAAATAGCAGTTCTCCTCTTATCAGTTTATGAAGAGAAAAGAAAAAAACATTGGGTTTTAAATGAAAAGAAAAAAAACCCACTACACTATATGGGGGGGGAAAGAAACAAAAAAAAAAGGGACTGGACAGTCCATTTTGAGGATACAACCGAAAAAAAAAAAGACAAACTGACTTTCTGATCAAATCGAAAACTTAGAAAAAAAAAGATGGAGGGAGTAATAAATCAAATTAAATGAAAATATCGCAGCAGGAATTGTATCCTGAATGTTAAACTGTAAAGCGTCATACTAATTGGTCCACTACCATGCCACCCCCAATATTTCTATTGCAAAGTAAATTTATTCTCAATGAGACCTTGTAGCTGCTTCTCTCTTTCACAAAATGCCTGTCAGAGGATTGAACTCCAATCCACTGTATAATTTTTGATACTAATATGACAATTCTGTATTAATAGATTGCAATGAAATGTCTGTAGAAAATATATTTCTGGTTGGGAAAGATTGTTGACATAGTGTGTGTAATGGTCATTTGAATCCCAGTCTTGATCACTGATGTTGTAAGGTGATGTGCTAACTGCTACACTACCTTGCCGCCTATTTAAGCATTTTGTACAAAGCAACGTTCCACAAAGATTCCAGTTTTAATAACTGTATTTTCTTTTCCTTTCTCTTATAGGGTCTTACGTTACTGGAATGCCTGGGAATAAACAGGGGCCTGTTCCTGTGACACGAATGTTTGGAATTACAATGGAAGGGAACAGCGTCTGCTGCCATATACACGGGTTTATGCCATACTTCTATGTTCTAGCCCCTTCTGGTGAGATATGTAAACCCACACACTATCAAAAAAATGTTTATCCGGCTTGTTGAATCTGTGATCCAACACAAAGACTTGAGATGCAGAAATATCTGCATCACCATTTCAAGGTCCAAGATAACACATGAGCTCTGTTATTGTTTGCTCTCATTTTTTCACCAAGATGTGCACTCAGTCCCCTCCACATTGTACTAGTGCAAACTTATTGCATTACTGAAACTAATCCCTCTGCATAAGATTTTCTTTTCGTGTGCAAGATGGTCAAGTGGATAGCACTTTTTTTTCCCCTCAGAGTGGAAATGACTCAAGGGGGCATAATTTTAAGGTGATAGGAGGAAAGTATAAGGGCGATGCGTGGATCACACTGCCAGGGGTGGTGGTAGAAGCAGATTAGGGACATTTAAGAGACTTGTAGATAGGTACATGGATGAAAGAAGAATGGAGGGCTATGCAGGAGGGAAGGATTAGGTAGATCTTGAGGTAGTTTAAAAGTCGGCACAACATTGTGGGTTGAAGGGCAGGCTGTTCTACATTCTTGTATGCCAAGAAGGTGCAAAGTTGACCTGGTCCACTAGCTTGGCACGACTTTACTCTACCCTGGATAGTTGTTAGTTGAGTGTGAGGCCAACGTTTAGCCTCCAGTTTGTTCTGTACCTCTGCATTGCAATGCACAGTCGAGGTGAAGGCAGCTTGCCAATCTGAACAATGCAGTTAGCTGGCAGTTCGCTCCTGAGCTGGGGGCTAGCGCAGAACGAGATGCAGGGAGTAGGGTGTGAATTGGTGTTAATTTTTGGCAACCAAACTGCAAAGGACCTTGCATATCTCTTGCTGAACTGGCAGGTATAACTTCAATGACCTCTACTCTGAATTGATACCACAACTTACAGACTCACTTTCAAGAATTCTACAACTCATGTTCTCAATATTTATGTAATTAATTAATTAATTCATCTATCTATTCATTTGTATGTTTGTGTGTATCTATTTACTGTATTTGCATAGTTTAGATTAGATTAGATTATGAGGACACTCGGTCCTCGTTTATTGTCATTTAGAAATGCATGCATTAAGAAATGATACAATGTTCCTCCAGAGTGATATCACAAAAAAAACAGGACAAACCAAAGACTAACACTGACAAGACCACATAATTATAACTTATAGTTACAGCAGTGCAAAGCAATACCGTAATTTGATAAAGAGCATGGTCACAGTGAAAAAAGTTTGTTGTCTTTTGCATATTTGTTGCTTGCCAGTCTTTGAGTGCTGTTTTTCATTGATTCTATTGTGTTTCTTTTACTGTGAATGCCCGCAAGAAAATGAATCTAGGGATAGTATATGGTAACGTGTGCACTTTGATGATTCGTTTTGAACCTCTGCTAGTGTTGGAAATGTTGAGTGTCAGAGTTGAATGGCTGCTGCCCAACCCATTACCTGGCATTGATTGTACACTCAGTACTTTTGCATTTTAAATAAAATGCCCGTCGTGATTTCTCATTGCGGCGATGTGTCAATTGCCATCACACTTGTAACATGCCCAAGTATCCACTCAGTTGGCTTCAGTTTAATTAACCCTGTAACAATTCCTTGGGTTTAGTTTAATTAACCCCATAACGATTCCTATGGCAGGTTTCGGTCCAGAGCATCTCCATGAATTTCAACGGGAGCTGAATAGCATTGTGATTAAGGACATGAGGTCAAACAAGGATAACATCTCTCAAGCAGTACTGGCAGTTGATATCTGTCTGAAAGAGAGTGAGTATGATATTCAATATAGATGACCTCCAATTATTGTCTTATGTAATGGCTGGGACACCAAAATTCACACACAATGCTAGAGGAACCTTGGCCTGAAACGTTGACTGCTTATGCCCCTCCATAGATGCTGCCTGACCTGCTGAGTTCCTCCAGCGTTTTGTCTGTGTTGCTCAAGATATCTGTCATCTGCAGAATCTCTTGTGTTTAAAATTCAAAAGATATTTTTGAATTGTACATGGATAGGAGGGTTCAGAAGGATATGGGTCAAACATAGACGATGGTTGACATCAAGTTGAATTGTGATGGTTGAATTGGGCTGAATGGTTTGTTTCATGCTGTATTTCTCTGCGACTGAGAAGGGCCAAAAACTTGCCCTGAGGAGCATCAGGAAGTCTAAAAGTAGTAAGAGGCGGATGATCAGAAGTCTTTCTGAACTGACAAAAACTTGTACGTTGCTGGAGGAGGGAGATTGTGCAGACACTGGAGAAGAGTGAATTCTGTCAGGCAATGGGACGTTATGTTAGGTCTATAGGATGTTGGTGAGGCTGTATCTGGAGAATTGTGTGCAGTTTTGTTTACCTTTTAGAGTGAATCTGTCATTAAGCTGGAAAGAGTGCAAAGAAAGTCTATGAGCATATTGCCAGGAGTTGAGGGCCTGAGTTACTGGGAGAGGGTGGACAGCCTGGGACTTTATTCCTTCACGCATAGGACTTGCAGAAGTGAATTTATGGAGTGGCATAGATAGGGTGAATGCTGTCTTTGTTTTTCTCAGAATAATGGAATTAAAAACTAGAGCATAGGTTCAAGGTGAGTGGGGAAGGGGTTAAAATGGAACTAAAGGGCAACCTAATGCAGAGGGTGGTGTGTATGTGGAACAAGCTGCCCAATGAAGTATACTGATGGGAAAGATTTAGGGGAATGCTGGGGCAAAAAGACTCATTTAAATGGTCATGTTGGTTGGGATGGATGAACTGGGCTGAAAGGCCTGTGTTGCTCTGTGGCTCTTTAGATTATAAAGAAAAAAAATCCAGTTCAATAACTCCTTTCATATCCCTTTATGATATTTCAAAGCTTATCCCAACCAGTGAAAACTCCTTATAAGGTGAAACTGGGCCGTGTGGGTCTTTATTCCTTGGAGTATAGGAGGTTGATGAGTGACTTTATAGAGGTTTATAAGATCATGATGGACATTGATAAGGTGGATGGTCACAGTCCTTTTTTTTTTCTCCCCCAGGGTAGATTGAGTGAGAGGAGAAAGATGTAAAAGAGACTGGGTGGGGGTGGGGGGTAACTTTTTCATTCAGGGCAAAAGTAGATAAATGGGACCATCTCAGATAGATATCTTGGTTGGCGTGGAATAGGACCTGCTTGGGGTGTCGGAGTTCAGAGTGCAGTTTTGGCATTGACTGTAAGGAGTTTGTATGTTCTCGCCATGACTGTGTGGGTTTTCTCCGGGTGTTCCGGTTTCCTCCCACAGTCCAAAGATATATGGGTCAGTAGGTTAATTGGTCACTGTAAATTGTCCCATGATTAGGCTCAGGTTAAATAGGTGGGTTCCTGGGTGGCCAGAAGGGGTTGTTCTGTTCTGCATCTCTAAATAAATAAAATAAAAATGTTACTGAGTGGTTGCCTCTAATGGATGAACGTGCTGTTACAGATATGTACTGCTATGGGGGAAACAAGAAGTCACCATTCTTGAAAATCACAATGGCACTACCTCGTCTCATTGCCCCAGCTAAACGCCTGCTGGAGCAAGGTTTCCGCTTTGGCTTAACGCCAATGTCCAACTATCAAGCATATGAGGCCAACATAGACTTTGAAATCAGGTATTTACTGTTCCTGTGTGAGTGTTAAAGCAATTGATTAAGAAATGTTGTTTATGACATCTGCGTATTAAGACTTGACATCTGATATAAAGTACTTTTGAAGTGAATCGTAGGTCTGGAATGGCTGGCGACATTTGCGGGATGCCCCCAGTGCCACCTCGGATGTGTTGGTTGTTAACACAAACAATGCATTGCACTGTATGCTTCGATGTACAAGTGATAAATAAATTTGAATCTTGCATCATGTAGGAAACAGCTAATTTCTGCACAGTTAGGTCCTACAGCGACCTTGGAGTCAGAGTCATTATTCTCAGATGCACAGATACAATGAAAAACTTAACTTGCAGCTGCATAACAGGCACTTAGCAGAATATAAGCACCACTCACAAAAAAAACCATAATTTGTGCTGAAATTTTACAAGAAAGAGCACAATTATAACAAAAAAGTGCAAAGTAATCAAGGTGGCCATTGTGTTGCTAAACTGTAGTGATTAGGATTGATAGAACACAACATCACAACACAATACAGGCCCTTTGGCCCATGATTTTGTGCTGACCACCTCCCCCACTCTTAAGATCGACCCAAAACGCATGCGTGTGTGTGTGTGTTGTTACTTTGGATTTCTAGCATTTGTAAAATCTCTTGAGTTCTTGAACAAAATCAGCAGAACCCTCACCACTAACACAAGTATTTGAAGGGAAGTAGCTGTTCTTGAACCTGATAATCTGTTTAGTAGATATGAATTGAGGGATACATAGGGCCAGGATACTAGGAGGAGCCTTTTTTGCCATTTGATTTTGTGTCACTGTATCTTTCAGGCAGGACTTTGGACACTTTTAACTTGCACTGGACACTTATAACTTGATTTTAACTGACATGTGGCTGTTGTGTTTTACTATTTATTATTATGTTTATTATTTAGTGTTGCGTTTGTTATGTTATGATTGCACTGCTCCTGAGAAACGCTGTCTCATTCTGCCCTGCAGAGCTGATGTACAGTTAGAATGACAATAAAGTTTTTTTGAATCTTTGAATTTTAAAAGTCTCAAGTGAGCGGCAATTCCTCTGACATTATGGTGGTTTCTCACTTTTTTTGGGTAAAATAGTTTATTGTCACATGTACTAAGATCCAGTGAAAAATGTTTCCATGCCATTTGGATGAATCATATCAAACAGAAGTATATTGAGGTAAAAGCAATAGCAGGATGGCGAATATAGTGATATGTTTACAGAGTGTTATGCAGAAAGACAATTAAGAGCAGCATGGTATTATAGTGGCTAGGGTAACACTTTACAGTGTCAATGGTTGGGGTTCAGTTGCTGCTACTGCCTGTAAGGAGTTTGTACGTTCTCCCTGTGAACTGTGTGAGTTTCCTTCAGGTACTCTGATTTCCTCCCACACCCCAAAGTAATGGTTGGGGCTGATAAGTTGTGGGCGTGCTATTTTGGCACCAGAGGTATGGCGACACTTGTGGGCTGCTTCCGGCGCACCCTTGGTCTGTGTTGGTTGTTGACATCAATGATGCTTTTCACTGTGTTTCGATGTCCGATCATATGATCTCCTGAAGAATTCAGCCAACCTGTCTATCAGGTATGGCACCTTCAAGAGGGAGGTTGGCCATCACTGGCAGGGATTAAAGTGTTGGGGCCTGAAAGCTGAAAATGAACTGGTGTTCGCATCCACTGCTCCGCATCGATTTAAAAATGTAGACCCAGATTAAAGCGTGGAGACTTGAGAGCAGAAAATGAACCGGTGTTCATCATGTGTTTGGCCAGTCTTCCTATCTTCTTGCTACTACCATCGGGTGAGAGGGGTAGGAGAGCTGGATGCCATGTTGCTAGGCTTGGGAGTAGTTGTTGCCCTGTAGCTATTGGGCTCCTGGACTGGCTTCATTTGCCTCAGTGCTCTACTGACTCCACAGCCACAGACTTACCTTCACGGACCCTGCAGCTGGGTTCTATGTTTTATTTGCTTACTCTTTTTTATTATTTGCACACTTTGTCCTCTTTTGCACATTGGATGTTCGTCGGTCTTTGTGTGTACGAGGTCTTTCTTTTGTTACATTTAAAATGGCGATTTTGTTATGTTAATCTGTGGAATGCGGCTTTGTTGTGTTTTAATGCTGCAGAGAGTTTGCGCTAACAGTTTGTTTTACTTTAAATGAGATAACCAGGTTCTATTAGCCAATGGGTGGTTATGTATCGTTTTGTTTTCGGATGCCATGCTGTATGATATGACTGTGGACTGAGTTTTGGCGGGGAGTCGGAGGAGAGACGAGGAGGACGGCGGACGTGCGGAGAGGCTCCGGTCAATCACTTCGGGTGGTCCTGAGCCGTGGGTCGACGGAATTCGGGTGGTCCTCTGACGTCGAACTTGAGCTCCAACGGTAGCGCGCAAAGAGCTTGGACTTTGATAAGCGTTGGCGCCTTTTTTTTCCCCATTACTTTCCTCTCTGTATCAAATGTATATTAATGCCCTAGAATTAGTAATATCTATAAAGTGTATGTGTTAAAATTTACTGGGTGTGCTGGCTGATGATTGATGTTTGTGATTGATTCAGGTGACGATTGACCCTGAAGGAAGTGTTGAAGCAGGTGCTGGGTGGGATTTCCCCTAGACATTCACGAGCCAATATAACGGAACGTTACATGTGGTTTATTGTGTTTCTTTGTTTTGTGGGTGCCTGCAAGAAGATGAATCTCACAGTTGTGTATGGTGTATGCACTTTGATAAGCAATTTGAACATTAGGGAGGTTTTTTATGCTGTAATCTCACCTTTTCTTTGTGGGGCAGTTGCAGTGTTGGGCTTTTGCCTCTAGGGGGCATCCCTGAACTATGGAAATGGCAGAGGAACGCACACAAAATGCTGGAGGAGCTCAGCAGGTCGGGCAGCATCGATGGTGGGGAATAAACAGTCAATGTTGTGGGTTGAGACTGTTCATCCAGTCTGGAAAGGAAAGGGGAAGAAACCCGAATTTAAAAAAAAAATTACCAGTGATAGAAAGTGGGTTCAGTTTCCACCACTTATACTGTTTATTTTTAGTGCAGAGAGCCAAGTACATTGTAGAATAATTTAACAAAGTCAAGTTCAGATGCAGTTGTCATTTTGCACCTCAAGCATCCTTCAAAATTGAAAAGTTCAAAGTTCAGGCATAAAATGCTTTGCTGTCTCCCACATCACAATTGCTTGCTCATTCTTCACAGTCAAGTGTAAAGGAGAGTGAAATGATTGTTACTCCAGGGCTATGAGCAGGGTGGGTGGGATTCTTCATGATATTGCGGGCCTTTTTTCTGGCATCTTTCTGTGTGTGTGTGTATATATCCTTGATGGCTGATGTTGGGCAGTTTTCACTACCAGTTGTAGAGCCCTCCTGTACACCGCAGTGAAGTTTCCGTACCACATGGTAATGCAGCACGTTAGGCTGCTGTCCCACTGCACACTTGTAGAAGGTCGTGAGTACTGATGTGCATAGTCCAGGTCTCTTCAGCCTCCTCAAGAAAGTAGAAGCATTGGTGAGCTTTCTTGACCATAGAAGATGTGTTGTGGGACCATTAGAAGCTGTGTGACATGTGCATTTCCAGGAGTTTGAAACTGCTTGCAGTTTCCATTACTGTTCTAACCAAACTGGCTGATGTCAGCTTTGTAGTGGCAGATGTCGTGGAGATTTTTGCACTACCTGCACCAAGATTGTGTTTTTTTTAAATAAGATACTGATTCTGTTCATTTATTTTTGATCCATTTGGGTGTTGTGGCCAAATCATGTCAATACCAGCAAACCCGCAGCGAGTGGTGATGGGAAGTGTTCGACAGGTCTGATGATGATGTTAGTTGAGTTGTTTTGTGCTCTGAACCTACAGAATATGGGTGCTGTGTGGATGCACTTACCTTTGATTCTCACAGTGACTTCATTCCCCCGTCTCTGACAACTGCCTGAAGCTGAACCGAACCATTTGAAACATTGTTGTCACCTTTGGCCTCAAGATGGGCTTCTTGTCATCGTTAAGACTTGGCTGTGTTCCCCTTTGTGTCATTGTCTGACGCTGAAACCCTCATCACTGTAAGACTAAATGCAATTATAAAGATTTTCTTTATTTGTCACATGAAGCATTGAACCATACAGTGAAATGGTTCATTTGCGTTAACGACTAGAGCAGTCCAGGGATGTACTCTGAGCAGCCCACAAGTGTCACCATGCTTCTAGCACAAACTGAGCATGCCCACAACTTAATAACCCTAACCAGTATGTCTTTGGAATGTGGGAGGAAACCCACACGGTCACTGGGAGAGTGTACAAACACCTTACAGAGAATGGCAGGAATTGAACTGTCCAAGGTTACATGGGCTCTGTTCTCTGGCACCCACCCTTTCACTTTGTGGACAAGTTCCACCCTTTTTGCCTCTCCTCACCCCCCCCACACACACACACACACACACTAATCCCTTTACCACTACTGCTCTTGTCTGAGTTCTGGGCCTCCTTGTACACTTAATATAAACCAAAGTTACTGCTACTGTTTGTTGGACTGCGATATGATCTACTGTGATCGAGCGCTTTGAGAGGTTAGTCATGCCTGGTATTATCTCCTGCCTGAGCTAATCTTCCTTTAAAATGCGTCAGTATCGACCAACACAATCCGAGGATGTGCTGGTGGCAGCCTGCAAGAGTTGCCTCACTTCTGGTGCCAACAGAACATGTCCACAACCTACTAACCCTGACCTGTACGTCTTTGGAATGTGGGAGGAAACTAGAGCACCCAAGGAAACCCATGTGGTCAAACTCCTTGCAGCCAACAGTAGTAATTGAACCTCAATCAGAGAACACAAGCGCTGTAAAATCCTTGATCAACTCTTTGTTGTACTCAGACGTTATGTGCTGACCATTTGACTTGCCAAGAGAGTTCTTCTCTGTGATCCTGACTGCAGTTTACATACCGACCAAAGCCCAGTGTTAATCACGCACTCAAGATATCGAGTGCTGCCATCACCAAACAAGAAATAGACGACCCTGACGCCTTTCAGATCATTGTCGGGGACTTCAATCAGGTTTGTTTGAAGACATCTCTGCCCAGTTATTATCAACATATAACCTGCAGCACCAGGGGTCCCAACACACTTGACCACTGCTATCCTGTGATTAGAAATGCCTACTATTCCAGGCCTAGATCACATTTTGTGAAATCTGATTATTTGGCTGTCCTCTTACCTACGTATAGGCACAGGCTAAAGCAAAGCTCCAGAGATGAGGATAGCAAAGGAGTGGTCGCGGGAGGTAGAGGAGTAGCTACAAGATTGCTTTGAGTCGGTGGACTGGGCCGTGTTCAAGGACACAGAGGGTCTGAATGAACGCACCATGGTTGTCACGGATTTTATAAAAGTAATGGCAGATGAGTATGCCCACACAAAATCATTCAGAATCTTCCTCAAGCAGAAGTCCTTGATGAACCATGAGATCTGCAATCTTTTGAGGGCCTGATCAGTGGCATTCATATCTGGCAACCAAGTAAGATACAAGAAGTATAGGTACAATTTCCAGAAAGCCACCTCATGTGGTGGGAATTTTGGATTAAATGTTTCGGACTGCAGGATGCTCAACAGCTGATGCAGGGCTTGAATGCTATTACCTCTTGCAAAGTGAAATCAAGTGAAATAGGTGACAACAGGGCTTTGCTTCCAGATGAGCTCAATGCCTTCTATGCTTGCTTTGACTGTCAATACATGGAGGAACCTTCACAAACTCCCACTGCCCTGATGACCCTGTGACTTTAGTCTCTGAGGCTGACGTGAGAGCATTCTTCAGGAGGATGAACCTACAGAAAGCATCCAACCCAGATTGGGGTACGTGGCCAAGTATTAAAGACGTGCTGATCAACTGGCTGGAGTGTTCACCGAGACCTTGAACCTTTCGCTTTGGCAGTCTGCGGTACCCACTTGCTTCAAGCAGGCTTCAATTATACAGTGCCTAAGAAGAATGTGGTATCCTGCCTCAGTGACTATCGTCTAGCAGCACTTACATTCACTGTGATGAAGTGCTTTGTGAAGATGTGATGAAACATATCAACTCCAGCCTGAGAAGCGACTTGGATTCACTGCGGTTTGTCTACCGTCACAACAGGTCAACCGTAGATGCCATTTCATTGGCTTTTTCACTCAACCTTGGAACATCTGGACAGTGAAGATGCACACATCAGGATGCTCTTCATTGACTACAGCTCAGCATTCAATAGTACCATCCCCTCAAAACTGATCAATAAACTTCAAGGCCTCAACACCTCCTTGTGCAATTGGATTCTGGATTTCCTCACTTGCAAACCCCATTCAGTTCAGATTGGCAAAAACACCTCCTCCACATCTCCATCAGCACAAGGGCAGCACAAGGGCACCACAAGGCTGTGTGCCTAGCCCCTGCTCTGCTTGCTTTGTACTTGTGACTTGAGACTAAGCACAGCTCCAATGCCATATTCAAGTTTGCTGCCAACACCACTGTTGACCAAATCAAACGTGATGATGAATCAACATCTAGGAGGGAGATTGAAAATCTGGTACCACAACAACCTCTCACAATGTCAGAAAGACCAAGGAGCTAATTATTGGCTTCAGGAGGAGAAAACCAGATGTCCATGAGCCAGTCCTCATGAAGTGGAGAGAGTCTGCAACTTTAAATTGCTTGGTGTTATCATTTTAGAGGATCTTCCTGGCTCCAGCACATAAGTGCCATTATGAAGAACAACAGTGCCTATACTTAGAAGTTTGTGAGGATTTGGCGTGACATCCAAAACTTTGACAAACTTCTATAGATGTTTGGTGGAGAGTGTATAGGCCGATTGCATAATGGCCTGGTATGGAAACACCAATGTCCTTGAATGGAATATCCCACAAAATGTAGAGGATGCTGCCCAGTCCATCAGAGGTGCATCCTTCTCCACCACTGAGCACCTCTAAATGGAGTGCTGTTGCAGGAAAGCAGCGTCCACCATCGGGGACCAAAACTACTCGGGGCGTGCTGTCTTCTTGCTGCTGCCATCAGGAAGGAGGTACAGGAGCCTCAGGATCTACAACACCAGGTTCAAGAGCACTTATTACCCCTCAACCATCAGGCGCTTGACCAAGAGGGGATAGCTTCAATCCACTTCACTTTCCCCATCACACCCTATGAACTGACATTCAAGGGCTCTTCATCTTGTGTTCTTGATATTTATTGCTTATTACAATAATAATTTTTTCTTTTGCTTTTGAAAAGTTTGTCGTCTTTTGCTCATTGACTATTTGTCCATCCTATTTGGCGTGGTCCTTCATTGATCCAATTAGCTGTGGTCTTTCATTAATTCTATCGTGTTTCTTGGATTTACTGTGTATGCCTGCAGGGTTGTATCTGGTGATAGATATGTACTTTAATAATGAATTTATCTTGAACTTTGAAAATGCTATGCTAACTGCTGTGCTTCCTTGCTGCCACTCCTGTCTGGCTTTCCATCATCTTTCATTAATTTCAGGGCAGCACCGTAGTGTAGCAGCACATCTCCTTGCAGCGTCAGCTTTCAGTGATTGAGGGTTCAACTCTCGCCATTGCCTGCAAGAAGCTTGTACGTTCTCCCTGTGACTGCCTGGGTTTCCTGAGGGTGTTCGGGTTGTTTCCCACAGTCCAAAGATGTACGGTTAGTTCCACCAGCATTTTGTGTGTTGCGTTAGTGAGTTGTGGGCATGTGATGTGGCCGCCTGAAGTATGGCGACACTTGTGGGTTGCCCAGCACAATGCCCGTTGAATTGACAGAAATGACGTGTTTGTCTATATGTTTTGATATCCAGTGACACAAAGCTAATCTTGCCTTATCAAGTTTAACCTTTTAAAAAAATTTTACTTGTTAAAAGGCTCCTCCATTTTACGATGCATGGAGACCTTCGTTACCTAGCATGGTTGTAGCCCTTTCATATCTGTAACCCTCTAGCCCTACAGAGTTCCAAGTTGTTTACAGTTCTTTGAAGCTAGTCTCTTGTACATCTCCAATTTTGATTTCCCCATGATTGGTTGAACTTTCAGTTGTCTAAAGTACCAAACCCAGGAATTTCCCCCTCCCACTAAGACATCTGTTTAACTTCGGGGATGCTGTTGATAATCCAGTAGATCACACAGATTTCTTGTGGTAGGAGTCCAGTTTACTTGGTCTGTTTCTTAAAACTTTTCGTGGTTTTGAAGGGATTGTTTATTGGGATACAGTGTGGAATAGACCTTTCCTGCCCTTTGAGCTGTGCTGCCCCAGCATCCCTCAGTTTAACCATAGCCTAATCATGGGACAATTTACAATGACCAGTTAACTTACTGACTGGTAGGTCTTTGGACTGTGGGAGGAAACTGGAGCATCCAATGAAAACCTATGCATTCCGTGAGGTGGATAGATGGTCTCCTTACAAATGATGTCGCATTGAACTCGGAACTCTGATGCCCCACGCTGTAATAGTGTTGCACTAACCACTACACTACCGCGGTGCTCTTTTGAAAGGAGTAGATTAGACCATAAGATATAGGAGTGGAAGGAGGCCATTCAGCCCGTCTAGTTTGCTCTGCCAATACATCATGGCTGATTCCTGTCCACCATTGAAATTATTATTTTATTGCAATGCTTGTACTTTGTGTTTCATTTAATGTTTCATTAGATTCATGGTGGATTGTGATGTTGTTGGCTGCAACTGGATCGAATTACCCGCTGGGAAGTACCGGATAAGGGAAGATCAACCAACAGGAAATGAGAATGCAACATTGGACAATCCCAAGAAGGTGTGTACCACTGAAGGCTAGTTGGAGGGGGTTGACTGACTTATTTAAGCTCATCACCACTACTGGGGTATAGACCACCGACAGCAGCTTCCCATTCTAGGCCAGTCTTTCAAGTTGTCCCCAGGTGTAGGCCATCTTCAACGATCTTTCTCCCAGGGATGAGGTCTTTGGAGATCCTGTTTGCGTTTCTGTAGCTTTGAGTTTTTACTTTGAGTTGCTAACCCCAAGCCCAACCCCCCTCATTCACATCCGGGCATGGGCTCATCTATGGTGGAGTTGGGAGGGGATGTTGGGAGTGAAATTAATTGCTTTAACATTTCAGTGTTCTCTTTTGGATTAATAAATTATCAGCTTTTGGTGCTTGGGATAGTCACCTCTGATCCAGGAGCTGAGGAAGTCCCAGAACCAGGCTCATTTTTACCAGTACTGAGAGCTGCTGTGATAATGGAGGTGCCATTCCATTGGATGAAATGTTAAATCAAGACGGCTTTCCCGAGTAGGTGTGGGTGATCCTATGGTACTATTTTGAAGAGTGGTTTTGTTATGAACAAATGTTCCAATGGATGGTGGAACTGGTTTCATTTCTCCTTCTTCAACCGTTTAGCTCTTCCATCTACCACCTTTTAACCTATATCATTACACTCTTCCCCTCCACTGGTCTCATCTAATATCTGCCAGATCCTATTCCTTCCCCATCCTCTCCCCAGTCCCGATAAAGATCCTCTGCCCGAAACGTCGACTGTTATTCCTCTCTGTAGATGCTGCCTGACCTACTGAGTTCCTGCAGCATTTTGTGTTTGTTGTATTGCTTTGAGCTTCATGTGCTGGCTGCAGTATTTTACGGTTGTACTCTTCTCTATTCTTCTTACAGAAATATCTGCATGATGCTAATAACATTAATATTCAAAGTACATTTATTATGTGAGTGAGCACGTGGCCAAGTGATTAAGGCATTGGACTAGCTACCTGAAGATCGTGAGTTTGAGCCCCAGCCGAGGGAATGGGTTGTGTCCTTGAGCAAGGCACTTAATCACACATTGCTCTGCGATGACACTGGTGCCAAGCTGTATGGGTCCTAATGCCCTTCCCTTAGACAACATTGGTGTTGTGGAGAGGAGAGACTTGCAGCATGGGCAACTGCTGGTCTTCCATACAACCTTGCCCTGGAGAGTGAAGACTTCCCAGGCGCAGATCCATGGTCTCGCAAGACTAACGGATACCTTCATGTATACAATATATAACCTTGAGATTCGTCGTCTTGTGGGCAGCCACAAAACAAAGAAACACCACAGAACCCGCTTAAAGGAAAAACTCCACACAACAAAGACCATCAAACACCCAAAGTGTGAACAAAAGAAGAAATGGCGCAACTACCAAAAAAAGCGCACAAATAACCCCGGGAACATTAAGCATCAAACTGTAGGAGCCAACAAGTCAGTCAGTTCAGCACTGTCGACTGCAAGTCACAGCTGCAGAGCCAATTCTGTGCCGAATGCCTCCATCAGATCGTGCAAATAGTAAGAAAGGGTGCTGAAAAACACATTGGAACATGAACTGCAGCGCTCCCTAAAGTGAGTTTACAGCCCTGGAGCGCATTCAGCGCTGAGGACATTAAACATCAAACCCCAGAGTCCGTAGCTATGAGCCGCCGAACCTTGCAGTGTGGGATCCAAGACTCCTGCGGCAATTGGCAGCAGCAAGAGAGATACTGGTCTAACGCTGATAGACGGCGCCGAAGAGACGTTCAGTTCTGCTCTTGTCCTTAATTTTAATCTCGTTTGGCGCTTTAATCGACATAGAGTAAAGGAGCCGACCATGGGTTTGTATTCTGCTGTTAGGAATCGACACAGTGTACACCCCCAGCGAAGAACGTAGCTACACTCTGCACTCTGAATCACGCAGAATCCCCCGGAGAGCTCAGAATCGCCAGCTCGTTTAGTCCATTCAAAATGTATCCTTAAAAGGGAAATTCCAGGCTGTAATCAATCACAGTTCAGAAGAAGTCCTTTGAGGAGAAGAGTAGCTAGTGGCTTTGTGAGCTTTCTGCACGATGTTGCCGTTGGTCACTGGCACTATCTTGCAGGAAACTGACTTCCACAGATAAGGGACTTGAGTTACTGGGAACGTGTTCCCTCTGTTGGGGGATCTAAGAACTGGAAATCACAATCTCAAAGTAAGAGTTTATCAGATTTGGACTGAATTGAATATTTGACATTGGAGATTTTGAAATTTTTATACTCATAGGTAGATGAGGTCGTAAAAGAGAGCTTTTGGCAAGTTGGTATTGATTTCAGGAGCTCGGGTGTTACGTTGAAGCTGTATAAGGGGTTGGTGAAACCTAATTTGGAGTATTGTGTGCAGTTCTGGTCACCTGCCTACAAGAAAGATATCAATAAGATTGAAAGAGTACAGAGAAAATTTTACAAAGATGTTGCCAGGTCTTGAAGACCTGAGTTATAGGGAAAGGCTGATTAGGGTAGGACTTTATTCGCAGGAACAGGAGAATGAGGTGAGATTTAGTCATAGTCATACTTTATTGATCCCCGGGGAAATTGGTTTTTGTTACAGTTGCACCATAAATAGTTAAATAGTAATATGTAAATTATGCCAGGAAATAAGTCCAGGACCAGCCTATTGGCTCAGGGTGTCTGACCCTCCAAGGGAGGAGTTGTAAAGTTTGATGGCCACAGGCAGGAATGAGCTCCTATGACGCTCTGTGTTGCATCTCGGTGGAATGAGTCTCTGGTTGAATGTACTCCTGTGCCCAACCAGTACATTATGTAGTGGATGGGAGACATTGTCCAAGATGGCATGCAACTTGGACAGCATCCTCTTTTCAGACACCAGATAGAGGTATACAAAATTGAGGGATATAGATAGGGTAAACACAAGCAGGCTTTTTCCATGGACGTTGGGTGAAACGAGGTCATGGGTGAAGGGCAAAAGATGTTATCTTTACAGGAAACATGAAGGGGAACTTCACTTGGAGGGTGGTGGGAGTGTGGAATGAGCTGCAAGTGGAAATGGTGAATAGTGGGTTTAATTTCAGCATTTAAGAGAAGTTTGGCTAAGTACTACAATGGGCGCAGGTGGATAGGACCAGGCAAAATAGTGTGCATGGACTAAATGGACGGAAGGGCTTGTTTCTGTGCTGCAGTGTACTATGTCTTTCTGACTCTACCCTAACACTTAGTATTGATATTTACTTATGATTTGGAGGGTTTCAAAGAGAATGATATAATTTAAGGCTTTGGTGGCTGGTTGCAACACCCAACTTATGGACACTGCAACATGTGAACGATTTCCCATAAGTTCAAGCTTCAAACACCTGACATACCACATGTATTCATTAACCTCTCAGTGCTATGGGTGGAAGTTTCCACTTGCTTCAAAAAGGCAACAATTATACCAGTACTTGAAGAATAATATGAGCTGCCTTAATGACTATCGCCCGGTAGCACTCACATCTACAGTGATGAAATGCTTTGAGAGTTTGCTCATGACTAGACTGTATTGCTGCCTCAACCAGGATCTTGACACATTGCAATTTGCCTATCGCCACAATAGGTCAATGGCAGATGCAATCTCAATGACTTTAGACCACCTGGACAACACCAAAACCTATGTCAGGATACTGTTCATCGATCAGCATTTAATATCATCTTCCAACAATCCTGATTGAGAAGTTGCAGAACTTGGACCTCTGTACCTCCCTCTGCAATTGGATCCTTGACTTCCTAACTGGAAGACCACAGTCTGTGCGGATTGGTGATGACATCTCCTCCTCGCTGATGATCAACACTGGTGCATCTTGGGTGTGCGCTTAGCCCAATGCTCTACTCTCTATATACCCATGACTGTGTGGCTAGGCATAGCTCAAATGCTATCTATAAGTTTGCTGTTGATACAGCCATTGTTGGTAGAGTCTCAGATGGTGACGGGAGGGCGTACAGGAGCGAGATATGCCAACTAGTGGAGTGATGTCGCAGCAACAACCTGGCATTCAACATCAGTAAGACGAAGGAGCTGATTGTGGACTTCGGGAAGGGCAAGACCAATACCAATTCTCAGAGAGGTCAGAAGTGGAGGGAGTGAGCAGTTTCAAGTTCCCTGTTGTCAAGATCTCTGAGGATCTAACCTGCTCGCAACATATCGATGCAGTTATAAAGAAGGCAAGACAGTGGCTATACTTCATTAGGAGTTTGAAGAGATTTGGTATCTCAAGAACTTCTATAGGTGTACTGTGAAGAGCATTCTGACAGGCTGCATCACTGTCTGGTATGGAGGGACTACTGCACAGGACCGAAAGAAGCTGCAGAAGGTTGTAAATCTAGTCAGCTCCATCTTGGGTACTAGCCTACAAAGTACCCAGGACACCTTTAGGGAGCGGGTGACTCAGAAAGACGGCGTCCATTATTAAGGACCTCCAGCACCCAGGACATGCCCCTTTCTCACTGTTACCATCAGGTAGAAGGTACAGAAGCCTGAAGGCACACACTCAGCGATTCAGGAACAGTCTCTTCCCCTCTGCCATCCGATTCCTAAATGGCCATTGAACCCGTGAGCACTTTTCAACATATTATTTGTTTTTTGCACAATTTTTAATCTATTCAATATACATGTAATGTAATTGATCTACTTATTTATTATTATTTTGTTTTTTTCTATATTATATATTGCATTGAACTGCTGCTGCTAAGTTAACAAATTTCACGACACACCAGTGATAATAAACCAAATTCTGATGTGGATGGCGGAACTAATTTCCTCTTGCTGCTTTCATCCGCTTACCTCTTCCTCCTATCGCCACCTAGTTTCTTGCTTCGTTTCCCTTCTCTCCCCCACCTTCCCACTCACCTGGTCTCGCCTATCCTCTGCCAGCTTGTACCCCCTCTCTCCACCTTCTTATTCTGGTTTCTGCCTCTTCCTTTCCAGTCCTGATGAAGGGTCTCTGTCCAAAACATCAGCTGTTTATTCCCCTGCGTCCTCCATAGATGCTGCCTGATCTGCTGAGTTCCTCTAGCTTTGTGTGTGGAGGATTGGCTGCAAAACTGACTACACTTTGAAAACACTTAAATCAGCTTCGGCATTCTCTGTGGCCTAGAAACGTGGTTCAAAAATGCAAGCTTTTTATAACCTAAGGTTAAATGTGATCTTTACTCTCACCACTCCCTTACCACCACTCCTTTCCTGGTGGTTGCTGTCTGTCTGCTGAACTCCTTGGAGACAGAAAAATGCACATTCTGTCGAAGTGTAGTTTTGGGAAATGGAAGAAATTTGTTGAATGTGGCACAATGAAAATTTCTTTGCAACTATTAGAATATGAAGCGTCTTGGCCTGAAATGTTGACACTTTATTCCTTTCTGTAGAACCTGTCTTATCTGCTGAGTTCCTCCAGCACGTACGTACGTGTGTGTGTGTGTGTGTGTGTGTGTGTGTGTGTGTGTGTGTGTGTGTGTGTGTGTGTGTGTGTGTGTGTCGCGTTGTGTTGCTCTGGATTTGCAGCATCTACAGAATCTCTTGTGTTTTGTATTTAGAATAACTTATTTTTATAACTCGCTTTATAACTTCACCAACATGCCAGAGTACTTTGTAGCCAATTAAATGGCAACTGTAGTGGATGCAGTCTTTTCCTCCGATAAGGGAATTTAAAATTAGAGGGCAGTTTTATGGTGAGAGGGGAAAGATGTAAAGGGGACAAAAGAGTCAACTGTTTCACACAAAGGTGGTGGGTACTCTATATTGAGTGAGTGGCCGGACTTTGGTATCATTCTTTGGTTTATACTTGACAGAGCTCCAGTAAACAAATTCTTCTTCATGTGCCTTGTGTGTTACATGCTTGGGCGATCATAGTTTTCCACACCGAATGATCCCAGGCAGTGTCAATAATATATTGTACACTTAGATCTGTTAGTTCTTTCACAGTGTCCATATATTTTCTTCTTTGCCTTCCTCTTCTGCGTTTCCCAGGCATATGGCCTTGTAATGAAAGGCATTCTATTTCTCCCTTTCTGATAACATGGCTCAGAAATTTAAGTTTCCTCTCATTTAATGTTCTCATTAAAGATCTTTTTGTGTGGGCACGTTGGAGTACTGTCTCATTAGTTACCCTGTCTCTATATGATATTTTCAGCATTCTTTTTCTTTTTCAATATTTTTATTGATTTCCATATAGAAGAATAGAGTTCAGGAGAATACATATTATAAAACAAAAGACAAAATATAATACCAGATACAGTATATTGAATCACATTAACGAACTCCTAACTCTATATTCATATGGATTAGATTAATTCGTATATTAGAATTCTTCTAAGAAAGTACATTTCTGTTGCTTCTAAGTTTCTTTGGAGTTCTGGGGTTATAGTCCATGTTTCAGAAGCATACAGCGAGATTGACCAGATGTAACATTTTAGTAAACAAATAAATAGGCTTAAAAACGAGAAATTCTGCAGAGGCTGGAAATCCAAAGCAACACACGCAAAATGCTGGAGGTACTCAGCAGGTCAGGCAACATCTATGGAAATGAATAAACAGTCAATATTTCAGGCCCAGACCCTTCTTCGGGACTGGCTTGCTGAGTCTCTAAGCAATGGTTGAGGCTTCACTAATGGCTAAGGAGGGGAGTTTCTTCCCTTCTCTTTCTTGAAGTACTAGTGAGAGATTCTTTATATTCAGTTGAGAAGCTAATGGGTTGTCAAAAGGACCTGATTCAAAAAAATTGCTACCTCGGACAGTGCAATATTCCCTTAGTGTTGACACCTGATATTCTGCTCAAGTATCTGAAGTGGATCTTGAACTCATGACTTTCTGACCTAGATGTATGAGCACCAGATTTTATCTAAATCTGTTACTCTGAACCTTCGTTAGAATAGCTGAGACCTGCCTGACATAAGCACTGACCACAGTTCTCTCCTGAGATGACATGTACATCACGTCACCTCAGAGCACCTAAGACCATGAAATAATTTTGTCAGTAATTCAAGTTGTTTACTAGGTTGAAGATTCAAGTTTATTTATCAAGCATGCATTGAAGTGTGCAGTATAAAGCGTTGTTTGCATTACCCAAGGGTGTGAGGGGGCAGCCGACAAGAGTCGCCACACGTTCTGGTGCCAACGTAGCATGCTGACAATGCTCGGCAGAACACAGCCCAAGTAACAAAACAACAACAACAGCAAAACAAGCCCTGTTCCTTCCTCCCACTCGTGCACAAACGCAGTCCTTTAACCTCAGCACAGACCTTTATCCTCTAGTGAATTTGGACTTTTTAAATTGCCAAAAAAAAAAAATCTGCAGCGCACGACTGGCTTTTTCTGTTTGAACTCTTTCAGTTGGTCGGAGATGTACATCCAGTATTTGCAAAATCCCTTGTTGCAAAGTGGGCAATTGTGTTGGAAGATGGGCTGCTGCAGGAGGCCTAATTTTTTATCATTTGTCCTGTGATGGAAACGGTTCAACCTCTCAGCTTCACAATCTACGTAGTCATACAAGAAACTAAAGCAAAATCTCATGATTTTTGGAAATCTGGAATATAAAAGAAAACTTATGTAGACACTCAGTAGGCCAAGCAGCATAAATATGGTTAATGCTTCACGTTAGTTATCTTCTTGCAGCTTCTCCAGTCACAGACACTGCCTGACTTGCAGAGAATTTCAGCTTTGTTTAAACCCCACAAAAGAAATTGAAAGCTGTTCAGTTCTGAGTTTTCTATCGCCGTTTTAATACTGTGAGGTCTTTTTCTCGTGGACTTGTATATGTCCCTAATTCATGTTATAAAATAAATATTTCCATATTTATGACAGTTACTAAAAAGACAGTGTTTTAAGCATGCTTTTTTTTCCCCACAGAAATGCCGAGTCGTTAATCCCAACCAAAACAGAAACCTTTTGTTTCTGACTGCACGTGATACAGGCTGCTTTTGTCAAGTGCCTTGTTTCTTGTAACGTTATTGCACAACTAGTTAACAGAGACATATTTAGATTTTAATTCCTTTAAATGTTTTGCTGACTGCAGCATTTGAGACCAGTCAGTCCTATCATTCCCTTTCACTGAGAACTGAAATGTTTTGAGTACCCAGTACATCATATCAGCAACATCTCTCATTTATCCTTCTTCCCTCCCTCCCTGCTCTTTTCTCCACCTCTCCTCTTTGATTTTCTTTCCTTCCTTGCACCTCTCAATTTCCTCATTTTCAATTCTCAGCACCTTTTCTGTCAAACTCTTAAACCTCTCACTGTCACCTCTTTTTGACCCTAGCATCCTCATTCCTCGAACATGGCCACTATCCCTTTCCTGTTGCCTGGCACTGCCACCTCTGGCTCCCCATGACCAAAACCATTCCCACAGATGCTGCTTGACCCGCTGAGTTTTTTTCCAGCAGATTGTGTGCTGATCTGGGACTGCAGCTGTTCTAGCAGAAAACCTCTCAAAAGAAAATAGGCAATAGAGAGCAAAGGCTGTCTTTCCCCAATGTTGGTCACAACCATGAATAAAGTTAAGAAGAAACTTAGCAGCTCTTTGCTAATGAGTGGTTTCCTGTTGCTCAGGTGTCACTGGCGCAGATTGAAGTGGACGTCGCCTGGACAGACTTGATCAGCCACCCCGCTGAAGGAGAATGGCAGAAAATCGCTCCGCTTCGAGTGCTGAGCTTTGATATTGAATGTGCAGGCAGGAAGGGTAGGTTATTAAAATCTTAAGGAATATTTGTTTACCTCACTATTTTGCTTTCTTTTTGCACTACTTTTGAAATTTCTTATTGTAACTTTGTCATGATAAACCTGATTCTGGTTCACCAAGCCTCTTTTCAAATAGGTGAATAGTTAGCAGGTGTATCATGCATATTGAGAGTACCGTGCAAAAGTCTTGGGCACATGTAATAAAAAATTCTGTAAAGCGAAGGTGATTTCAAAAATAATGAAATGAAAAGCTTCTAGTTATAAAAATTACAAGGAATGGTAAGTAGTAAAAACTAAAGCACATCAATATTTGATGTGACCACCTTTTAAAACTGCAACAATTCTCTTAAGTACACTGTTGTGCAGTTTTATAAGAAAATCAGCTGGTAGGTTGCTCCAAGCGTCTTGGAGAACTTGCCACAGTTTTTGGCTGCCTTGCTTGTTTTTGTCTCACCAGGTAATCTCAGACAGCCTCTATGTTGAGATCAGGGCTCTGTGGAACTAATAACATCTGAAGCCAATATATTTATAAAAAAAAAAAAATCTCGGGGGCCTAAGACTGTTGTACAGTACTATAATGTTAGCAAAGTACATTACATTTTTCGACCCTTTAGATTTTGAGACACAACACAGTAAGAGAACCTTCTGAGCCAATGAGCCTGTGCTGCCAGATTACACTCGTGACCAATTAACGTACTAACCTGTATGACTTAAGAATGTGGGAGGAAACTGGATCATCCAGGGAAAATCCACATGGGCACAAGGAAATCGTACAGACTCCTTACAAACAGCAGAATTGAACCTGGGTCGCTGATGTTATAATGGTGTTACGCTAAGTACAGCACTACTGTGCTACCCACGCCAAGCTTGCTAGTATTGGTTGATTTCATGAATGCACACTACTTTAAGTCATTTCTAGTCGTATTCCCTCTATTGTTCATGAGAATTGGTTTACTTTGGTATTTGTGGGGTCTGTCCTCAATCTTGCAAATAAAGAGAGTGGCTTGTATCACTTCCCAGAAGAGGTGACGAGAGAGATTACAGACTTCTATTAATATGCGGTATTTGCATTAACAACTAACGCAACCTAAGGATGTGCTGGGGACAGCCTGCAACCATTGCCACACGTTCCAGTGCCAACATCGTATGCCCACCATGTCCTATCAAAAAAAAAACAAGAAGCAACAACAACAGCATTGAAAAACAATAGCAAAACAAGTGCCCTTCCTCCCTTCCTCCGTCCCTTCCACTTCCCACCCATTCACACAGACGGTCTTCCAAACCCAGGGCAGGCCTCCTCCGGGCCTCCATCCTCCAGTGGACTCTCAGACATCGGGTTGCGCACTTCCACAGCCTGCACTTTGGAGCTCTGTGCTGCTGATGCCTGCCCGACACCAGTATGTACAGGTTATCACTCCACTCAGTGAGTCTCTGCATAGCAGAAGGCAATAGTCCGCTTTAGGTTCCCAGCACAGAGGCTGGGGAGGCTCGTGTTTGCACTGGGCTCACAGCGCAACACCATGCAGTCTCAACTGGTATCGTACAGTAGAGGTGACGCTAGCATCGAGTTTACAGAATGGAGGACCAAGGGTGCTAGAGTAGATGGTCTGTGGGATAGTGCAAATTTGATCAGGATACATTCCTGTTACTTTTTTAGCCAGTGTTCCAATTGTCATCTTTTTTCTCAATCCATGTCATTGCTTTGTTTGAGATCAGCACAGATCCATAAAAACGATAATGATCATTTTAAGGACCCTCGCTTTAAGAGATACATGCCGCCTTCTTGTTACTACAATCAGGGAGGAGGTTTAGGAGCCTGATTCAAGAACATTTTCTTCCCCTCTATCACCAGATTCCTGAATGGTCCATGAACAATATTTTATTTATGTAAGCCCCCTCTTCAGAGCTCGTATGGCAGGTTGGCTTGTCAGCGAACTCTGCTAACAGCCATGTGACTCAGTGGTGGGAAGGCCACCTTTCTGAACAATATATGTCTAGGATTGGTATGATTTGGGGTTCAATCAAACAGGAACGTTGAGAATTCTGATTAAAGCAATTTAGATTTGAATGATTACTGTGTAAATACTGCCCATACATAATTATCGGTCATAAAGAAATAACAGTACAATTTATAAAGGAAGTATATTCACCAATTTCAGGTTTATCAAGCAGTTAATAGGAAAAGAAAAAAAAAATAAATAAAAATGTCCATTACATTTAAACCAGTCTAAGTGTGCACATAAATGGTGGAGCTAATTTCTGTAGTGGTTGAGTGTACCACTTTACTCATGGCACTGAATTCTCATCACCAATCATGGGGAGAACTTCTCTTCTTGGACTCCCTTGTCTCACAAAGCACTCCTTGCATTAAGGTCTCCTCTTTGGATAGGATCATCCAGGTGTCTTCCCTGAATCACTCCTCTTCGCATCTCCTGCCAAAAGATCATGTCTGATGACTGTCCATCAGAAATCTATCGCTGCCCAGCTCTCTCTCGAACCTTCTCTGCATCCCACTATCCTGATTGGCTGACTCAACATTCCTAAGTTGAACAACATGGCTTTGTATCTTTAGCCAAAACCAAAACACTCTCGCCAGTAGGACACAGCACTTTTATAGAAAGCTGCTAAACTAAAGTACCTCACAGCATAGCAATAGGACTCCTAACCAGGGCGTTACATTTATTTTGTAATTTTTAGTATTTCGTCTTGTAAAACAGAAAACTTTACATCATAAGACTGTGATAATAAATGTGATTCTGAATAGTGTTAGAATATGGAATAAGTGACTTGGTACTCATGAATAAGCTGAGAGGAAGATGTGTGTACACAGGAGACACGAAAGACTGAAGACGCTGGAACTCAGCAGGTCGAGCAGCATTTGTGTGTCTGAATGTTGAGAGGGTAGGAAGGGATGTTTTGGATAGAAAAGTTGTTAGTGGAAGTATTTTTTTGTTGCTCAGTTAATTGGATCTCTCCAGCAAAGTACTGGCACAGCCCGAGTGCTTTCTACATGTGCTCTAAATCTCAATCGTAGTGCAGTGGGTAATGCCTTACCAAAGCAAAGTTCACTCAAGTGGAACATAAACTTGTAGAGTGAGTTATTATAAAGTTGTGTGAAGAGAAAGAGGACTGTTTTTGCCAATGGGTGTTGTTTGTTTTTGATTATTATCTCAGCGATTTTTCTCTGTAAACGATGTGAAGTGGCTATTACACTATGATGAAAGAGCTGATGATCTGATGAGCCTTGATGAAGGTTCTCGGTCCAAAACGTTGACTGTTTATTCTACTCCGTAGATGCTGTCTGACCTGCTGACTTCCTCCAGTAATTTTTTGTTGATCTGGGGGAAATTGTTCTTTTCACCCTGCATCCGCCACCAGCCTCTCTTCATTTCCAATTTAATTTGATAATACTTGAGACTTGGACAGTTTGAAAAAGTCTGGTTTGTTCCTAATGACCTGCGAATATTCCTGTTTCACCAGTCCTGGGCATCACAGGCCCAGGGACCTGAGGCCATCATACTCCAGCCATAGACATCTGGGTGCAGCAGTCTTGAAGATGGTCACCAGAGTTATATTGGCACAAACTAATTGAGCCACTGGCTCACGGGTCCGGAGACTGCGGTTCAATCCTCACCTCCAGTGCTGTCTGGGTGAAATTTTTATGCAATTGTGTGGGTTTCCCCGGGTGCTCTGGTTTCCTCGTACATCCCAAAGCATGTAGGTTGGTAGGCTTGCCAATTCAGTTCCTCCTGGATTCTCCCATTCACCTAAAATTGGCAAATATATAGGCGAATGGCAGAATCTAGGGGGAATTGATAGGAATGCTGGCAATTTTTATATAAAAATTACCAACATTCCAATCAATCACCATTTATCAAGTATCTTATTCATACTGGACCTCAGCAAAACAGTTGAATTTTAGTTATGTGCTCTCACTGGCCATTTTATTAGGTGCAGGAGTGGTACCTGGAGTGGTGTTCTGCTGATGTAGCCTATCCACTTCAAGGTTCAATGTGCTGTGCTTTCAGAGATGCTCTTCTGCACCACTGCTGTGATAAGTGGTTATTTGGATTATTGTTGTTGTCTTGTCAGCTTGAACCACTCTTGGGCATTCTTCTCTGACCTCTTTCATCAACAGGATGTTTTTGCCGTAGAACTGCCACTCACTTGATAATTTTTGTTTTTGCACCATTTCTGTGTAAACTGTAGAGGCTGTTGTGTGTGAAAATCCCAGATCGGCATTTTTTGGGATAGTGAATCCGATTCTACAGTCAAAACCACTTGGATCACATTTTTCCCCCATTCTGATGTTTGATCTGAACGACAATTGAACCTCTTGACCACGTGTGCTTGTTTTTATGCTTTGAGTTGCTGCCACATGATTGGCTTATTAGATATTTGCATTAATGTGCACGTGTGCCTAATAAAGTGGCTACTGAGTATAATTATGATATTTTAAATATAATATAAGAATAATACAAAGTTGCTTTAGTGTGCTCTAATTTAAATGGATACTTGATAAGTAGTGTGACCATTGTGCTTAAGAGCCTATTTTTCAAGTCAAGTTTATTGTCATTTAACTAAATATATGTATATAATGAGACAATGCTTCACACCCTGGTTTGGAGAAACAAACGTACCTTAAGTTATTGTGTGTTGGATAAAATCTACAGATGAATCACACATAAATAACAAACTGAAGTGCATTAATATTAAATATTGTATTAAATACAGAACGGTTTAACCAGTGACACTTCAAATATCATGCAACAGAGTTCAGAAGTATTATGACTGGGGGGAAGAAACTGTTTCCCATCCTGACTGTTCTTGTTTTTATCCATTATAGTCTCCTGTCTGATGGTAGAAAGTCAAAGGGGGATGCTGGATGGATAGATGGGATCCTTAATAATACCAAGGGCCCTGATGAATGTCCCAGATGGAAGGTAGGGAGACCCCTATGATCCTCTCAGCTGTTCTCAGTCTTTTGTAGGGACTTCTGGCCTGATGCTCGGCTGCTCCCATACCAGATGGAGATGCAGCTTGTCAGGACCCTCTCAATGGTGCTCCTGTAAAACACATTTAAGGTGGGGGTGGGGGAGCCTTGCTTGCCTCTCCTTCTCAGGAAATGGAGGTGCTGCTATGCTACTTTGTTCAGGGAGGTGATATTAAGGGACCAGGTGAGGTCATCTGTGATGTGAACTCCCAGGAACTTGGTGCACGTAACTGTCTTTACAGAGGAGCCATGTATTCGCGGGGGTGTGGGGTGGTTGTTCATCTGCACCTTCCTGAAGTCCACAGTGATTTCCTGTGTTTTCTCCATGTTCAGGCTTGGGTTGTTTCAGGTTAGGTTATTTCCCACATTGGCATACAACACATCTCCCTGCCGCATGGTATTTGAAGTGTCAGTTAAACTGTTCTGTACCTTACAATGCTTAATATTTAGTTGGTTATTTATGTGTGATTCCTCTGTAGATTTTATTCCACATTCAACCCTGAGAATGAAGGGTAATCTTAGTGAGATGTTCCAAGGGAGCTTGGCAGGGTAGGTTCTGAGAGTATGCTTCCCCTCATGGGGATATCTGATATATGGAGACATCATTTCAGTTCAAGGGCTGAGATGAGAACATCTTTTTGTTTTCAGGTTTGGGATCCTTTAGAATTCTTACCCTCATGAATGTGTGGTTGAGTCAATGGACGCCTTGCTTAATGGTATAGGTTGATGGCATCAAGAAGGTTGGAATCCCTATGTCTGGGCTGATATTGATGAATGTTTGGGAGTTGAAACTAAGGGGAACAGGCAGGTAAGTGGAGTTGGGGCCAGGACTTAGATGGCAGGGCAAATATGAGGGCGTGCGCCCAAACCTGATTCTGTTCCTTATGGTCTAACACTTGTGTTTGTTTAGGTGTTTTTCCAGAGGCTGAGAAGGACCCTGTGATACAGATTGGCAACATGATGCTGAGACAGGGCGAGAAGGATCCTTTTATCCGTAATGTCTTCACTCTCAAGTCTTGTGCCAGCATTGTTGGATCGCAGGTGCTATGCTTCGAGAAGGAGAGTGAACTTCTGAAGGTATATGAACTGACGGAGTGTACTGAATTATTCACTTCTCTTTGCTAGTGATTTGTGTCAATCTTCGGACCTAACAGGAATAAATTGTATCATCCTCTTGGACAGTTTATTCTTTTGAAGACCCTTAACTGTATTGATTTTCATAGGGGTTTTTGGGTCCAAATCCATACCTCCCTGAAAACCTGAAAATGGCTACTCAAGTTGATCGGGTGATAAAGCAGGCAGATGGCAAGCTTGTCTTCATTAGTCGAAAAAATGAGTTCAGGAGTTGGGAAGTAATGTTACAGCATTATAAAAGCCTACAGCTGGGCTGTATCTTGAGTATTGTATTCAGTTCCAGTTGCCCTGTTATAGGAAAGATATAGCGGCTTTGGAGATGGTGCAAATAATTCACCAGGATGCAGCCTGAATTAGTGGGAATAAGGAGACGTTGGACAAACTTGGGTTGCTTTCTCTGGAGTGGCTGAGGCTGAGAGGAGACCAGATAGAGGTTCATAAGATTGAAAAGTATAGATAGAGCAGATAGCTGGTATCTTTTTCCCAGCATTGAAATGTTTAATATCAGTGGACATGCCTTCAAAGTGAGAGGGGGAAAATTCAAAGGAGATGTTCGGGGCTAGTTTTTTTAAAAACGTCATGATGGGTGCCTGAAATGAGCTAGCTCAGATGAAAGTGGAGGCAGATATGGTAGAGGTGTTTTAGAGGCTCTTTAGATAGCTATATGGACATGCAGAGAATGGGGGGATATGGACTTTGTGTAGGAAGAAAGAAAGAGTTACTGTAGGTGTTTAATTACTAGTTTAATTAGATCAGCGCAATATTGCTCCAAGAGGGCATGCATGTAATGTGTGTGTGGGGGGGTGCAATTTAAAAGGAGATATGGGGGGGGGGGGAGTTTTTTTTTTATTCAGAAAGTGGTGGGTGCCTGGAATGTACTGCCTGGTGTGGTGGTGGAGGCAGATACAATAGAAACTCTTAGCCACATGAATATTGTGTTGGTAGATGGGATTAGTTTACCATTTTACTGCTAAAACTTAGATAGTTTGGCACAACATAGTGGGCCATGGGGCCTGTTCCTGTGCTGTGCTTCTAAGTTCTAATGAGAACTGACCACCCTCCTACAATGTAGTTCTCCTTCCTGAGCATGGAGGTTTTCTGTGTTTAAATATATTCATTACTGAGATTGTGGGTAACTCCCAGTTGAATGCAAATATCTAATGTGAAATTTTATTTTTTACAGTTATGCACATTTCACTGGTGTTTATAAGGCTTACAGCTTTATCTGTCACATCAAAACATACAGTGAAGTGTGTCATTTGTGTCGGTGACCAACACAGTTTGAGGATTGTGCTGAGGGCGGCCTGGGCATCCACACCACCAGCGCCAACATAACATACCCACAACTCATTAAACTTAACCCTAAATGTACATTGTTCAATGTGGGAGGAAACCCCACACATTCACGGGGAGAGCGTACGAACTCCTTACAGACGGCGGCAGGAATTGAACCCTGATCGGTGGCTGCTGGTGCTGTAAAGTGATTGTGCTAACCACTAGGCTACCGTGCCACCTGGTTTTCACCTACAGTATAAACTTGATAATGACAAGCCATTTTGCCTTGGTGCTGAAGAGGGCCTGGTGCTTGTCTGATAGCCAAGTGCTTGTGCTCCTTCAGTGGGTATCACTGAACAGTGAAGGTTCCTGAGGTAAAAGTGAAAACGTTTGCAATCATTGAATGTAAGTGGATTTCCAGCCAGTGAAATTTTGCTCCTATGTCTTACGGTCTTAACTTGGTGAGTAAGAATGTCAGATGCTTACAGGGAGAAGGCAGGAAAATGAGGCTGAGAGCTAAAATACAAAGTCAAAGTAAATTTATTGTCAAAGTACACGTATGTCACCGTGTATTACCTCGAGATTCATTTTCTTGCAGGCATTTACAGGAAAATAAAGAAATCAATAGAAATTTATGAAAAACTATACATAAGCAAAGACTGACAAACAACCAGTGTGCAAAAGACGACGAGTTAATAAATGACATGAGAACATGAGTTGTAGAGTCCTTGAAATCAACCGTGGTGGAATGGCAGAGCAGACTCCAGAGACCAAATGGCCTAATTCTGCTCCTATGTCTTTTGGTCTACATTTGTAATGCAATTTGGGAAGATCTCCCAGAAATATAAATAACAAGGTTACCTTGTCAGTGGGTAAATATTGATTAGGGCATTGGAGAGCCTGTTCTTTTTTTTTGTGAAGTGCTTTACAGTCCTTTGCAATGACCTGCAAAGGCATGAGTACATCCATGACTTTGTGGCTAGGTACGGCTCAAACTCCATTTATAAATTTGCTAATGACAAATCTGTTGCTGGTAGAATCTCAGAGGGTAAAGAAGGGATGTACAGGAGTGAGAGATAGATTGGTTGAGTGGTGTCACCACAGCAACCTTGCCCTCAGCATCAGTAAGACCAAGGAATTGATTGCGGACTTCAGGAAGGGGAAATACAGGGAACACACCAGTCCTCATCGAGGGGTCAACAGTGGAAAGGGTGAGCAGTTTCAAGTTCCTGGGTGTCAACTTCTCTGAGGACCTATCCTAGACTCAAACATATTGATACAATTACAAAGAAGGCTATATTTCATTAGGGGTTTGAGGAGACTTGGTATGTCACCAAAGACACTTAAAATCTGTACAGATGTAGTGTGGCAAGCATTCTAACTGGTTGCCTCACCACCTGGTATTATGGGGCCACTGCACGGGATCAGAAAAAGTTGCAGAGGGTTGTAAACTCAGCCAGCTTCATCATGGGCACCAGCTCTTCCACACATTGAGGACACCTTCAAAATGTGATGCCTCAAAAAAGGCGGTGCCCATCACTTAAAAACCCCTCATCACTCAGGTGTACTCTTTTCTTTTTACTACCATCAAGGAGGTGGTACTGAAGCCTGAAGACACACACTCAAATGTTTTAGAAACAGCTTCTTCCCCTTGGCTTTCAGATTTCTGAACGGACAATGAACCAACCCACGAACATTACCTTACTATTTTTTGTTCTCTTTTTGCATTAATTATTAAATTTAATTTTTTATATACATTTTATGTGAACTGTATGGCTGCCGTGAAACAACAATTTTCATGACGTGTCTGTGATGTTAAACCTGATTCTGTGTCTTTTATGTCAAGCTAACACTTGTGACAATGCTGCACTTGCTCAGAACTATGCTGCAGCTGTGAAAGACGTTGTTGAGGTCGCACTTGGTGTGCTCTGTACGTTTGTTATAGCAAAGAAGCCATTATCTGGAAAGAGGGCAAAGCAGATTAACCAAAATTTTGCCAGGACTTGAGGGCCTGAGTTATAGGAAGACACTGGGCAGGGCAGGACTTAATTCCTTGGAGTGTAAGAGAAGGATGGGTGATCATGAGAGGGTATAGATATGGTGAATGCACATAGTCGTTTTCCCATGGAAAGGAAATTGAAGACTAGAGGGCGTAGTTGTAAAGTGAGAGGGGAACGATTTAAAACAAACCTGAAGGGCAACTTGAGGATGGTGAGTATAAGGAACGAACTTCTAGAGGAAGTGGCTGAGGCAGGTACAATAACAACATTTATAAGATGTTTGGACAGGTACACAGATACGAAAGGTTCAGAGGGATATAGAGCCAAACGCAAGCAAATGGGACTAGTTTCAGCGGGCATCTTAGTCGGCATGGATAAGTTAGGCTGAAGGGCTTGTGCTGGTGTTGCTCTGTGAATCAGTAGAGTATTTGCGCTGACTCAATGTTAGTTGGGAAACTTGTCCTGAACTCTGCTTGCATCTCAAGAAATGAGGTTGTATATGAGAGGAAGTGTTTGTATTTTTTTTGCTCTTTGCAGAATCAGTGGTGGATTGCAGAGTAGGCTATTCTTGTGTTTTCTCAGCAACTCTATTTATCCCGTTTTATATATGTATTTTATCTGCATATTATCGCATGCTTTTTGAAAGCACCGCTGATGGAGAACTGATTAGTTTCCCCAAAGGGCAGATTCTAATGGCCCACGTTCTGGAACGAAGTGAGGCTTATGCAAAAAAAAAAAAAAATCCTCTGTGGTTTTGTGTCTGCAGCCTCTCCACTTTTAGATCTAGCCAGCTAAAGCAGTATTCAGTCAAATTTACATAGAAGGAGGACTGTGCCCATTCGGCTGGGTGCACACAGCTTCACCATCAGCATTTCTGTTCCATTCAGTGGAGGTGGGGGAGAAAACTAGTTTGATTTTGGGTAATCAAACTTTTTTTTTCTTTCTGAGTGAGCCGTAGTGAAGTAGTTATTCTAGACCAGTGACTGAGGTTGTATAGTTCAAACAGTTGAAGCTTCAGGCCAAAACCCTTCATCAGGAGGGTGCAGAATCTAGGGTGCATGAGAATGCAAAGGGTCTCGGCCTGAAACATCAACTGTTTATTTCTTTCCATAGACGCTGCCTGGCCTGATTTCCTCCACCATTTTTGTGTGTGTGTTGCTCTGCATTTCCAGCGGAATCTCTGTGTTTGTAAGTTTAAATATCACCATGGAGAGCACTGAAATTGAATTCGATAAATCAGGTAATTTGGTCTATTACTCAGGGAAGAAATGCACCGTGAAAGCTGCTGGTTTCTTCACTAGAATGAAAAATCACCTTCATGGCTCTGCCTGGTCTATGCAGAACTCTTGTCTATACTCTCTGGTTGACTTGTTATGATTCTTGAAGTGGTCCAGCAAATCCTAAATGTTATGGATAGGCAGTAGTATAACCTTGCTAATCTAACCAACATTCTGGGAACCTGTACTACCAAAATAAAAATGAAGAATCCACACATGTCAACAATCTTTTACATCCAGATATTTATTTTCTGCAGACTTTTGGTAGCAATCCATGTAGTTTCTCATGAGTACAGAAAATTTTTATCGATTCAGTAGGAAGTTCAGTCCACTGTCAGGCACTTTGTGAAAGAGAACTAGCAACAAGGTCTCGTTGAGAGTAAATTTCAAGTAAATTTATTATCGATCTCCATGTTTGTCACTATATACTACCCTGAGATTAGTTTTCTTGCAGGCATTCACAATGGATACAGAGCAACATAACAGAATTAATGAAACAACTACTTATAAAGATGAACAAGCAACCAATGTCCAAAAGAAGACAAATTGCACAAATACAAACAAACAATTAATTGAGAGGGCAGATCCCGGGCCTGAGAGTGGATCGAAATGGCAGGGCCTGGATCGGAGAGTGAGGAACAACCGTTGTTTGGCCGATTTAAGCACCAGGCCAGATTGAAAAGGTCAGAGTGTAGAGGCTGGAGGAGAGCGACGAGCTGCAAGGTTTACTGGTCTCTGTGCTGAACTGAGGTTGCCGCCTGCAGCTAATGGCTTTGACTGGCTTCAGGGCTGTGAACTCACTTCCATGAACTTCAGTTCAGGCTTACTTTTATTGTTTGCTGGATTTATTTTTTTTTCTGTACATTGGGTGTTTGACAGTCTTTTTTTAAAATGGCTTTGATTGAGTTTCTTTGCTTTGTGGCTCCCTAAGGAGACAAATCTCAAGGTTGTATGTAGTCTACATACTTTGATAATGAGTCCTTGAAAGTGAGTCCATTGGTTGTGGAATCAGTTCAGTATCTGGGTCACTTTCAGAAGCCAGAAGCCTAGTAGATATACAAGTTCAACAGTGGGAAGGGCTTTTCCTGTGGTGGACAGTGCTGTATCCACTGCTTTTTGCTCGCTGTAAATTTAGTATGCAATAGAAATATTGAGGGGGGCACAGTGGCGATCAGGGTTCAATTCCTGCCACCCTCTGGAAGGTGTTTGTACACTCTCCTCATGACTGTGTAGGTTTCTTCCCACCTTTCCAAAGGTGAACTGGTTAGGGTTAGTAAGTTCTGAGCAAGCTACATTGGTGTCAGCAGCATGGCGGCACTTGTGGCTGCCCCCAGCACATCCAGGGGCTGTAGTCGTTGATGTAAATTAACACATTTCACTGTTTTGATGTACCTGTGACAAATAAAGCTAATAATTTTTCTTTTGAAATATTTGTCTCTGTTGATCTTAGAAATGAATGTTAGTGAAAGGTTAGTTAAATGATGCTGAAGGTATTGTACCTTAGTGCCTGTTGGTAGACCAGTTGTCTGGGGCCATTCAACTGAAGGTCTGGGGGACTGGCGTTCAAAGCTACATACTCAATCAAACTAATTCCAGGTGAAGAGCTATATTAGCAATGATTATGAAATTCATGGAGTTTTATAGAAACTCATTTTGCTCACCTATTTACTTTGGGGAAGGAAATTTGCTGGTACTGCCTTGTCTGTTATTTCAGGTCAACACGGCAGTGTGGGTCACTTTATTGCCTTACGAAATGACCTAGGCAGCTACTCCGTTCAACAGCAGTAGATACTGGTCTCGGTTGTGCTACCCACATTCTGTACCTGAAAGTAAGCTTATTAAATATCACGAGTTGCAGTAACCACAAGGCCCAGTCTTTTATTCCAGGGAAATATGCAAGTACCATACCTGGCACTTCTGACATGATGTTCAGAGGCTCCTTAGGAAACTAATGTGAGGCAGAGACTGTTGGGTTCTTGATTGGCAATGGGGTTTGGGGTTATAGGGAGAATGGTGGGGGGATGGTTTGAGGAAAGAATATCAATCGTGATTGAATGGCAGAGTAGATGCAATGGGCCAAATGGCTTAATCCTGCTCTTGTGGAAGGACGCTGTACTTCAAGATTTGGAAGCTCGCTGTTGAAGCTCAACCTCTTCGCTGAGCTTCCATAGTGGAGATTGGCCCTAAATTGCGTTACCAGATCTCAATATTTGTTTGCTCTTTAGAAAGCAGATGGAACTAGTGTATGGAGGCATAAAACTTGGTGGTTGCAGTCATTTTATTAAGTGTTAAAGGGATGAAAAGCAAGAAAAAAATTAGCAAAGACAAAGAAGTCGTGGTGATCTCATATTTAGCCAAAGATGATGACATATCAGTAATAACAATTAACCTATAAAATAGCTAGATTTAAGTGACTTGACACCTGCTGCAGAAAAACTGAGAAGCTTCTAGAAAGTAGAATTTGTTATTCTACAATTACTAGAAAACCTGCTGATACATACTGATATAAAACCTACATGTATACAGGTGATTATATAAAAATCATAAGCAAACATAGGAAAGTTAAACCACAAGAAAAATAACCCAAATTTACACCTTGAACCAACATTTATGATTAAAAGATTTAACAGAGCGAGTGTAGATGAGAATAGGCTCTGTTGAATGAATGATAGAGAGTGGGAGGTGGGTGTTGTGTAGGAACATTTAGGCTTAGTGAGCCTTTTTCTCTGCTGTAACATTCTATGTAACAAAGAGAAAATAATACTTTTGTATAGAAATGTGTTCCAGTTATTGTCGAGTTTGATATTCTATCATTCGTTGACCAGGTAGGTCAGCTGTCCATCTTACTGTAATTGGTTTTGAGTTGCTTCTCTCCCCATGCTGGGCTCCTTCTGTAGGACAACACCCTGCTTCTCAGCAGAGATCTTGCAGTGCGTGAGCCAGTTTGTCAGACTCTGAGTAGGAATTTGATTGTTGTTCAAATTTGTCTTGTGAAGATTGAAATCCTTTGGAAAAATATCTCTCCCTTTATCCACAAGCTGACGCAACATCGCTCAGCTCAAACACAATCCATAAATTTGCTGATGACACAGTTGTTGTTGGCTGAAGCTGAGATGGTGACGTGGAGGCGTACGGTAGTGAGATAGATCGATTGGCTAGTTGAGTGGTGTCACTACAATGACTTAGCACTGTGTCAGTAAGGTCAAGGAATTGATTGTAGACTTCAAGAAAGGGAAGTCAGGAGAACATGCACCAGTCCTCGTCAAGAGATCAGCAAGGGAAAAGGTGAGCAAGTTCAATTTTCTGGGTATTAACATCCCCGAAGATCGATCCTGGGCTCATCATGTTGCTGCAATTATGAGGAAGGCAGGCCAGCGGCTAAGGCTAAAGCACTCTAGCAAATTTCCACAGATGTACAGTGAAGAGCATTCTGATGAGTTTATTTTCAAATGTTGATGTACAATTTGAGGACTTCAAAAACCTTTGAATATTTTTCTCTTTTTCCTCAGACTTGGTCAGAATTTATCCGAGTAGCTGATCCTGATATAATTACTGGATACAACATTCAGAACTTTGACTTGCCGTACTTGATCAACAGGGCACAGGTGCTCAAGGTAAGAATGATGGTGCATTTTTTTGTCACCTTGTTTTTTTTCATCATACCTAGAATTCCCTTGACTTGTCGATAATTTATGCACATATAACATTTTTAACAAACCTTGTGAACAGCCTGGCGACGTATCTCTGGTGCAAGTAAAGGTAGGGCAGGGTTAGCCCAGTCAGCACCCAGAGTCTCGTCCAGCATTTTGGTGAGTTGGAATTCTGTCATACAAAAGGAAGTCAATTTGCCTATCCAATCCAACAGTTAGACTCAGATTCATCTTGAGATTTATTTATTACATCGAAACATCCAGTGAAATGCATGGTTTGCATTAACAACCAGCACACTCAAGGATATGCCAGGGGCAGCCCGTAAGCATCACCACACATTCTAGTGCCAACATAGCATGCCCACAATGTTCAGCAGAGCAACACAAGCAGGAACAATAAAACAAGACAACAGTAGCAAGAAGAAGCACTTCCCCACCCACCTACTTTCACACACTGACAGGCCTCCATCCCCAGGGCAGGCTACCTCTGGGCCTCCAGTCCTTAGCCAAACTCTCAGATTTGCAGACACCAGGCCTTCAACTTCGAACTCTGCCCAGTTTTTCATCTTTGGACTCTGACTTCTGGACTAGCACGGACCTTTGACCGCAGTGGCCTGGGCTTCTTAACATCAACGTGTTCCAGTGCATCAGTCTGTTTTGTCCTGCTCACATTGTCAAGGTCTCTCTCACTGGTGAGCAAAGTATTCATTAAGAACTAACTTTCCTCCTCCAACTCTAGGCTCACATTTCCTATTTTATCCTTGATTGGACCTACCCTCACTCTGGTCATCATCCTCTTCTCCTGGCCTTGGGATTTTCTTTAATCCTACTTAACCAAGGGCTGGATGGGAAAGATGTTCGACTGATTGCGAGTCTGTACTGGCATCAGAAGGCAGTAATAAGAACTGTGGTGGGAATTCACCGGAAGTTGAGATCCAAAAAGGGGTTCGCCAGGGCTGCATTATCTCCCCTTTATTATTTAACGTTTACTCAGAGGTAATCTTCAGGGTGTTGAATGATGAAGTTGGTGTCCAAATTGGTGGAGTGACGGTGAAGAACTTGAGGTATGCAGATGATTCAGTGTTGTTAGCCAAGACTGGGTATGAGTTACTCAGAATAGTAGATAAGATAAATGCTGAAGGAGAACAATTTGGAATGAAAATAAATGCTGCAAAGACGAAGATAATGGTAGTATCACGGAAGAAATAAGTTCCCAAAATCAGTATCAAAATTAATGGCGTAGGCATAGAGCAAGTCAAGAAGTTTGTGTACTTGGGACAGGTGGTCACAGAAGATGGGAAATGTGATACAGAAATTAGATGAAGAATTGAGATTGCAAGATCAACATACTGGAGCCTGGGTGACATGCTGTGTGGCAAGAGGTCGGACTTTGGGCTACGTTGTAGAATTTGGAAATGCTACGTTTGGAGTAGTCTGTTGTATGGAGTCGAATCGTGGACCTTATGCAAGGATGCGCAACGACGACTGGAGGCATTTGAAATGTGGTGTTTAAGGAGAGTGCAGAAAATTAGATGGGTGATGAAGGTCAGTAATATGGAAGTGTTGAAGAGGGCGAGGAGAGAAAAGGAGTTGCTGAAGAATGTGCAGAAAAGGAAGCTGGAATATGCTGGGCACTTGTTAAGAGGTGGTGGACTGCAGAAATTGTTATTGGAAGGGATGATAGAAGGAAAGAGGGAAAGAAGAAGACAGTGAATCACTTGGTACGATAATGTGAGGTAATGGACTGGGTTGAGTTATGCTGAGGCCAGAAAAAAGAGCACAAGATCGAGGAAGATGGAGGTGCATAGCCGCCAACCCCAGATTCGGGACGGCACCCACTGACTGACTGAACCAAGGACTTCTCACATTCTCTTCTAGCTCTCCTAAGTCCATTACTGGCTACTTTGTAACTCTTTAGAGCGCTGTCTGACTTACTTCCTAAATCTTAAGTAAGCTCTTTATTCCCCCTGACTAGGTGTTCCACATCTCCTGTCAACCACGGTTCACCATCACCCTACCATTCTTTCCCTGCCTCAATGGGACAAACCTATCCAGAACCCTCTGCAGGAGCTCCCAAAACAACCTCCGCATTTCTGTTGTGCATTTCCCCCTAGTATATTTTATGCTTCCAAGTTCCTGCCTGATAGCATTGTAATTTCCCCTCCCTCAATTAGATACTTTCCCATACTGTCTGCTGTAAAGGTCAGGGAATTGTGGCAACTGTCTCTGAAATGCTCACCCACTGAGAGATCTGTCTTCTGACCAGGTTCATCGTCTAGTATGAGAGTGAAAGGTTGAAACAGAGGCCAATGCTTACAAAGGGAATTGAGTCAATATTTACAAACTTGATTTTGAGTCTCTTCATTCTGCAAGTCCTTCCCTTTTATGCACTTGCTAATTCTCATTGTGAGTCAGCTAACTGGAGGTAAGTGACACCGTTTGTTCGGTGAACTCATGGCATTGCTCTCTGAGCAAAATGAGAACAAAAGCTGTTTCCTATTTCAGTGCTTTGAAAATGTCAGGTGGCAGGTGTTGCGTATGCATGGAGCAAGAAATGACAACAGAGTAGTATGATTGAATGTTTTAACTGAGTCACGTTAGTAACTGTACACGCTAGGCAAACTTTCAGTGCTGTAGAGACAAGCAGAGTCCGCTAGAATGGAAAAAAAGTGTGCGCTTGAAAGCCTGTGCAAAAAGACAGGCCTCTGCACGTAGGAGGCCCAATCGATTAACTATGTGATCAATTGGCTGCATGCGCACTAGCCAATTCTCATGATTGATCTGATACGGTTCAGCAGGCGATTTGGAGTCTAGATGTGGTCACATTTGTTGCACTCAACGTGCAATGGAACTTTTGAAAGGATCTAAAAATGTTCACGGTCATGAGGTACCTTGGACTGGATGCCTTTGTCCTGTCTCTATCTTGCACTAATACCTATTTTATTTTGTGTATTAATTTGCATACATGCAAGTTATTTTATGTTAATTTAAGTTTGTGTCTTTGTCCTGTTCTTGTACTGTGTTCCTGCAGCAGAAAGTTAATTTTCATGGAATTTACACCCAGTGTATGTATACACACCATAATGCAGCGGTTAGCATACAGTGCCAGTGATCAGAGTTCAATTCTGGTTACTGTCTGTAAGGAGATTGAGTGTTTTCCCCGTGACTGGGTTTTTTCAGGGGCTCCAGCTCCCTCCCACATTCAAAAGCTTAGGGGTTGGTGAGTTGTGGGCATGCTGTGCTGGTACCAGAAACATGGCGACACTTGTAGGCTGCCCCCAGCACATCCTCAGACTGTGTAGGTCGTTGATGCGAACAATGTACTTCACTGTATGTTGTAACGTACAAGTGACAAGTAAAGCTCATCTTAAAATCTTAAAACCTATGACAGCAAAAAACTTGTGTTATGTTACTTCTATTTAAACATTCTGTGGTTTAACAACAAAGAATCATATTCTGGAAGAATTAAAGAACTTTTATTTACAGAAGTAAGCAAACACATCTTAACCCTGCCACATGCTGATACATTTTGGCAAACCCCGCGCATGCTCAGTGCTGTCCAATCAGGAACTGACACGTCATTGCACGTGATATCACCACATCTTCCCTTCCTTAAAAAGAAAAAATAAAGAACAACATTAATCAAAACAAATACGTAATTCTCTGAAGAATCACATCATCTTCTCCTTAAAAAGAAAAACAAATAACAACATTAACCAATAAACAAATCTATGTCAACTAACTGAAACTGTTGAAGTTGGCTCTTCGCTGTCTGTGCCATGACTCTTCTTGTGCTTCTTCTTTTTCTTCTTTTCTGCTTTAAGCTTTTCTTCATGTATCTCAACTGAACTTTTTGGTTTACTCTCACATGCCTCCTGGTTAGAATCTGGAATTTCAGGTAAACAGTTCATGCTATCCTCCTCAGCAATCTGCTTCCCTGCTTCTGTTTGGACTGTATCTTTCCTAATTCCTTCCACTTCCATTGGTAATGAAATAGGAATCTTCTTTTTGTCATCTAATTCATTAACTGTGTCATCTCTTTTTAATGCTGAGACTTCATCATTTCAATAAAACTTCTCAATTCTGTTACTTGAGCTGTCACTACTTGCTTATACTATGCCCACTGTCAGTGTTCTTGCTCTAGATGGTGATTAGACTGAATCTCCTATTCTCTCAGTGTCTCTTTTGTTATTGCTTGCATTGAAACAATCTCCTCCTGCCATTGCTTTTTCACATCATCAATTGCCTCCTGTTTGGTCATCTCAGACACTGCAGCTACTGCTTTTATATTCTATGTCAGTATTTGCGCAAAACGTTTCTATATAAAATTCCTCACGTTCATCTTCAATCACTGCATTTATTTGTTTCATTTCATTTTCCTTCTTTCTACTTCTACAATAGCATGAAAAATGATTACTCTTACCGCAGTTATAACAAATATTGCCATATGTGAAACACTGATTTGGACTGTGTTCCCGCGCACAGCGATCACATGACTTTTTTTCAAATGCTGTCTTGCTCTCCGTCGGATTTGTTGATGTATTATTATATTTCTTGATATATTCGTGCTTTTTCACAGCATTTACATTGTAGTTTCAACAAAAAGCTCTTCAGCCTGCGACTTTATGGTCTCAGAAGCTTTGCAGAGCGCGAACACTTGTTCAAAATTTAAATCTTGCTGGCGCAAAAGCCTTTCTCTTAGAGCATTATCTCGAATGCCACAAACCAGTGTATCTTTAATAAGTGATTTTGTGAGCAATCCGAACTTGCACGTTCTACTACGCTTTCTTAACTCAGTCACATACTGATCAATTGTTTCAGCAGCCTTCTGCACACACGTGAAGAATTTGTATCACTCATACGTTAAATTATGCTTCAGTATACAAAATACTTCAAAACCGTCCATTATCGACTTTAAATTGAAATTATCTCCATCTTCAAAGACAAAATTATCATATAACTCTACTGTGTCAGTCCCGATTACATGGAGCAGGGTAGCCACTTTGGTTTTGTCTGCTTTTTTATCAGTTCCGATGGCCGATAAATATATTTCAATATGTTGCTTGAAGATCCTCCAATTCTCAGCTACATTCCCAGTCAGCTGAAGTTTTTGTGGGGGTTGTAAGCCTTCCATATTACCGATTACTGTTCGAACTTTTTTCTTATTTTTTTTCGATTATCTCCGTTTCTCAATTCTCCGGTATTATTCTTCCAAAAGCACTTCTGACACCATGTTATGTTACTTCTATTTAAACATTCCGTGGTTTAACAACAAAGAATCGTATTCTGGAAGAATTAAAGAACTTTTATTTACAGAAATAAACAAACACATCTTAACCCTGCCACATGCTGATACATTCTGGCAAACCCTGCGCATGCTCAGTGCTATCTGGTCAGGAACTAGCACATCATCAGTGCACGTGATATCACCATAACTTGATAAAAGGTAAATTGCCAAGAGGGAGAACAAAAGGCAAAGGCTATAGTGATAGGGTTAGGTGAAGGTAGTGTAAGAGGAAGACTAGCTTGCATCACTTGGGTCATTTCTGTGTTATAGATTTATTATAAACAAAAAAAATCCAGTTTTTATTTATCCCAGTGTTTGTGGCTGAGAGGCAGGGCAGCCATCTGAACTGCTTATTGCCCAGTGGCCAGTTAATAAGGAGAGGATATTTATTTACTTGTATGATGCCAGTGTTGACAGACTTCATCTGTGTGGGGATAATTGAGATACTGGCATTGTTCAGGGCACATTGATGCAGGTGCTTGGCATCATGAATGATAAACAGTTTGTAGGGGCTGAGGTAGTTGTAGCCAGAATAGATGAACAGAGAAGACATTTTCTACAGTGACGAGATGTGATTTAGAATTCATTATATAGAGGAAGATTAAAGGTTTGCTTTATTTGTCCCATGTACATCAAAACATGCGAAATGCCTCGTCTACGTCAACGGCCAACACAGCCTGGGGACAGGCCGCCAGTGTCGCCATGCTTCTGGCACCAACGTAGCATGCCCACAACTTACTCTGTCTCTGCCATGTGGGAGGAAACCAAAGCACCCAGGGTGAACCCTCACAGTCCTGTGGAGAATACAGTCTCCTTACGGACAGCGGCAGGAATTGAACTGATTGCTGGCACTGTAAGCATTGCACTAACCCTTATGCTACCATTCGATTATAACTTTCGAAAGGAAATAGCATAAGTATTTGAAAGAGGGTGAAATCTACAAGGAAAAGAGAGAATGTTCTAACATTATCCAGGAACTAATACAAAAACAACTGGTCTCATGGAAGCCTCCTGTGAAGTATTTATTGTATATAGGCCCAATCTGTCCACCAGTTTCCTTTCATTCTTTGATTGATGCCTCTTTGTGGTATTGTGGCTGAGATTAGAAATTCAGTGGATGAGGGTTATGATTGAATCTCAATGCAGCCATTTTACTGAATTTCTCTTTTTTTCATTGCACATTCTTCCTGTCTTTTGGGAGTCTGTGCAAGATTAAGGAAACATGGCCAGTGCGAAAATAGGAATCAGTCAGTTGGGTGTTGGTTAACATGAAAATAAAATTAACCAGTGTTTTACAACAGGTTATCCTATCATATTTAACCTGAGATTTGGAGCTGGCTAACGCTTAAGAGTGATGTATTTTTCAGGTGACAACGTTCCCGTTCCTGGGCCGTATTCCCAGCGTAAAAACGGTAATCCGGGATTCCTCGTTTCAGTCTCGCCAGATGGGTCGCAGAGAGAACAAAGTGCTCAACACTGAAGGAAGGGTACAATTTGATCTCTTGCAGGTAGGTAAAGCTGTGAAATGAGTAGTTACCCAGTGTTAATGATAATGGAAGCTTGCTTTGGAAGTCCAGAAGTTGAGGTTCATTGGCTAAACTGAGTCAGAAAATATCTGTGAATCCACTGGCTAAAGCAATTTCTCCTCATCTCTGTTCTAAGGGGGAGATCTCGTGTTCTTAGGCTGTGCCTTTTTGTTCTCTTTAACATTGCAGTATGGTATTCTGACTTTTCTTGGCCTTCTGTCTGTTGGGGGGAATGTATCTGTGCTTGAGGTCTTCTATTGTTCCAATTACATTTCGTCTGTAAAGCTTTGATTCCATCAACAAGTGAAAAGTATTTGCAAACTTCATTGTCAGTAAGTCTGACATCGTTTGTTCAGCTGTCTGGAAGATCATTCCTCATTCCGTTGGAACTGGGCTTTCTCTAAATTTTACTTTGGCACAGGTTATTTCCCCCCCACAGATATTCCCCACACTCTCTTTAGAGAGAGTGGTGGTGGAGGAGGCAGATTCATTAGGGGCATTAATAAACTCTTGGGCACACGGATGGTAGAAAATGAAGGGTATGGGATGGGAATTGTTCAGTTGATCTTGGAGTAGGTGAAAGACAGGCACACTGTGGGCCAAAGGCCCTGTATTGTGCTGTAATGTTCTATTCTAGAAGTTGTATTTTAGTTGCTTCTAAAGGTTCGCCCACTGATAACATGTTCTCACATGAGCTGACTCATCTCACAGAACCAAATCCAGTAATGCTGCCTTCCGCATTGGGTCAGCAAAGTACTCAAACAAGATCTTCCGAATACCCTTCAGAAATTCCTCCCCACCCTCACCCCTTTTGTTATTACTAACCAGGTCTGTGTTTCGATACTTGAAGTTTCATATTAAAATTCAAAGTAAATTTATTGTCAAAGTCCTTACCAATCAGTGTTCACGGTCTTCTGTTGCTGTAGCCCATCCACTTCAAGGTTCAACATGTGTGCATTCAGAGATGCTCTTCTTCACACCACTGTTGTAACGCGTGGTTATCTGAGTTTCTGTCGCCTTCCTGTCAGTATGGCTGTTCTCCTCTGACCTCTCTCATCAATGAGGTGTTTTCGCCCTTAGAACTACCACTCACTGGATTTTTTTTTTTTTTTTTTTTGTTTTTTGCACCATTCCCTGCAAACTTAAGAGACTGTTGTGTGTGAGAGTTTCTGAGATACTCAATCCAACCCATCTGGCACCAGCAATCATTCCATGGTCAGAGTCATTTAGATCACATTTCTGCCTCATTCTGATGTTTGCTCTGAACCTTTCGACCATATCTGCATGTTTTTATGCTGCCACATGATTGATTAGGTATTTGCATTCCCAAGTGAGTGTACTGGTATACCTAATAACGCGGCCACTGAGTGTATATTGAAATTCGTTTTTTTGCAGGCATTTACAGGGAAAAAGAAATACAATCAAACTTTACAAAAAACTATGCATAGACAAAGACTGACAAACAGTCAGTGTGCAAAAGACAAACTGCAAGTAAAAAAAATAATACTGAGAACACAAGTTGTAAAAGAGTCCTTGAAAGTATGTCTATAGGTCATAGAATCAGTTCAGAGAGAAGTAATGAATGAACTTATCCACGTTAGTCCAGGAACCTGGTGGTTGTTGGGTTGTTCCTGAATCTGGTGGTGTGGTGCCTCCTGCTTGACGGTGGTAGTGAGAAGAGGGCATGGATTTGGATGGTGGGGATCCCTGATGCTGCTTTCTTGTGAGTGCCCCATGTAAATGTACTTAATGGTGGGGAGAGCTCTGGTCTTTGTCCCTAGTTATCACCACTCTGGGTCCTGCAGAGATGGATAAAAGTGAATATCTCTGCATTTTCTCTAGATTTGCTGCTCAATGCCTTTCTGTTCTTCCCCAGCTTGTAGCGTGGGGTCCCAGTGACTTGCTCACCCTTCTGATTTTTATTAAATCCAAGCATCTCAATTCTGTCCTTGACTGTTCCAAGGTGGTCTCTCTCCCAAACTGGGCTCTATTATTCTTTATTAACACTGTCCACCGACCTTTTTTCCCTTTCTTACCTGTCCTAGGAGCATTTAGAATCTATACCTCTTTTTGGTGTACCCGAATGCCTGCTAACGATATTACAATTTAGTCCTATGTCCCTGAAGCTTGCTATCCTTGTTCTTTACTTCCCTTAGATTAACAGTGTGTACAAAACCCCATCTTCCACATTTCACCTCCCCCTTTTCCCCACCCATCTTCCACCTCTTCCTCCCTCACCTTATTCTGGCTTCTGCCTGCTTTCTTTACAGTCCAGTTGAAAGGTCCTGGCCCGAAACAATGACTGTTTATTCCTCTCCTTAGATCAGGGGTGTCAAACTACCGCATCCGGCCCGTGAAGGGGTCCAATCCAGCCCGCAGGATGATTTGGGGGGGAAAAAAGTATATTCACGACCATTTATTATGTATCTGTACGGCAGCCGCTCTCTCTCCCACCGCCGTCTGTGCCGCCTACTGCGCCAGCAGCTTGTTGTGTATACTTAGAAAACAATAGGCAGCAGTTAACCACCGGCTGTGCATAAGAACCTACCACCCAGCACTGAAGACCACTAGGGCCCCACTTGTGTCGTCAGACACAGTATAAACACACAGAGTACTCAGGTAAGTAGCACCTGTAACAAGGCTGAGACTGTTTGCTGCTGTGGTTCAAAATGCTTTCCAAGAAAAGAAAAGTTGACATCGAACGTTGGATATTCCAAGCTAATTGGAAAGATCGTTTTTTTCTTCTGTGAGGTCAGCGGCAAACCTGTGTGTCTGATATGCTTGCAACAAGTGGCTATGGCAAAAGAGTACAATATCAAAGGACTCTGAGACGTCACACGGAGAAAAATGACAAGTACGCAGGGCGACTCGGAATGTGAAAGGTAAACGAGCTTGAAGCAGCTCTGGAAAAAACAGCAATCAGTGTTCACCAAAAGTCGAGAGACTCATGATGGAGCTGTCAGGGCCAGCTATATTATTGCCAACAAAATAGCTGCTGCGTCGAAGCCATACTCAGGGAGGGAATTCATCAAAGCATGCATGCTGATGGCAGCTGAGCTGGTGTGCCCTGAGAAGAGACAGGCTTTTGGTAATATCAGCTTGTCGAGAAATACTGTGGCAGAGCGAATCGGGGACCTTGCAGGAGATTTGAACAGTCAACTAAAAGACAAAGTGAAGTCATTTATTGCCTTCTGTATTGCAATTGATGAGAGCACCGACATGACTGATGTAACTCAATTAGAAATATTTATTCATGGTGTTGATGCATCTTTGACCGTCACCAAGGGGTTTGTGGAGATGGTGCCCATGACAAACACCACAACAGCGAACGACGTTTTCTCCAGCCTCGTTGAGGCCTTGGACAGACTGGGGGTTGACTGGAGTCACGCTGTCAGCGTGGCAACAGTTGACGCACTGTCCATGGTCGGGGAAAAGGCAGGTGTTGTTGGGAAACTCAGAGAAACTTCAGACAGGGAATCCAGAGCAGGAATTCTGGAAATTTCGTTGTATTATACAGCAAGAGGTGTTATATAGCAGGAGCCTGGAAATGGACAATATCATGGATGTAGTAATCAAAACGGTTAATTTTATTAGAGCCAAAGGACTCAACCATCAGCAACTTGACACTTTTGTCCGAAAGTAATATTGAACACGGCCTACCCTACCACATTGAAGTCCGCTGGTTGAGCAGAGGGGTTGTGCTCAAACGTTTTTTCAATTGCTTGCGGAAATTGGACTATTCATGAATGAGAAAGGGAAGCCAGTGGCAGAGTTAGATGACCCAGACTGGCTTCATGATCTTGCATTTTTGGTGGATATAACAGAGCACTTAAATGTGCTTAATGTTAACATGCAAGGCCGCAACAAACTTGTTACGGAATATTACGACAGCATTCACACCTTTCAAGTTAAATTAGGCCTGTGGGAGTTGCAACTATCCCGGAGCAACCCAGCTCATTTCCCCTCTTTGCAGTCTGTGTGTGTCGCTCATGGGAATAATGACAACGTGGACAGGTATAAGGATGAAATATCACGGCTGAAAAGTGAGTTTCAGAATCGTTTCCAAGTCTTCACTCAGCTCGAGAAGGAATTCTCACTAATTTGCTCACTGCATCAGATGTGCCGGAGGAACTCCAAATGGAACTAATTGAAATTCTGTGTAACTCGGCTTTGAAATATAAATTTGAAACTGTGGGTCTGGACTCGCTCTATCAATACCTGGGACTGATGTACCTCAAGATGACAGACTTTGCCTCAAAGATCCTTTGCATGTTCGGGACAACATATCTCTGTGAGCAGGCATTCTCCATAATGGACATTAACAAATCCAAACTGTGCTCGCAGCTGACACACAGACATCTAAATGACATTATGAAAATCACAACTGCCCAGAAACTGGTCCCTGATGTTGACAGGCTGGTTAAAACCAAGAGTTGTCAGGTGTCTGGAAGCAGCAAGTGAAAAATAAGTGACACTGTTCGATGCACTGCGACATGTAAGCAAAATGAATTATGAAATATTGAGTGTCATAATATTGTGATTCATTTTCTGACTATTCTATTGTAAATGTGATCACTTCAATAAAAATTAGAGGCGAACTGTGTTCATTGTCTGAGTTTGATTGCTGGAAGCAGGCTAATAAAAATTAGGTGCAGTTGTGTAGCCTACATTTACAATTTGTTTCGTTAGGTCTACATTTGTGTCTGCTAATGTTCGATTTCAAATGGTTTATTAATAGAAAGGGTGTGGCTCCCAAAACAATCTTAGTCAAAATAGCATCGTTTTTTTCTCTCTCTCATCACAACTTTCTTAGATTAGATTCAACTTTATTGTCATTGTGCCGAGTACAGATACAAAGCCAATGAAATGCATGTAGCATCTGACCAGAAATGCAAAGAATAGTGTTATTTACAAAATAACTGCGAATAAAATAAGTGCTACAGCACACAAATATAAAAGTACTGAGACAGTACAATATGGATGCAATACTGCTTAGCGCTGTGATGAGAGGTTCAGCAGTGTCACTGCCTCAGGGAAGAAGCTCTTCCTGTGCCTGCTGGTGCGGGAGTGGAGGCTCCTGCAGCGCATACCAGATGGGAGGAGAGTAAAAAGTCCATGGTTAGGGTGAGATGCATCCCTGATAATGTTTTTCGCCCTGCTCAGGCAGCGTTTATGGTAGATGTTCTCAATGGTGGGCAATTGGGTGCGGATAATCCACTGGGCAGTTTTCACCACACGCTGGAGTGCTTTGCAGTCCGATACAGGACAATTGCGATACCACACTGAGATGCAGTTGGTGAGTATGCTCTCAATGGTACAGCGGTAAAAGGCAGTCAGTATCCTGGAACAGAGGTGAGCTTTCTTCATGCTCCGCAGGAAATAAAGGCACTGTTGTGCCTTTTTGATCAGGATGGAGGAGTTCAGGGACCAGGTGAGATCCTTGGAAATGTGGACACCAAGGAATTTGAGGCGTGATGCATGTTCCACTATAGTTCGGTTGATGTAGATGAGGACGTGAGTGTGACTCCTGGCATACCTGAAGTCCACAATGATCTCCTTGGTCTCTTGTAACCTACGACTGTAAGTTAATACCAATCATAAAAATAATGCTTGCTAGGCAATCTTCTTCATAAGAAACAAAATTTGTAAAGTGAAACACTTTGTAGTTATAGCAGAGACTGAGACACATGAGAGCAGGTTGAAAAAACGAAGGCAACGAAAGCTGTGGGAGCACGCGTGCGTGCACAACTGATCCAGCTCGCATGAAGTCGCATTTATATCAATCTGGCCCGTGACTTAAAATGAGTTTGACACCCCTGCCTGAGATGTGTCTGATCTGCTGAGTTCCTCTAGCACTTTGTGTGCATCTCATTTTAGACCTTGTACTCTCTCTTAGTCTGGTCCTGCCTTAAGTCAGTCTGTTTCTGCCTTAAGTCAGTCTGTTTCCTTCTAATCTCTCCCAATCTTTGCACCTTTTTTTCCTGTGTGCTGTTATCTATGTGTACCCAATGCCTTGACAACTAAGTTAAAACCTCCTCACACAGTACAAAAAACCTGATGAGGAAATTCCGTTTTGCTTAATGGTGTCTGACCTGATACAGCTCCCCCAAGAATAGTTTCCAATGCCCCATTAATTGCAAGCCCTCCTCTGTACACCATCTATCTGACCATACCTATCTGTGTTAACTTCCTATTTCAACACCTATTAATGTGCTAATCTAGATATTACCGTCTTTAAGGTTCCACTTGATCTTTCTCCTTAAATTCAGGAGTCCATCCCTTTTCCTGCTTGTGCACCCTTCATTACTACTATCTGGGAGGAGGTATGAGGTCTGGAAAGCCCACACTTAGTAAGTTAGAAACAGCTTCTTCCCCTCTGCCATCAGATTTCAGAATGATCCAGGAACACTACCCCATTATTCCTTTTTTCTCCCCCCACTATTTGTTTTGTAATTTGTGGTAATTTTAGACCATAAAGCTGTAGCAGAATGAAGACATTTGGCAGAGTTGAGTCTGCTCTGCCATTTGATCATGGCTGATTTATTATCCCTCTCAGTCCAATTCTGCCATCTTCTCATAATCTTTGACGCCCTTACTAATCAAGAACTCATCAACCTCTGCTTTAACTATAACCCGTGACTGTGGCAATGAATTCCACAGATTTATGTCTATTCTAAAGGGATGTTCTTCTGTTCTGAGGCTGTGCCCTCTGGTCCTATACTCCCCCACTATAGGAAACTTCCTGTCCACATCCATTCTGTCTAGGCCTTTTTGATGTCTTTGTACTGTACTACTGCCACAAAACAACAAATTTCACATTGTACAGGTCAGTGAAAGTCTTGATGAAGGGTCATGGCCCAAAATGTTGACTGTTTATTCCCCTCCATAGATGCTGCTTGTTCTTCCAGCACTGTGTGTGTGTGTGTGTGTGTGTTCTTTCCACAAAATTACCATCATCTGCCAAATAAAACCTGATTGTGATGTTAATAGCAATATGCATCATGAACTTTGGCTGTTCATGGAGTGTAGTGATATAGACCATGAACAGGCAGAGGGGATTAACTTAAGTTCGTTCAATGTCCGTAAGGAGTTTGTTCATTCTCTTTGTGACTGTGTGTTTCCTCCGAGTGCTCCAGTTTCCTCCAACATTCCAAAGACATATGGGTTAGGATTAGTAAGTGTGGGCGTGCTATGTTGGTGCCAGAAGCGTGGCAACTCTTGTGGGATGTTCCCAGCACATCCCACGATTGTGTTGGTCAATGCATTTCACTGTATGTTTCGATGTACGTGTGACAAATAAATCTAATCTTTACTTATTATTTGCCTGTTTTGTTTTTTCAGTTTGTTGTCTTTTGCACATTGTTTGTCAGTCTTGGTTTGTGTTAGCTTTTCATTGAATCTATTCTATTGCTTTGTTTTACTGCGAATGCCTGTAAAAAATGAATTTTGGGGTAATATATGGTGACATATATGTACCTTAATAACAAATTTACTTTGACTTGTCATATTTTAATGTCTTAAACTCCAGACTCATCCCATTCAATTCTGCATACACCCAGACCCTCAGATCTAGACTACTTATGAAAATCAAACATAGGTCAGATCTGGACATGGTTCTATGCAACAATACTCAAGTTTATGTGAGCCCTTATCTTTCTTTTACACTGTGTTGCAAGTACTTAACATTTCATCACTCCCTGTTTCTCACATACAGCGTCAGTGAGATTAATAACTGTGGATAACGGAGCACCAATGAGCTTATCGAAGATAAGTAAATAATACTGGGATGAGTTGTAGAGTCCTTCAAAGTGAGTCCATCCATTGTGGAATCAGTTCAGTGTTGAAGTGAGTGAAGTTGTCCACGCTGGTTCAGGAGCCTGATGGTAATAACTGCTCCTGAACCTGATGGTGTGGGACCCAGGTCTCCTGTACCTCTTTCCCGATAACAGCAGCGAAAAGAGACCATGACCTAGTTTTTGACTTTGACTTGAAATTAAGAGGACACCCTCACTTGTGTCCTCTTTGACTTAGATGGCTGAGGGGAAGCCTAGTCCAGGTGCTTAAATATTCCAGTGTTTTCAATTTTTCTGGGCAGTTTGGAGCCAAGAGGCAGAATTGTAAGGTTAGGTATACAGGAGAATCTGCAACTTGACTTGCTGAGTTCCTCCAGCATTTTGTGTGTGTGTTGCTCTGGATTTCCAGCATCTGCGGAATCTCTTGTGTTTAGAGTCTGCAGGTGCTGGAAATTTGGAGCAACAGACACAAAATGCTGGAGGAACTTGGGTCAGGCAGCATCAGTGGAGGGCAATAAAGAGTTGATGTTTTACGCCGTCAGGATATTCATCGGGACTGGAGAGAAAGGGAGAAGAAGCCAGAATAAGCAGATTGGTGGGGTGGGGAGGGAGAGGGCATAAGGAGTACAAGATGACAGGTGAAATGAGGTGAGAAGGAAGGTGGATGGAGGTGGGGGAATGAATAAGAAGTTGGGAGCTGATAGGTAAAAAGGTAAATGGTTGAAGAAGGGGGAATCTGATAGGAGAGGACAATGGGAGAAAGGGCACCAGAGAGATGTGATGGGCAGCTGAGGAGAAAAGGGGTGAAAGGAGAACCAGAATGGGGAGTAGAAAAGAAAGATGGGGGAGTGGGGGCAAGTTATCAGAAATTAAAGAAATCAATGTTCATGCCAAGAGGTTGGAGGCTCCTCAGGCAGAACGGGATGTTGCTCCTCCTACCTGAGAGTTGCCTTGTTATGTTACTAGTAATCTGATTAGTAATTGACCATTTAGCAGTGAAACCCGAAGGCATGTTTGAAGTAGTTTCATGGACTTAATAGCCCGCACATTATCTATCCAGTGTTGCTGCCTAGTGCAGGAATTGTGCATGTAAACCTGTAATGGCACTGCAGTGTTCAATAAGAACTGTGTGGTTGAAAGAAGGTCCTTTTTTGAGAGCAATGTTCACCTGTAGCTCAGGATCAGGATCCTGTTTAATATCACTGACATATGTTGTGAGATTTGTTGTTTTGCGGCAGCAGTACATTGCAATATGTTAAAATACGATAGTAGTGTAAATGGACAGCAAAAATGAGGTAAATGACGATGAGTCCTCCCTCCTCACCTCCAAAAAAACCCATTCCTATTGGTGCTATTCAAAGAGCAGCCTTATTTTAGGCAGGATGTATCCCTCAATGACCACTGCCAAAGGGAATGAGCCATGATGCTGTGGGCTGAGCTGCCCGTGGAAGTGTTAATGTGGTTTGATTGCACCCCATTTCAGAGAAGTTTTGTTGAGTATATGGACAGAGGGCTAGGGTCTACTTCCGGGGGTTCCCAAGCTTTTTTATGCTATGGACCAACGTGGCTCAGTGTTTAACACAATCGTTCCTACAGATCAAAAAGCTCCAGAACCTGGGCCCTTATATCTCCCTCTGCAACTGGATCCTCAGCTTCCCAACCAGGAGACCGCTTGGTGTGGATTTGAAATAACATCTCCAACTTGTTGACAATTAAATCTGAAATTTGTTGCCACTCCACTGGAGGACGAAGTAAATTGCCTGTCCTGGGGCTAAAATCCTATTGTATGTATGTGGGTGTGAGAGAGGAACGAGACTTGTTTACATGTTGTGATGCTTGTGTTCGGTGTTGTTCTGCCAAGCATTGTGGGCATGCTGTGTTGGTGTCTGAATGTTTGGCAAGAATTGAGGGCTGCTTCTCAGCACATCAGTTGTTCATGCAAAAGACACAATTCACCATGTTTCGATGTACAAGTGATAAATAAACTTGACTTGAATCTTCTCAGAAGGCTGTGGAGGCGAAATCATTGGATATATTTAAGGCAGCGATAGTTCTTGATTGGTAAGGGGGTTAAGGGTTGCAGGGTGCCAAAAAAGAAATTAATTATGATTGAATGGTGGAGTAAACTTGATGAGCCAAATGGTCTAACTCTACTCTGACATCTTGTGATCGAGGCAAGAAGTCTTTTTCTAATTGACAGTTGCTAATTGACTTATTTGAGGTGTTATGTTACTTTAGGTGTTGCTGCGAGACTACAAACTGCGGTCCTACACTCTCAATGCCGTGAGTTTCCATTTTCTACAGGAGCAGAAGGAAGATGTTCAACATTCGATTATCACGGACCTGCAGGTACCAAAGGGCTAGACATGCTTAGTGATGAATGAGGAACACAGGCTGTGACACCTCGCTCTGTCAATTCATGACGTAATTCCTCAGAATGAATTTTATATCTGTTGGTGGCAAGAAATTCCCCTGAATGGTTCCTCTTAACTTAGTTTCAATTGGATAGCATTGTCTTTCAATGAACAGTTGTCCGACACTTGCTTAAGACATTTCTAGGTCCTTCATGAGTGGTCCACTTTAAAAACAAGTTCACATAGTGGTTGATGGGGGACGAGGAGGCTGAGAGATGGTTGAGAGCAGGAGATCCAGGGTATGACTTCCGTAGTGAACGGTGGAGTGCGGTAGAACAGACGCATCCAGAAATTATGAATCTATCATAAAATTGAGTCAAATTTGTTTTGAACTACAGTTTAATTATTTCCTGACTTAAAATTGTGAATTTTGTAAAATTTTGTGGAATTTTGTTTTGATCTGTGTGCTGCAGGCATCAGCTGGTTTAATTTTGCTTTGTTGCCTACACCTTTCCTTCACCCCTTGTTCACCTCCCCACCCTCATTCTGTTTGCTTTAGAATGGTAATGAGCAGACACGAAGGCGGCTGGCTGTTTACTGCTTGAAGGATGCCTACCTGCCCTTGCGGCTGTTGGAGAAGTTGATGTGCGTCATTAACTACATGGAGATGGCAAGAGTAACAGGAGTCCCTCTCTCTTACCTCCTCTCACGAGGGCAGCAAATCAAAGTAGTTTCTCAATTGCTCCGACAGGTAAGACTCCTAAATGATGCTTTTTAGTTAAGCATTAGTTTAACTGATTATTAAAATTATCGATATAATGGGAATTTCTCCCATATTGACTCCATGGTCAATTTGTATAACAGATTGGGGAGTGAACGATTTAACCTTGATAACAATTATTTTAGAGAAAGGTGAGCATACATTTTTATAACATCTAGTTTAAAAACTAAATTTGAACTGTAAAGGTGAATTAGCAATATTATTTTCTCAGGAAATTGCACTTGGAGAAAGATTTAAGACAAAGGAAGATTAACTTTATTTGTCACATGTATATCAAAACATTGACATAAAACAACACTCACAACACACTGGAGGATCTCAGCAGGTTGGGCAGCATCAGTGGAAAAGATCGGTCGACGTTTCGGGCCAGAACCCTTCGTCAGGACTGTAGGGGGAAGGGGCAGAGGCCCTATAAAGAAGGTGGGGGGAGGGTGGGAAGAAGAAGGCTGGTAGGTTCCAGGTGAAAAACCAGTAAGGGGAAAGGGTGGGGGAAGGGAGGCAGGGAGGTGATAGGGAGGAAAGGTGAAGAAAGAATAAGGGAAAACACAATGGGTAATAGAAGGAGGCGGAACCATGAGGGAGGTGTCAGGCAGCTGGGGGAGGAGGCAGAGTGACATAGGAAGGGGGAGGGAATTACCGAAGTTGGAGAACTCTATGTTCATACCAAGAGGCTGGAGACTACCTAGAGGGTATATGAGATGTTGCTCCTCCAACCTGAGTTTAGCCTCATCATGGCAGTAGAGGAAGCCATGTATGGACATATCTGAATGGGAGTGGGAAGCAGAATTGAAGTGGGTGGCTACTGGGAGATCCTGTCTGTTTTGGCGGACGGAGTGGAGGTGCTCAACGAAGCGGTCCCCCAATCTTTGTCGGGTTTCACCGATGTAGAGGAGGCCGCACCGGGAGCGCCGGATGCAATAGATGACCCCAACAGACTCACAAGTGAAGTGTTGCCTCACTTGGAAGTACTGTTTGGGGCCCTGAATGGTGGCAAGAGAGGAGGTGTAGGGACAGGTGTAGCACTTGTGCTTACAGGGATAATTGCCAGGTGGGAGATCCGTGGGGAGGGACGTGTGGACCAGGGAGTCGCGGAGAGACCGATCCCTGCGGAAGGCGGAGAGGGGTGGAGAGGGAAAGATGTGCTTAGTGGTGGGGTCTTGTTGAAGGTGGCGGAAGTTGTGGAGGATAATGTGTTGGATCCGGAGGCTAGTGGGGTGGTAGGTGAGGACAAGGGGGAACTCTGTCCCTGTTGTGGTGGCGGGAGGATGGGCTGAGAGCTGAAGTGCGGGAAATGGAGGAGATGCAGGTGAGGGCATCATTGATGACAGCAGAAGGGAAACCACAATCCTTAAAGAAAGAGGACATTTGAGATATCCTGGAACGGAAAACCTCATCCTCTGAGCAGATGCGGCAGAGACGGAGGAGCTGGGAATAAGGAATGGCATTTTTGCATGTGGCGGGGTGGGAAGGGGTATAGTTGAGGTAGTTATGAGAGTCAGTGGGCTTGCAGAAGATGTCAGTGAACAGTCTGTCTCCAGAGATGGAGACCGAGAGATCGAGAAAGGGGAGAGAAGTGTCCGAGATAGACCAAGTGAACTTGAGGGCTGGGTGGAAGTTAGAAGTAAAGCCGATGAAATTGATGAGCTCAGCATGGGTGCAGGAAGCAGCACCAATGTAGTCGTCAATGTACCGAAGGAAAAGTTGGGGAGCAGTACTAGAATAGGTTTGGAGCACAGACTGTTCCACATAACCAACGAAGAGGCATTCCATTGTATGTTTCAGTGGTTGACACAGTCTGAGGATGTTCTGTTGGTTTTGAAAAGTTTCCCAATCCTCTAACTTCCCACTATTTACTCTTATTACATGTCCTCTTTTGGCTTTTATGTTGGCTTTGCCTTCCCTTGTCAACCACAGTTGTGTCATCCTGCCTTAGAATACTACTACATCTTCGGGCTGTATCTATCGTGTACCTTCCGAATTGCTCCCAGAAATTCCAGCCATTGTTGTTCTGCAGTCATTCGTTGAGTGTCCCCTTAATTCCCTTTGCGCTGTAATACTGATATGTCTGATTTTCTCTCAAATTTTATCATATTATAATCACTGTCTCCTAAGAGTTCCTTTACCTTAAGCTCGCTAATCAATTCGAGATCACTGCACAACACCCAATCCAGAATAGCTGATCCTCTAGTGGGCTCAACCACAAGCTGTTCTAAAAAACCATCTTGTAGGCATTCCACACCAATCTGACTTTCCTGCTCTACCTGTATATTTAAATCCCCCATGACTATTGTAACAGTGCCCTTTTGCCTTTTCTACCTCCTGTTTACTACTGTTTGGAGGCCAGTATATAACTCCCATTAAGATCTTTTTTACCTTTGCAGACTCTACCCACAAGGATTCTACACTTTCCGATCGCGTCACCTCTTTCTAAGGATACGATTTTATTTTTTGTTTCCAAGTTCATTTTATTATCAAAGTACGTATAAATCGTATAGCTTTGAGATTCTTCTGCTTCACAGGCAGCTACTAAACAAGACACCCACTAAGCACATCTTTCCCTCTCCCCCCCCCCCCGCATTCCGCGGGGATCGCTCCCTACACAACTCCCTTGTCCATTCGTCCCCCCCATCCCTCCCCACTGATCTCCCTCCTGGCACTTATCCGTGTAAGCGGAACAAGTGCTACACATGCCCTTACACTTCCTCCCTTACTACCATTCAGGGCCCCAAACAGTCCTTCCAGGTGAGGCAACACTTCACCTGTGAGTCAACTGGTGCTCCCGATGTGGCCTTTTATATATTGGCGAGACCCGACGCAGACTGGGAGACCGCTTTGCTGAACATCTACGCTCTGTCCGCCAGAGAAAGCAGGATCTCCCAGTGGCCACACATTTTAATTCCACATCCCATTCCCATTCTGACATGTCTATCCTCTGCCTCCTCTACTGTAAAGATGAAGCCACACTCAGGCTGGAGGAACAACACCTTATATTCCGTCTGGGTAGCCTCCAACCTGATGGCATGAACATCGACTTCTCTAACTTCTGCTAGGCCCCACCTCCCCCTCGTACCCCATCTGTTACTTATTTTTGTGCACACATTCTTTCTCTCACTCTCCTTTTTCTCCCTCTGTCCCTCTGAATATACCTCTTGCCCATCCTCTGGGTCCCCCCCCACCCCCTCCTTGTCTTTCTTCCTGGCCTCCTGTCCCATGATCCTCTCGTATCCCTTTTGCCTATCACCTGTCCAGCTCTTGGCTCCATCCCTCCCCCTCCTGTCTTCTCCTATCATTTTGGATCTCCCCCTCCCCCTCCAACTTTCAAATCCCTTACTCACTCTTCCTTCAGTTAGTCCTGATGAAGGGTCTTGGCCTGAAACGTCGACTGCACCTCTTCCTAGAGATGCTGCCTGGCCTGCTGCGTTCACCAGCAACTTTGATGTGTGTCACCTGAAAGAACCCAATTTAAAAAGAGGAGCAACACCCAATGTGCAGAGAGAAAAAAAGCAAATCATATCATGCAAGCAATAAAGCAAGCATCAGGATTCAGAACGGAATTGAGTCCATAAACCCGAAGCTGGGAGCAGCCGAAGTGGGCCAATAGTCCCGGTCTCAGTCCCTCACACGGGGGCAAATCACTGCGAAGCTCACAGTCACTGAACCCACAGCAGTTGGGGCAGGGCACAGCCTCAGCGCTGAGGAGTGCGGATTAAATGTCCCGGAGCAGAACTGGCTCGACCCTTGCCTCCGGTCCTGAACACCTTGCCTTTTCAGTGCATCTGGCCTGTCGTTTAAATTGTCCAGGCACTGGGTCACCCTCCGAACTAGGGGCCCAAGCCTCGGCCTCGCTGCCTCGATACGCTGTGGACTGCTTCTGGCTCGTACTCGACCTTTCCAAATCAAAACGGTGCTTGGATGGATCAAACTTCACTCCTGGTTTGCATTGCCTCAGAGTATACTACTACCTTTGCACTATTCTGCTGTATTGCACTCATCACTGCGTAATGTTTACCCTGTGAGCTTCACGCAAAGCACCCTGATTTATGACACTGAGCTGGTCTGAATCTACACCTCTAGAACTGGCGAGCTGAATCCTCAAGTCAGAGGTAGCAGAAATAGGGAGGGGCAAAGCCATTGAGACTGGTGATCAAGTTCACGTTTAATGATCATTCAACCATTCACATGAATACAGCCAAATGAAACACTGTTCCTCTGAAGCCAAGTTGCAATACACAGTATCAACGGTCGCATACATCATATGGCTATTATAACACATAACTATGATAGTAGAAAAACATAGTTACAAAAAAATATAGCCCAAGTCCCTGAGTGTCATGGCCTGTAGACTGATGGTGCGTGGAAGTTGTTCTGGAGCCATGTTTCTGCAAGAACCATCCACGGTGGTTTTTATTTTGTGCAAGTTCAGCTCCAAACGAACGGCAACCGGCTTGTCTTCCACCAGGTGAACACTGGAGGGCAGCACCAATGGGAGGGCCAGCCCTCAACCCAGGACGGAGGGCAGTGGCACACAACCGGCTCCAGTGTCTCCTACCCCAGTGGCCGCAACAGACAACCCCGAGGCTTGAGGGCCTTGACCGAGCAACAACGGAGGCATTGCAGCTCCCCCACCGCCAGTCTTGTCATTGAACAAGTGAATCTGACTCGCCGTATTCTGCGTTCCCAGTGCCCCAACACGGTCTTGCAATCACAATAAACATGTTCAAGACAGTCATTTGTTACTGACCAGGGGCTTGGGAAGGGCAGCAAGTGGAGTGCAGACAAATAAACAAGGCAGTACAAATTAGGATAGGATTCACGGATCATTTCAAAAACTCAACGTTGCAAACAGGGATAGAAAACCATTCAAACTGTGGCATCATGGTAGTATAACAGTTAGCAGTAAAACTATACAGCACCAGCAACCCAAGTTCGATTCCACACAGTCCTGTAAAGAGTTTTTGTTTCCACCTTTGGAATGTGGGAGGAAACTGGTTTGCTTCTATATTCAAATTTGGTAACTCTGAGGGTTACAGTTAGTAAATTGTGAGCATGCTAGGTTGGTGCCGGAGGCATAGTGACACTGGCATAATTCCGGAGGACTAGAATGTTGCAGATGTCACTCTACTCTTCAAGAAGGGAGGTTAGGTGCAAAAAAGGAAATAGTTGGAGCCACATGTTAAGGATGTGGTTTCAGGATACTTGGAGGCACATGATAAAATAGGCCAAAGTCAACATGATTTCCTCAAGGGAAAATCTTGCCTGACAAATCTGTTGGAATTCTTTGAAGAAATAACAAGCAGGATAGACAAAGAATCGGTTGATGTTGTGTACTTGGACTTTCAGAGGGCCTTTGATAAGGTGCTACATGTGAGGCTACTTAACAAGTTAACATGGTATTATGGGAAAGATACTAGCATGGATAGACCATTGACTAATTGGCAGGAGGCAAGGAATAGAAATAAAGGGAACCTTTTCTGACTAGCGGCCAGTAACTATCGGTGTTCCACAGGGGTCTGTGTTGGGACCACTTCTTTTCATGATATATGTTAATAATTTGGATGACGGAATTGATGGCTTTGTGGCTAAGTTTGTGGATGATACAAATGTAGGCCCCTGGTAAGCCTCAGGCTTGCTCAGCTCGCTTTCATCTAGCGGGAGCAGCCTTCGGCCCCGCCAAACTGTGTAATCAAGTTTGTGTGGATGCTGTGTGATGTACCCCACCATGCCAAATATCAGACAGTACACCATATGCGATTAGATGATTACACTTTATAAGTATTTACTGGAATTATGTAATTAATAGAGATACAATATAAAAGGGAAGTAAAAGGTGCCAAACTTATCAAAAAGTTTAACCAGTTTGTGCACAACCGTTGGAGCTCAGTTAACAGAAGTTTCTTTCCACCATTTGATCCCCTCCGAGCTCCTTGATCTGCTGCCTGGGCCCAACCACAGTAGTCGACCAGACGCTCCACAAGAGTCTGTCCTCGTCTCCTCTCCTTGCCAAAGACCCTGAGCCTCGGACTCCCTCTCGGGGTCCCCATCGCGCCTTCTGACAAAGCTCGCGAAAACAATAGCTTACAGACACACAAGAAAGAATAACATCTATCCCAATTGGGTAGCAAATGAATCCAATTCTATTATCAGTAATTATAACCCAAACAAGCTGCTAGAGAGAGAACCACTGTCTCAGCAGTTAACATAACGAAGAAGTCATTTTATTAGCCTTAGCAATAACATAAAAGAAGAAACCCCTTACACAAGGATAGGTTGAGGAGCAGATATTTTTGAGGAAGCAGGGTGGCTGCAGAAACTCTTAGACAAATTAAGAGTTAGCAAAGAAGTGGCAGATGGAATATACTGTTGGGAAGTGTATGGTCATGCACTTTTGTAGAAGAAATAAAAGCATAGACTATTTTGTAAATGGAAAGAAAATTTAAAAATCTGGTATGCAAAGGGAGTTGGGAGTCCTTGTACAGGGTTCCCTAAAGGTTAATTTGCAAGTTGAGTCTGTGGTGAGGAAAGCAAGTGCATTTATTTTGAGAGGACTAGAATATAAAAGCAAGGATGTAAATGTTGAGGCTTTATAAGGCATCTCTAAGGCCTTGCAGTATTGTGAGCAGGTTTTAGCCCCTTATAAAAACATAAGATATTGGAGCAGGATCAGGCCATTTGGCTCATCGAGTTTGCTCTGCCACTTCATCATGGCTGATCCAATTTTCCTCTCAGCCCCAATCTCCTACCTTCTCCCCTTATCCCTTCATGCCCCAACCAATGAAGAATCTATCAACATCTGCCTTAAATATATGTAAAGACTTGGCCTCTACAACTGCCTGTGGCAAAGAATTCCACAGATTCACCACTCTCTGGCTAAAGAAATTCCTCCTCATCTCCATTCTAAGTAGACATCCCTCTATTCTGAGGCTGTCCCGTCTGGTCTTAGACTCTCCCGCCATAGGAAATATCCTCTCCATGTTCACCTTATCAAGGCCTTTCACCATTCGATAGGTTTCGATGAACTCACCCCTCATTCTTCTGAATTCTAGTGAATACAGGCTGAGAACCATCAAACGCTGTTCATATGACAAGCCGTTCAATCTTGGAATGATTTTGATGAACCTCCTTTGAACCCTCTCCAGTTTCAGTACATCCTTTCTAAGATAAGGGGTGCAAAACTGATCACAAATACCCCAACTGAGGCTTCACCAGTGCTTTATAAAGCCTCCACATTACATCCTTGCTTCTACCTAAGAAAGGATGTGCTGACATCGGAGAGGGTTCAGAGGAGGTTCATGAAAATGATTCTGGAATTGAAAGGATTACCATATGAGGACCAATTGAGGCTCCAGGCCTGTACTCACTGGAATGAGGGAGCTTCTCATTGAAAGCTATCAAATGTTGAAAGACCTAAATAGAGTGGATGTGGAGAGGATGTTTACTATGGTGGGGGAGTCTAGGGTCAGAGAACACTGCCTGAGAATAGAGGGATGTCTATTTAGAATGGAGACGAGAAGGAATTTCTTTAGCCAGAGAATGGTGAATCTGTGGAATTTGTTGCCACAGGCAGCTGTTAAGGCCAAGTCATTGGGTATACTTAAGGCAGAGGTTGATAGATTCTTGTTTAGTCAGGGCATGAAGAGTTATGGGGAGAAGGCAGGAGATGGGGGCCGAGAGGGAAATAGATCAGTCATGTTGAAAAGGTGAAGCAGACTCAATGGACCAAATGGCTTAATTCTGCTGCTATATCTTATGGTTTTATAAGAGGCCCAAAACTGCTCACAATACTGCAAGACCTTACCAATATCTTATGGTCTTAGTAGAACGTGTTGAAGTGACAACACCAGCATTTAAAATGGAAGTAGAATTAAGAGTCCACAAACATCGCAGTACCACAGATGTTTAAAACGTTTGATGGTACTGGGAAGAAGGGGTTTTTTTTTTAAAACGTTTGGTCATCTAGGCTTCAAGCTTCTTTTCTCAGAAGTGTAAGATCCTGTTGCACTTATGATTCAAAGGTTCTTCAGAAGTCAAGAATGAGGCATAAAACTTGTTGCTTACAGTTTTATTAAAGAATGAAGAATGAAGAGAAGAGCTGAGTAAACAAAGAAAGGGAAAACACAGTTGTGGTCGTCTCACTCTCAGACTAGAGACAACAAAAATCCCAATGATAATGTTTAACCTGTAAAATACCCAGGTTCAAGTTGCATGACACCTGCTGCTGCAAACTAAGAAGTTTCTCGGAAAATGTAGAAGCAACTGTATCTTAATTACTGAAAATTCACTGAACTATTACATATATATTGATGAATATATAAAAACGCAAGCAAGCCTAGGAAGGTTAATTTGCAAGAAAATTATCAACTCTGCACCCTAATCCAATGGAAGATAGAAAAGAGAATGGCTAGGGTGACAGACCTTGATGATACCCGTAGTCTTTTTGAGGCACCACACCATGTTCGTCATTTCATATTGAATTTCTACACCATTACCAGCCGTGTACTGTGTTGCTGAAGCCTTAATCTCTGGAGTTTTTTCCCTCTTTATTTCCTACATTCTATCTCTTACTCCAAAAAACCTTTCAACAAACCTTTTGTTATCTTCCCTGGTATTTGCTTAGCGATACTGTCAGTTTGTTTAGTAACACTCGTTAACCATCTGATAATGTTTTACTTGGTAAGGTATATATATGACATTTGTTAAAGGTGAGGTAAAAAAGATGATGAACTTTGGGCTCTTTATACAGGATGCTCTACTGTATAAGTGCAAAAGCAGTGTATTCTCTGAAGCTCTACTCTTATTATTATTTTGTTATATCAAATAAAATAGCAATTGTTGTTTTAAAAATATAATTTGCATGGTAGTTCCGGAGATGTCGCCATAGACTGAGATGCTGCATTAATCATCTGTGTTGCTAGGCGATGAAGCATGACCTGGTGATGCCTGTGGTGAAAACAGAGGGTGGAGAGGACTACACCGGTGCTACTGTGATTGAACCAGTTAAAGGGTAGGGCTGACTTACTTAACACTCCCTCCACTCTGACTCCGAGCTGTAAATGGGACGTGTTGAAGTTAAAGATATTATGCAGCTGCGTACTTGTACACAATTACGATGCTATTCCTCCTTCAATCTTTGCACTCACGATCTTCACCGTTTATGATCTATGCTTGGCCTCATTGCCACTCCTTGGTCTTACTTTATTACCAGTGTCTTCATTAAGAAATTGGAAACTTATTTTAATGATTACTTACAGTTTGCTTGCACAAAGTGCTCACTCATTTGCTCTTTAATCATTCGACTGTGGTGACAGGATGTTTTTATTTCCCTCAGGGCTGAGAATTCTGAGTAAAACGTGACTAGGCAAATGTGTTTTCTGTGTAAACACCGCCTAGTAATTTTTATTGCTCCATTCGTTCGACATAAAGAGAGAAAAATGTTATGTTAAGTAGACATTCAATTTCACAGCTTCCTAGTCACTAATTAATATTGATGGATAATCTTTGCTTTTAAATTTTATTCTTGGAACAGGTTTTGGAGACAGGACCTTCAATTCCTATCTGAAACATCAGATGGAAATGATGGTCAGGATAATTGTTTCCACCCCCCACCCCCATTTGGTTAATGTTCCCTTCTGTATCAGAATTAGGTTTATTCTCATAGACACAAGTTATGATTTTCTTTTGTGTGGCAGCAGTACAGTACGATACATAAAAAGCTTTACTATACTGCAATAAATCAGAATCGAGTTCATTATCACCATCATGTGTCATGAAATTTGTTAACTTACCAGCAGCAGTATAATGATAATATAGAAAAAAAGAAAAGTAAGTAAATCAATTACAGTGAGTATATATTTATATTAAATAGATTAAAAACAGTGCAAAAACAGAAGGTACATTTTTTTTTGAAGTGGGGTGGTGGTCATGGGTCCAGTGACTTAGGAATCGTATGGTAGAGAGGAAGAAGCTGTTTCTGAATCGCTGAGTGTGTGCCTTCAGGCTTCTGTACCTCCTTCCTGACAGTAACAATGAGAAGAGGCATGACCTGGATGATGGGGGCCCTTAATAATGGACATCGCCTTTCTGAGAGATCACTCCTTGAAGTTAACAAATTTCATGACCTATGCCGGTGGTACGAAACCTGTTTCTGATTCTGATGAATAGGGAGATGGGATTAGTTTGTATTGGCATTTTGGTCGATGCGGACGTAATGGGCTGAAGGGCTTCTTTCTCCTGTGCGGTATGGTTCAGTGTTCATCCTTCTGCTGCAGAATGTCTTGCTGCCATTTCGGCTACTTCCACACTAGACTGAATAAATCCGCAACCGAAGCTTTTTCACTTCGTTTTGACCCTCCGTCCACACTGAAACGGCGTTTTCCTCCCCCGAAAACAAGAGCTTTTCTAAAACACTCTTCAGGGTGTTTAAATCTGAAAACGGCGGTTGAGCATTATAGTGTGTACAGGGGTAACCGGAGGTTTTAACAAACCTGTTGTCCCTTTCATCAGTGAAGAGAAATGTTTCCAGGGTGACCCCTCTGTGGGAGTAGGGAAGATGCTGGTGGAGCCACCCAAGGGTCTGCGTGTCTGTATGTGTAGCTATTGTAGTGGCTGTGAGGCTGCTATTGTGGTGGCGAAAAGTACCGGCGGGGAGCCATCGTATTCCTCATCATTGCAAATCCCTCTGCAACAGTTTTTCAATGTTCGTTGTCAGCTGGGTCATACTGTCCATGAACTCCCTGTCGGTTGCCTCCATACGCTCCAGTATTTGTTTTTTTAGTTTTAAGTCCTCCTGCGCGAAAGCCAACAGCTGTCCGTCCTTTGGCAATTTCCTTTTAAGTTCTTCTCGTCTGTAGAAATGTGCATCAAGTGTACCGTTTCCTCTTCGCTTGCTTTCTGTAGATGTGTCCTGTGTATGCCCAGTAGGAGGCGATTCGCCCAAATACCCGTTTTAATGTGGACGGAGGTATTTTCAAAAACACCTGGTGTGGACGCCTATCGTTTTTACTCGAAACCAGCGTTTTCAAAATTATCCAGTCTAGTGTGGGCGTAGCCTTCGTGTTGCCCATAACTTCAGTACCACAGATGCACCTTTGTTAATTCCTTGGCTGTTTGTGTAAGTCATTGTTTGCTAAACTCATAGCTATCCCTTTACCACGACTGTTAAACTCACTTGGTGCTTGTTAGAAATACACAAGGAGTCATGAAAATTCGGTATTTGCAACACAGCCAAAGTAAGGCAAGTGCTCACATAGTGTTGAGTATTGTGTTCAGGGTGCTGACATTTAAAACAGAGAATGTTCAGCATCATTTGCATAGAACCATATCCTGATTCTTATCTGTGGTACTGTGTTCAGTCTTTGCTATCACATTTTGGATTGGTCTCGAAGTGAGGGGTGGGATGTCGTTGTCGTCATATGATGTAGGTGATCATAGTGATCATGATAGTCCTTGGCAGATTTTTCTACAGAAGTGGTTTGCCATTGCTGCCTTCTGGGCAGTGTCTTTACAAGACGGGTGACCCCAGTTATTATCAATACTCTTCAGAGCTCGTTTGCCTGACGTCAGTGGTTGCATAACCAGGAATTGTCATGTACACTTGTTACTCATACGACTGTCCACCACCCGCTCCCATGGCTTCACATGACCCTGATCAAAGGGCTAAGCAGGTGCTACACCTTGTCCAAGAGTGAACTGCAGGCTAGTGGAGGGAAGGAGCATCTGACACCTCCTTTAGTAGAAACATATCTCCACCCTACCACTCGGGTGGGGATATATACAGATTGAATGGAATGAGTTAGGGATTTTAAGACATTAAATCATAAGAACACTATCCTTGTATCATCTTCAATTCCTCTGTTGTTTCTTTTCCGTGTAGCCTTATGTATAGCCTATGTTAAGGTGAAGTAGTACACGGAAAAGCAGTAACAGAATGCAGAATAAAGTGTTACAGTTACATAGAAAGTGCACAGTGCAGGCTGACGAGGGTCAAGATCGTAACAGTGAGGCAGATTGTGAGGTTAATAGTCCATCTTATGGAACTAGGGGACTGTTCAGTAGTCTTATGAACAGACCCCTGTTCAATAAGATGGACTGTTAACCTCACCATCTGCAGTATAAATGCTGTCCTTGAGTCTGGTGGCCTGTGCTTTTGTATCTTCTGCCCCATAGGAGGAAGGTGAAGAGGAATAGTGGGTTAGGTGGGGTTTTTCATTATGTTGGCCGCTTTACTGAGGGTGTGTGAAATATAGACAGAATTCATTGGTGGAGGGGTTGATTTTCATGATGTCCTGGTCTATGTCTGCAACTCTGCAGTTTCTTGAGATCTTGGGCAGAGCGGATGCCGTACCAAGTAGGTGATCTAGGTAGGATGCTATCTGTGGTGCATCAGTAAAATACTGGTGAGGGTCAAAGGGGCTGTGCCAATTTTTTTAGCTGTTGAGGAAGTCAAGGCACTGTTGAGCTTTCTTGACCATGGCATCTGTGTGATTGGACCAGGACTAAGATATCAGTGATGTTTACTCCTGGAAACTTGAAACTCTTCAACCCTCTTGACCTCCGAACCATTGATGTGAATAGGAATGGAATGCAAAACAACATTTCTCTCCCCTGAAGTCCTTAATTTGGTGTTTCTTTAAAATATTGAAATTTAAAACTAGATTAAGTTTTGTTTAATTTTGCTTTTCTTCTACAGTTATTATGATGTTCCCATAGCTACTCTGGATTTTTCCTCCCTGTACCCATCCATAATGATGGCACATAACTTATGTTACACCACTCTACTGAAGCCCGGTGCTGTGGCGAAATACAAGTGAGTATAGAAAAAATATAATAAATATTACATAAATAACGTTAGATTTGAAACACAAGCTGTTTCAAAGATGGCAATTTGCAAGCGATGATTGAGTTGATTTATAGACTTGGCTTGGCCAGAAGTAAATTTCTGATGAGCTGTTCACCTGTCCCTGCTATGGGTGTTTCTTCCCTGTCATATCTGAGAGTGCTGACCCCAGAGCCCCACTCAAACACCCATTCTTCATTCTCCTAGTCGATTGTTGGTGCCTTGACTGACAAGCCTGGTCAGAGCTCATCAACTTTATTTGCCATATACAAGGTTCAAGTTTATTCATCATATAAAAATTGAAATGTGCGGTGAAGTATATCATTTGTGTTAAAAAGTGATTTCAGTTGAGGAGTGAGATGTTGTCGTACAGGAGGATTTGCTGGTGGGGTAGACCACTAGCGTCACTGTACTTTCTGGGCCCCAACATAGCATGCCCGTAATGCTCAGAAGAACAACTCAGAACATCACAGGCAACAAAACAAATCCTGTTCATCCCTCCCACCCATACACATCCACAGTGATTTAACCCCAGGGCAAGCCATCTTCTTCAGTCTCCATCCTCCAGTGGACTCGGACTCTGACTCTGGCTTCCAGACATTAGGCTTCATCTTCCCCAGAGATTTGCAGATTCGCCTCTGGTCAGCTGGACTTGACTTCTGGACTTCCGAAGCATGTTTCCATCATCACCAGTACTGGATAACTACTCACTTAGCAGCTTTAAATACCTGCAAAAGATCAAACAGTACTCATCCACCATTGTTGATCACTTTGTCTTCTCTGTCACCTGTCTGAGGTTGAAATGAGGAAAACCAGAATTTGCATGTACTAGGAATTTGCTGTGGTTTGTTGGTCAGAGCGTGATATAGAACATACAAAATCAATATTCAACAATGATAAAGAATTATACAAAAAATAAAGTTAGAAATACAGATATGCAATAAAATGTGCATAAATACAAATATTTCAGCATGTGTTTACAATGTAAAAGTGGTTGCAAGTCTGCTGTGATGCTCACAAAACAAAACAGGCCATCAATCAACAACTCTCCTTCATCCAAAATTGCTTCAATTAGTTATTGAGACCCGTCACCTTTCTTGAAATAAGCTAATTTGACAAAGAAAAGATCTAAAGAGATTTTTGAGCTTTTTTTTCAGCTGCAAGTCAAGTTGAAGTTTATTCTCATCTTACTGTAAATGCATCCAACCAGACAAAACAATGTTCCTCTGGACCACTGTGCAGCCACAAGATATATATCACATAGAGCAAACTATTACCACATAATAAAATATAATTAATAATAAAGTTAATAAAATATAATTCAAAGTGTATGTAGTGTGCAGCACAGGTGAACAGCTTGCTGTCCTGGTGATGAGACCTTGGTAATGGCGGGGTATTCATTAGTCTTAGCCTGAGGGAAAAAGCTGTTACCCAGTCTGGCAGTCCTAGCCATGGTGCTCTTGTACCTCTCGATGGTAGTGGGTCAAAGAGATTGTGCGATGGATGGTAGGGATCCTCAGCAATGCTTTGGGCCCTTTGTATACAATGCTCCTGGTGAATGTCACAAATAGGGAGGAGGAAGACCCCCAAGATTCCCTCAGTGTTTTTACTATCCTCTGTAGGGCTTTTGCAGTCTGTTGCCTGACAGTTTCCATATCACACAATGATGCAGCCAGACAGGACTTCTTGATGGTGCTCATGTAGAAAGCTGTTAGATTGGGGGGCAGGGAGCCTTGTACACTTTAATCTCCTCAAAGTGCAGACACTGCTGTGCCTTCATAACTAATGACGAGGTGTTGTGATCCAGGTTAGATCATCCTTAATATGCACACCAAGGGACTTTTTGCTCTTCATTCTCTCCACGGCAGAGCCATTGATATGCAGTGGAGAGTGGTTGACTTGTGCCTACCTAAAGTCCACAATCATCTCTCTTGTCTTGTCCATGTTGAGATTCAGGTTGTCGTTCTCGCACCATTTGATAAGCCTCTCTACCTCCTCTCTGTCGACTCATCATTGTTGGCTGTTGAGGATGTATCGTAAGCGAACTTGATGTGATTTGAGCTGAATCTGGGAGTGCAGTCATGAGTCAGCAGTGTGCACAGCAGCAGGCTGAGTACACAGCTCTTGGGGGTGGGGGTGGGAAGGGGGCACCAGTGCTCAGAGTGATGGAGCTTGAGATGCTGCTCCCATTCGGACTGAGTGGGGTCTTTCTGTCAAGGCGTCCAAGATCCAGCTACAGAGAGGATGTTAAGTCCCTATGAACGCAGCGCACCCACCAGCCTCAGAGGGATGATCATGTTAAGTTGATGAACAACCTGGTGTATCAGGCATTGTTTTCTAGGTGAGACAAGGCAGAATGTCTCTAGGCTATGGCATCATTGGTGGACCGGTTTGAGCAGCAGGAGATCTAGAAAGGGTATAATGTGGCTGGAAGGTGGGATTTTCTACGATCTATTACCAGCCACTCAAAACACTACAGTGTCTAGTAGAAGTATTCAGCCCCCAACCCTTTGTTCATATGAATCAGTATTACAACCAGGGATTTTGATTGATATGACTTGAGAATTTTTATCACATGCTCTTTTCTTCACAGTATAGTCCAAAAAAAAAGAAACCAGGAAAAATCAAAAAAGCATGGAAAACTAAATATCCAAAAACTGAAATATTAGCATTTCACAAGTAGTCATCCCCCTTTGCTCTGTACTTAGTTGAATCACCTCTCGCAGCGATTACAGCCAGTAGTCTTTTTGGTTAAGTCTCTATTAGCTTTGTCTGATGTGATGGAGGAAGATTTGCCCATTCCTCATTGCAAAATTGCTCAAGCTATGACAGGTTTGCTGGGGAGTGGCAGTAGACAGCAATCTTGAGGTCATGCCAGAGATGCTTGATCGGGTTAAGGGTGGGACTCTGACTGGGCCACTCAAGGACATCAATTTTCTTCATTTGAAGCCACTCTTTGGTTGTTCTGGCAGTGTGCTTTGGGTCCTTGTCCTGCTGATAGATGAACTTCCCAGTTTAAGCTTTCTGGTAGAGGCTAGCAGGTTTTAATCCAAGATCTCCCTGTATTTAGCAGCATTCATCTTCCCATTAATCTTGACCTGATTTCCAGACCCGTAGGGAAGGTGTTACCTGGTAGACGTGCAGTATTAGATTTTATGCCACACATCCCACCTAATGTTGAGGTCAAAAGGTTCCAGTTTAATCTTATCCGACCACAAAACCTTCTTCCACAACTTTACGGCATCTTCTAAGTGACGCTTTGCAAAGTCTTTATAGGCAAGGATATGCTTTTATTTAAGGCAGGACTTCTTCCTTGCCACTCTTTCATAAATTCCCTTTCTGTGCAATGTCTTGGAGCTTGTGGAGCAACGAACTTCATCTTCATTTGCAGCCATTGACTTCTGCAGCTCACTCAGAGTGACTGTTGCTGTCATAATAGCATCTCGTACAAGAGCCATTCTTCTCTGGTGACTAAGCTTAGAGGAAGCACCCTGATCTAAGCAGTGTGGCTGTGGTTTCATATTTTTCTACTTTTTCATGATGGATTGCACTGAACTGTGAGGTACGTTCAGTGTCTTTAAGATGGTCTTGTACCCTTCCCCAGATTTATGCCTCTATTATAATTTCCCTGGCTTGCCTTGAATGCTCTTTTATCTTCATAGTGGTTTGAACTGTTGGACCTTACAGAGAAGGGGGGGGGGGCAGTATTCATTCAGGTGACCCTCCAATTTTCTACATCAATAAATTTGGATGAGTTGATAAGGTAATATACACCTGAGGAAAGTTAGCATAGTAAGTACAAAGGGGCTGAATACTTTTTCAAACTCAACATTTTCATTTTTAATTTTTAGTAAATTGTTGACAGGTTTTGTATTTAAAACAATGCACAAAGTTTGCAGATAAGCTCAAAAAACCCTACTTCAATATATTTTAAATTTAGAAAATGTGACAGTAAAATGTAAAAATAGTTGTGGCGGCTGAATGCTTTCTCAAAGCACGGCATATGATGGTAGAGGTCAGTACAACTGGGCAGTTATTGTTTATGCTGGTTATTGTCACTTTGTTGGGGCACTGGAATGATAGTGGTTGCCTTGAAGCTTGTAGAGACAGTGGACTGTTGCTAAGAGATGTTAAAGGTGTCCATTAAGACTTCTGTTAGCTGGGCCGCACAATTCCTCAGCACCCGACCAGGTATGTTGTCTAGCCTTGCAGCTTTTGTACGGAACACACTCAGCCATTGGGGAACTACATAGTGTTTGGGATTGGGGGATCTAGCTAAATAAATTTACTGAGGCATTGAATCATAAGTGGTGGTAAGAATATGATGCTGAAGTAATAGTAAGGGTTTGAAGCTTGCTTTTCTTTAATGGAGATTTATTTGAATGTGTTGTGGTTTTTCTTCCTCCTCTTTCACTTTTCTCTCCTTCAAAGTTTTTCTTCGGACCAGTTCATTAAGACTCCGACAGGGGATCAGTTTGTCAAGGCATCAGTGAGAAAAGGACTGCTTCCAGAAATACTGGAAAACCTCCTGTCTGCAAGGAAAAAGTGAGTACAACAGAGGGAAAAAAATGCCTAATTAGTGGACATTTTGAAACCATGTAAAGAAAATTGAATCAAGTCTGCCCATGGTTAACATGACAATCCTCCAGTTTTCATCAAAAACATAAGACCTAGGAGCAGAATTAGACTATTTGGCCCATTCTGTCTGCTCTGTCATTCGATCATGGATGATTAGTTTTCCCTTTGAACCTGATTCTCCTGGCTTCTCCCTGTAACCTTTCACCCCCCCCCCAACCAATCAATAACCTATCAAACTCTGCTTTAAATATACCCAATGACTTGACCTCCACAGCCATCTGTGGCAATGAATTCCACAGATTCACCATACAGTGGCTGAAGAAATTTCTCCTCATCTCTGTTCTAAAGGGATGTTCTTCTGTTCTGAGTGTGCCCCTGGTGCTTGACTCTCACTATAGGAAACATCCTCTCCACATTCACTCTTCTCTTGGGCCTTCAATATTCTGTAGGTTTCTTCATTCTTCTAAACTCCAGTCTAATAAAATAAAATAAACCGGTTAACCTAATAGTCTCCACTATGTTTGTGTTGTCTACTGTAGATTATAAAAATCCCAACTCTGTGTATTCTGTAGGAGCAATAAATTAACACGAATTCCCTTGGATTTTCACTTTTTTTGGAGCAAGTGGGGAAGTGGAGCAAATACATTGACTAAAGTAACAGTATTTCTGTAATGTAGCAGATTCCTTGTACATTAAATCTGTGGTTATTGAGCTATTGGAAGTAGTTTCTCTTTGTTCAAAGCTCTTAAACTGTTCTACAAATCTTTCTTCACTTCTATGTTGCAGGGTGTACAGCACAGCTTGCCTTGTCACTCCATAATGTTATCCTTTATCCGTGGAAAACATTTTAGCTTATCTCTTCCTTTTCCAAAGGGCATTGATTGGCAATTCAGGTTAATGTCCTGTATATTTGGGATGGGTAGTCTTTTGTTTTAAACAGCTAAGACACTGGAGGGAGAAACTGGGCCTAAACCTATGTATTACACAAAATATTATCGCTTTTTGATGGTGTACTTCTGATTTGATCCTTACTTATTGAGACCAGGGTCTATTGAGATAATTTCTGTTAAGGGATTGATGCTTGTCTTGAGTCATGTCCAAATATAATTCGCTTGTCATGGTGGTGGGGCGAAAAGGAAGTGAAACAAGCCGTGATCACACACAAAACGCTGGAGGAGCCCAGCAAGTCGGGCAGCATCCATGGAAATGAATAAACAGTTGACGCTTTGGGCTGGTGAGGTTTTTGTTGTGAAGGAAGTGAATATTTTTCCCCACTGGTCTCCATTTTTTCTCAAGTTGGTCTGTGGAACAAATCTTCCTTAGAATAGTGAGCCTGTACCATTTCATGACCCTTTGCCCAGAGTCAAAATGCCTAATTCTGAAGGGCATGCATTTAAAGTGAAGGGAGGCAAGTTCCAAGGAGATATTCAGGGCGAGCTTTTTTTTTCCACACGGAGAGCGGTCGGTGCCTGGAATATGCTGCCTGGGTGATGTAGAGGTAGATACAATAGAGGTGTTTAAGATCTAAGAGAGAAATGTGAATATGCTGAGAATGGAGGGATGCAAGCATTGTGTAGGCAGGAGGGGTTAGTCAGGCATTTAATTAGTCCTGTTCCTGTTTGTGCTGTTGTTTGTGCCTCCCAGTTTATCTTTTGATTTTTCATCACACTTGGTTGGCTCTTTGGGTGAGGTTAGCAACTAACTGGCCACGCAGTGCCCACTTTATTAGGAATCCCCTGTACACCTCATTACTGCAAATGTACATTCAGGAGGCACCCAATAAAGTGACCACTGAGTGTATAATTAAATTGTGGAAACCCACAAGTCTCCAACACATTCAGTATTAGAACATGGTCGATGTTCTAATGCTGAATGTTTTGGAGACTTTATACTTTATTATTGTCGCCAAACAATTGGTACTAGAACTTATCAATCTCCTCCCCCCCCCCCCCCCCCCACCGTATTAGGAAAATTATGTAAAGTGCACCCACAAGTTATTAACTTCAAACTTTCTGCATTTTCAGTCAGAGTTGAACTGCACATGCATGTAACAAGAGCTGTATAACTCATCTCCTTCTACCTAAGGCCATGAACTTATCAATCACCCCTGCTGTGGACCACTTCTACAAAGAAGGGATCCGTATGCTCCACGACCGCTGGACTTAATGTGTACATGTAGGAGGGAACTATGTTAAAAAATAGATGTGCTAGGTTTTCTAAAATTGACTCCTTCTACCTTAGGCCATTAACTTATCAATCACCCCTCATAAGTAAAATTTTCAGTTTGTTGATCTGGGACGAGATTCAAACAAGCCATCATTAGTGGGAAGGATGTATAGTATTCTTTTAGTGACAACCATTCCGAGGAAAGTTTTGTTTTGACTGATCGTTTCACCTTCTCATTCCCAAGGGCAAAGGCAGAACTAAAGAAAGAGACAGACCCATTCAAACAGAAGGTGCTTGATGGTCGGCAGCTAGCACTGAAAGTGAGTGCAAATTCAGTGTATGGTTTCACTGGAGCTCAAGTTGGCAAGCTACCTTGCCTGGAAATCTCTCAGGTGAGTCACAGCATTCCCGTCTTCCTCCTCAAGCCTGTCTCCGTGATTCCACAAAATACATCTTGTGGGCAAATAGCTTTAACTTGTATGCCAGGCACGGTGTTATTTCTACAAGCTATTTGATTCACTCAGTTTTCAAATTTTAGTTGAACATTTGCATGTTAATTCAGATACAAGAATTCATAGGTTTGGGGGACCCTTTATTCAACTTGAACATTTGTAACAGTTATAGAGCAGGATCGGTAAGTCAGGAAGGATCTGCCCGAGCAAGTTTGTGGATGAATTTACTTAGTTTTGACAAGTTATCGTAAACATGGGAAGACTGAGTCAAAGACTGACAGTAAATTGCACTTCCAGGTTCAAGATTGATTGTCATTCTTCAGTACATGATTGTAAAGGAGAATGAAATGATTGTTGCTCTAAATTCGCTTCAGCATAAAAAACACAATTAGCAAAAAGAACACAAAAAAACCCCACTATAAATACATAATAAATGAATAATCCTATAAAACACAATGTACAAGTAACTGGCTGTATATATGTAAGATTAGTTTATATACCTAGACTGATTGTATGTACATAAAGTACGTTCATTCGTTCATTATATGTCATGTCGTATGATGTAGTTTATTATGGTTGGCAAATTTTCCTACGGAAGTGGTTTGCCATTGCTACCTTCTGGGCGGTGTCTTTACAAGACAGGTGACCCCAGCCATTATCAATACTCTTCAGAGATTGCCTGGCGTCAGTGGTGGCATAACTAGGACTTGTGACATTCACCAGCTGCTCATACGACCATTCACTACCTGCTCCCATTACTTTATGTGACACTGATCTGGGGGTGCTACACCTTTGCCATGGGTGACCTGCAGGCTAGCAGAGGGAAGGAGCACCTTACACCTCCTTTGGTAGGGACACCCTGCCACCCAATATAGTGACTATTTAATGGTGTTGGGGTGGGTTAATGGGGGAGGTGTCGATCATCTTGACGACTTGAGGAAAGTAACTGTTTTTGTGTCTGGTGGTCCTGGAGTGGATGCTGTGTACCCTCTTCTTTGGAATTGGGACAAACAGTTCATAAAGGAGGGTAGGATACTTGGTGAAGTTTCTGACCCTTTTCCAGCACCTTTCTGTATATATGTCCTTTATGGTGGGTAGGCAGGTGCCGGGGAAGCGTTGGGCATTTTTAGGTGCTCGTTGTAGAGCCCTCCTGTCCCCCTCAGTGCAGTCTCCATACCACACAGTGAAGCAGCATGTTAGGATGCTCTCAAATGTGCATTTATAAAAGTTTGAGTATTTGCTGTCCCAGAGAGCGTTTCAGAAAAGGGATTTTGAACAGAACAGATCCTGCCAACCTTCTGTTTCCAATAGTTGACAGTTCCCCTCATTTATAATTTGGTTGCTGCACAGATGACCTGCCAGCTGATGTTAAGGATGGGGAAAAGTTGGGCATCACTGCTGATGACATAAAGGTGGGTGGAAGGAAGAGTGAATTGCTGATAATGCTTCATTAGCTATTAAGTGAATTATGCATATACTTCTTGTACTCACTGCAGAGTAGCTGGTAACTAAGTCAGCTTTCCCTGTGGCAAGTAGTTCTTCAGAATCATTTAGAATCTGGTTTATTATCATTGACATATAGACGTCATGAAATTCGTTGTTTTGCAGCAGCAGTACAGAGCAATACCTGGAAAAAAAGATGCAAAAGAAATATAAAAAATAAATAAGCAGTGGAAAAGAGACTAAAATAATGAGCTAGTGTTTATAGACTACTTAGAAATCTGATGAGGGAGGGTAAGAAGCTGTTCCTGAATCATTGAGTGTGGGCCTTCAGGCTTCTATACCTCCTCCTTAATGGTAGTATTGAGAAGGGGGCATGTTGCAGATGACTGTACCTACATTGCTTTGTATCCACCATAAAGATGGAACACCAACTCCTCCAACCCACAGAAATTGCAAAGGGTCACAAACTTGTTTAAAACTTCAGAGTGCTCCGTGCCGATACTCTGCCCTGCGTCACTCGAACTCTCTCCACCTCTTGTCAGCTCCATTGGCTGCTCTTCCACCACAGGACTGCTTTCTTTGACCCTGCCTTCCTTCATAGTTGGAATGAACCAGAATTAGAATCAGGCTGTGAAATTTAAAAGTGAGTCCATTGGTTGTGGGACATTTCAGTGATGGGGCAAGTGAAGTTATCCCCTTTTGTTCAAGCACCTGATGGATGAGGGGTAGTAACTGTTCCTTGAACCTGTTGGTGTGAGTCCTGAGGCTGTTGTACTTTCTTCCTGATAGCAGCAGTGAGAAGAGAGCATGTCCTGGGTTGTGAGGATCCTTGGTGATGGACACTGCTTTTCGACGACAGCGGTTCATGTAGATGTGCTCAATATTGGGGAGGGCTTTACCAGTGATGGACTGCGCCGTATCCATTACCTTTTGTAGGATTTTCCATTCAAGGACATTGGTGTTTCTGTACCAGGTGGTGATGCAGCAAGTCAATATACTCTTCACTGCACATCCATAGACGTTTGTCAGAATTTTAGATGTCATGCCAAATCTCGCAAACTCCTAAGGAAGTAGAGGTGCTGTACTGCTTTCTTCGTAATTGTACTTGCGTGCTGGGCCCAGGACTGGTCCTCTGAAATAGTATCACCTAGGAATTTAAAGTTGCTTATCCTCTCCACCTCAGACTGGTCCTCTGAAATAGTATCACCTAGGAATTTAAAGTTGCTTATCCTCTCCACCCCTGATCCTCTGGTGAGGACTGGCTCATGGACCTCTGGTTTCCTCCTCCTGAAGTCAATAATCCGTTCTTGGTCTTGCTGACACTGAGTGAGGGTTTGTTGTTGTGGCACCACTCAGCCAGATCTTCAATTTCCCTCCTATATGCTAATTCATCACCACCTTTGTTCTGGTCAACGGTGTCCATCAGCAAACTTGAACATGGCATTGGAGCTGTGTGTAGCCACACAGTAATAAGTCTAAAGTGAGTAGAGCAGGGGGCCAATCACATAGCCTTGTGGTACACCTGTGCTGATGGAAATTGTGGAGATGTTGCCAATCTGAACTCACTGGCGTCTACAAGTGAGGAAATCCAGAATCCAATTGCACAATGAGGTAATGAGGCCAAGGTCTTGGAGCTTATTGATTAGTTTTGAAGGGACGATGGTATAGAATGCTGAGCTGTAGTTGATAAAGAGCATCCTGATGTATACATCTTTGTTGTCCAGATGTTCCAGGGTTGAGTGAAGAGCCAATGAGATGGCATTTGCTGTGGACCTTTTGCTTCGGTAAGCAAATTGGAGCTGATCCAAGTTGTCCCTCAGGCAGGAGCCGATGTGTTTCATCACCTGTAAGTGTTACTGGGCGATAGTCATCGAGGCAGGTCACCGTGCTTTTCTTGGGCACTGGCATAATTGAAGCCTGTTTGAAGCAGGTGGGTACCACACGCTGCTGAAGTGAGAGGTTAAAGATCTCAATGAGCACACCAGCCAGCCGATAAGTACAGGTCTTTAGTTCGTGGTCAAGTACCGTGCAGTCTGGATGCTTTCTATGGGTTCACCCTCCTGAAGGCAGCCTGCATGTCAGCTTCAGAGACCGAAATCGTAGAATCCTTGTTGCAGTGTCCTTCAAAGTGAGTTATTTGGTTGTGGAATCCATTCAGTGTTGGGCTGAGTGGTCATCCTGTCTGCTTGAAGAGCCTGTTGGTTGAGGAGTAATAACTGGGGAGGTGAGCAGTCCAAGTCTTGCAAAAACTTGCATCGTTTGGATATGGAATAGCACTAACAAATATTCCAATATCTTTTTCCAAATTTGAGCAATGTGCAACATCATGGAGCAGAAGAAGAAAGCGGAATAAGCCCCAGAAAATAGTACTTTGATTTTGCATACAATTGTGAAAGGGAACCAAAATAATACTGTGGTATTTTTCTTCCAGGAATTTTTCTTCTTGGCAGATGATTAAAAACTGAAAACGTTAAAGAGAAGCAGTTGCCTTACAGATACTGTTGCAGTGATAGGAACAAAATTACAGCATTCACATGCTTTGGGTAGCTGCTTCTCACTGAATATAGATTACCAAAATTTTTCAATGGCTGCGGTATTATTTATTATCAATGTAATGGAGAGGATTTTTGTGGCTTGGGCATGTAAACTTCCAGAAAAGTAAGATAACAGAAGAGACTTGTGGAATAAAAATGATGAAATAGTGTAGTTAGAAGGTTCAGATTATTTAGTACATGTACGTACATTGAAGCATAGATTGAAGTACATTGTTTGCATAAGGAAGCAACACACCCAGGGATGTACTGGGGGCAGCTCGCAATTGTCTCCACACATTCCTGCGCCAATGTAGCATGCCACAGTGCTTGGCAGAACAACACAACACAACAAGCAACAAAACAACAGCAACAAAGAAGCCCCTTTCCTCCCTGCCACCCACACGCCCAGATAGAAAGTCCTCCAACCTCAGGGCGGGCCTCCAAGCCCTCCAGCGCAGTGGATGTGCACAAAGGGCCTCTGACTTCCCTTGTGAACTTCAGATTCATAGATCCAGGACTTCAACAATTAGCTTTCAGAATTCCAATTGACCTTCAGCTTCGATCTTCGGTATCAGCCCGGAGATGTTTGGTTGATAGGACCCTGAACTCCAGGTTTTGATCTCTGGACCAGTCAATGATGGGACCCTGAACTCTGGGTCCACTGATGACAGAATGTGAACTTTGCTCTCGCCAACTGATGTACCTAGAAGGTCACCAGCTCTTGTGCCTCCTGCTCGCATGGAAATCTGATCTTGGGTCCAGCCAGCTTAGGGGTACTAGCTGACCCAGTGGGCCACCAGCCTTCATCCCTCGCTGGTCCTCATCCACAGTGCTTGCTAGCCTGACATCTATACACGTCCTCTGTAGCATGCTCATGTTGCTGAACATAGGCTAAGCTGCAAGTATCAAGAGTACTGACACAAAATACTGGAGAAACTCAGCAGGTCAGGCAGCATCCATAGATGGAAATGGACAGTTGGCATTTCAGGCAAAGACCTTTCAAAAGGACTGGAAAGGAAGTGGGGAGAAGCCAGGAGTTCCTCCAGCATTTTGTGTGTGTTGTTCATGTATTCTATCATCTACAGAATCTCTTGTGTCTTATCAGGAGCATTGAATGGTTTCTTTTACATTGAAGGGTATTGGGAGAATGGATCAGTAACAACAACTCACTGATGGTCAAAACAGGTACACCTCTAGGATGCAGGCTTAATCTGCTCTGTGCTCTTCACACTGTTGACTACTTAGCTCAGCACAGCTATTTATAAATTTGCCAATGACACCCTTGTTGGTAGAATTTCAGATGGTGACAAGGAGGCATACAGCTCTGAGATAGATTGGCTGGATGATTGGTTTCACAACAACCTCACACTTGGCATCAGCAAGACCAAAGAATTGATTGTGGAGAGTTGGGAGGGGAGAACACACACCATTCTTCTTTTGAGGGGTCAACAGTGGAAAGGGTGAGCAACTTCAAGTTCCTGGAGGACAGCATCTCAGCGGGTTTATCCTGGGCCCAACACACACAGCATGGAACTGAGATTTGGTATATCGCTAAAGACTGCTCTTAATATCTATAGATGTGCAGTGAGAGCAATCTGACTGGTTGCATCACATGATTACATGTGGCTGCAGAGGATCATAGACTCAGCCAACTCCATCACAAGCACACCCTTCCCCACGAGGTGGTGCAACAAGATGATGGCGTACTTCACCAAGGACCCTTGCCTTCCATGACATTTCTGCTTCTTGTTGCTACCATCAGGGAGATGTATCTCACAGCTTGAAACCCCAAACTCAACAATTCAGAAATGATGCCTTCCTCTTCGCCATCAGATTTTTGAATGGTCCATGAATCAATAATTCAGTCGTTCCATTTAATATCAGAGAAATGTATGCAATATACATACTGAAATTCTTGTTCTTTGCAGACATCCACGAAAGCAGAAGAGTGCCCCAAAGACCGAATGACAGTCAAAACGTTCGAACCCCAAAGCCCCTCCACTCCCCCTTCCCATACAAAAGCAGCAGCAAAGCAATGACCTTCCCCACCCCCACCCACTATCGCAAAAGAAGTATCAGCACCCTCCACCCACCAAGCAAGCAACAGCAAAGCACCCAAGAAAGACCATGATCAGCCGTACAACAAAAGCTAATCATTCTCCTGACAATTCGACATACCACAGGCTCGCTCGCACTCTCTCTCTCTCTCCCCCTCTGATAAAGGGAAAGAGAAGTCCCCCCCACTTCACAGCGAAAGTGGAGACATAACAAAGCAACTCACTGATTTGCGATGATAAAGTCTGTCGTGTCGCTTTTTTTCCCCCGAGTTTTCCAACTCGAGAGTCAGCAACAGACTCTCCCCTACCAACAAGATAAACAGAGATTGCTTGATTCACCAAGTGCAGAGCCTCCATTATTCCTTATTTTTGCACTATTTATTTGTTTTGTAATTTATAGTGGGTTTGTCTTTGTACTGCTGCTGCAAAACAGCAAATTTCACATTGCCAAAGTCGGTGATAATAAATCTGAACTTGATTCACATAGCAGTGTCCCTAGGAGCTAGTTATAGGGACCACTGTTTTTCTTAAAGTATATTAATGATTTATTGTGCAGTTTCCAAATTTGCAGTCGACGCCAAACATGAAACCATGTGAGAAACTGTGAGAAAGATGGAGGGTTTAAATTGGTGGAAGTGATGAGCATCAGGCAGGTAAAAATTAGCACCAAGAAATGCGTGTTTGTCATTCTCACAGGAAGAACTAGCAGAAGCAATATGTATTAGATAAATTTAGATTAGATGTATATAAGTTTTATTGCTTATCCCTGAAGGAAAAATTAATGTAATATATTTATTGTATTTCCTAGTTGGTGATGAACTGGTCTGGAAAGGATTGCATACAAAACAGCATGTTCCATGGTATTATGGTACATGTGACAAGAATAAATTAATTGCACATAGTGCTTAATGTGGTTCGAGATTGCAGGGAGCTGTGGGAAACTACATGTAAATTCATGAAATTGGTTGGGCAGCTTGAAAATCATAAACACGAGATTCTACACGTGTTGGGAACCTTGTGCAACACACACAAAATGCTGGAGGAGCTCAGCAGGTCAAGCAGCATCTTTGAGGGGGAATAAACAGTTGACAATGTGAAGGATCTTGGCCCAAAACAGCGACTGTTTATTCCACTCTATTAATGCAGCCTGACTTGCTGAATTCCTCCAGCTTTTTGTATGTGTTGCTCAAGCACAGAAACTTCCTTAATTACTCCCCCACCCACCCTATTTAATTCCCCTTCTTCTTCTCACCTAACTTGAAAATGTACCCAAATGGGCCACCAACTTCCTTCCACACCTGCAACTGGCTGCAAGAGCCCATCTACCAGCAGAATCTGGTGCAGGCTTAATGGGTGACTGACCAGGTACTTGGCACAAGTTAATCAGTGTTCTGCCTACCTCTACTATTGTGGGGAGTAACTGAGATCTGCTTAGGGTATAAAATTAAAACTGATTTAACCTTAGCGAGCATGAGATTTCCCTCCATAGATGCTGCTTGACTTGATGAGTTCCTCTGGCTTTCTGTGTGTGTTGGACAGGTTAGAAAAAGTAATTGTAAAGCTGTATAGGATACTGGGCTTTATAAACATAGTTATTGAATGTGAGGAACTGAAGTTATAAACACAAGATTCTGCAAATCCTTGAAATGCGTAGTCACACTGACAATGCTGGAGGAATCAGACAGCATCTATGAAGAGGAATAAATAGTCGATGTTCGTGCTGAGATGCTTCATCAGGACCTAATCTCCAGCATTCTGTAAATGAATTTACAATGACTCTTTACAAATTGTTGGTTTGGCCACAACTAGAATATTATGATCAATTCAGGATGCTGCGCTTCAGGAAAAATGTTAAGGACTTTATGGAGGGGCAGAAGAGATTTACTTGATTGAGTCATAGGAGAACAGACTATGAATAGAATGAAGAAGTTAATGGACTTCTTCCCGGAAGAGTGTGTGCTTAAGAGGTAATCGAACGGAGCTGTTTAAAATCGCAACAGCTAAGGGACTAAGTCTATCATTTGGAAACTTTCTAACAAAGAATGTGGTTTGAATCTAGAAAACACTTTGGAGGGAGTGATAAAGTGGATGTAATCATATCGTTCAAGTAGGCACTGAATAAATGTTTAGAATTATTTGGCTGAACTATGGAAATTGGGAGAGTGGCGCTAGTAAGGTTGCTCTTGTATGTAGTTGGTCCTAACTCTGTGCACCCTTCCAACCTTTAATCTTTGTGATTCTCTGGCAGTATGTATGTGAGCATTAAAGTTTGTTTTCAAAGTTTAAAGTAAATTTATTAGCGAAGTACTGATATGTCACCATGTGCTTCCCTGAGATTCATTTTCTTGTGGACATTCACAGTAGAACAAAGTGTGTAAAAGGCAATTTGTACAAATACAGATAAGTAAAAAATACTGAGAATATGTTTATGTAGGTAGGGAGAACTACTGTTTTCCAATGACTTGCAAAATTTTCATGGAGGGAGGGGATCAATGAGGTTGCAATTAAGTTGAGCAAAAATTGTGTTGAACAGGATAAGATGTTCTACATCAGTGGTATATTTGACCACCCTCTGAACATCTCAGATTACTCTTTCTATCTTGAAATATACAGGGGTACTTTGTGAGGTGGAACTTGAAGGCAGAGTACAAGGTTAGATGGCGGATTTGGTGTGGAGTAACAGAGGGATCTCGGGGTCCTTCGTAGTTGCTGCACAAGTTGATATGGTAGTGAAGAAGGCATATCTGTAACACACATAAAAGTTGCTGGTGAACGCAGCAGGCCAGGCAGCATCTCTAGGAAGAGGTGCAGTCGACGTTTCAGGCCGAGACCCTTCGTCAGGACTAACTGAAGGAAGAGTGAGTAAGGGATTTGAAAGTTGGAGGGGGAGGGGGAGATCCAAAATGATAGGAGAAGACAGGAGGGGGAGGGATGGAGCCAAGAGCTGGACAGGTGATAGGCAAAAGGGATACGAGAGGATCATGGGACAGGAGGTCCGGGAAGGAGGGACCAAGGGGGGGCGGGGAACCCAGAGGATGGGCAAGGGGTATATTCAGACGGACAGAGGGAGAAAAAGGAGAGTGAGAGAAAGAATGTGTGTATAAAAATAAGTAACAGATGGGTACGAGGGGGAGGTGGGGCATTAGCTGAAGTTAGAGAAGTCGATGTTCATGCCACCAGGTTGGAGGCTTCCCAGACGGAATATAAGGTGTGGTTCCTCCAACCTGAGTGTGGCTTCATCTTTACAGTAGAGGAGGCCATGGATAGACATGTCAGAATGGGAATGGGAAGTGGAATTAAAATGTGTGGCCACTGGGAGATCCTGCTTTCTCTGGCGGAAGGCATATCTGTGTTGGCCTTCACTAGTCAGTGACTGAGTTCAGGAGCTTTGAAGTAACATTTAAGCTTTCTAAAACTTTGGTTAGATCACACTTAGAATATTGTATTCAGTTCTGGTCACCTTGTTATAGGAACGATGTGGAAGCTTTAGAGAAGGTGCAGAGGAGATTTACCAGGATGCTACCTGGATTAGAGAACATGCCTTATGAGTATAGATTGAATGAGCTAGGACTTGTTGGAGCGAAGGAGGATGAGACGTGACTTGATAGAGATGTACAAGATTATGAGAATCATAGAGTGGACAGCCAATAACTTTTTCCCAGGGCAACAATGGCTAGTACCAGAGGACATCTTTTTAAGGTGAATGGAGGAAGGTTTAGGGGAGAGGTCAGCGGTACAGGAGGCTTTTACAGAGTGTTGTTTACATCAGGGATGCACTGCCAGGGTGATAGTTGAGGATGATTCATTAGGGACATTTTTAGAGGGTTGAGTTATTCACTGATCTTGGCAATTTACTTGCAAATGTTTTGTTACCATGCGAGGCAACATCGTCAGTGTGCTGTTGGTAGTGGTGTGTCCTCCGAATGCTTGACTTTTATATACTTTTCAATCAGCAGATTGGATGCAATTTCAGAAATTCTGTTCTGATGTGGGGAGGAATTCATGTTTACAAAATTGTTTGTGGAAAACCATGCTTCTGGGAATTCTCTTGCAGCCGTGTGTGTGCTTGCACCTTGACAGTCACAGATGTCCAGTCAAGTTTGTGCCCCTCTATCTTCATGGATAGAGGCTAGGGAGAGTTGGTCATGCTGCTTCACAGCCAGCTGATATTCATGGATCCTTGTGAATAGTTTTCTAACACTAACCGATGTAGTATTACTTTCATCTTGGGTCAAGTCCTTCATCCCCCTCCTTGGTCAAGTGTCCAACACAACTGTCACTAAGTCAAGTAGGAGCCAACCCAAATGTTTCAGAGGGGTACAGTTTGGAATCCAAAATTTTGGACCCAACTACATTTTGTAATGAATATTTGTAATGAACATTTTGTAATGGTCTCTAATATAATGTCACAGCTGTTCAGGCATGGTTCAGGCTGTTGCAAAGATCTGTTAAAAATGTAATGGACAATGTCATCAGATCGTTGTAAATTGTGCAAGAGATTTTTTTAAATAAATATCTCACTGCAAGATTCTGATAAGTGACAAGCTTGTGCTGAGCTGAAAAATAAATAGATTTTCATCTTTGCACAGGATAACAATGACTTAAGCACAAATGATTTTTTACAATGTGTTCTTCATAATATATGGAAATGTGTAATTTTTTTTTACATAAAACAGGTAAATAAAAACTGCAATATTCTTAAATTAAGTTGTGAATGGGACAGGTATGAAACACAGGCACACTTACAGGGTGCCCTCCACAGCATGAGGTTAGTATAACTTAGCAAAATAAACCACAGCCATGTGTGATAGAAGATTCTTGTCAGCCTTCGGGATGGGAACTGTTAAAACATCGCAACACTTGAGTGTCACAACTCGAGAATTTAACTCTTCAGTGATGAATCATTGCCACGTTGATTGAAATGTACTTTTGCCAACATTTGTTCAGGCAAGTATCTCACCCCATTGTACAACTGGGCTTGACTTTCACTTGGATGAGGTTTTGAAAAGCAGCTGATACCTGGAACTTTAATTCATGCAGCAGACTAGCCAAATCTTGTCTAATGGATAGTGAAAGAGATTGGCTACATCTCTTCTTGTACAAGTTGTTGGTATTATTTTTTCTCTCTGCCCCAGGTTTCTTTTTGGATGTATAGCCACTTCTGGTACAGTACAGGCCCTTCGTCCCAGAAATTTTTACTGAGCTTTGAATCTCTACTCTAAGGTTAATCTAACCATTCCATCCTACATAGCCTCCATTTTACTATAATCTATATGCCTATCTAAGAGTTTCTTAAATGTCACTTGTGTATCTGCCTCTACCACCACCCCAGACAATTCACTGTTTACATTAATGACCTGGAGGAAGGAGACATACAGGAGCGAGGTAGATTAGCTGCTTGAATAGTGTGACAGCAACAACCTTGCACTGAACATCAGCAAGGCCAAGAAATTGATTCTGGGCTTCAGGAAGGGGAGATCAGGAGAACATGTACCAGTCCTCATCGAGGTGGTCAGTGATGGGAAAGTGTGAGAAGTTTCAAGTTCCTGGGAGCCGGCAGGCGGTCTATACCTGGGCCAAAACACAGTAATACACTCACGAAGAAGGCATGCTAGTGGCTCTACTTCATTCATCAGGAGTTTGAAGAGATTTAGTATATCACCAAAGACTGACAAGTTTCTGTCGATGTACGGTGGAGAGTATTTTAACTGGTTGCATCACTACCTCTCCAATCTGGAGGCTCTAATCGGCAGGATCAAAATAGGCTGTAGACTCAGCCAGCAGCTCCATCATGGGCACAACCCTCCAACCATCAAGGACATCATCAAGAGACACTGCCTCAGGAAGGCAGCATCCATTGTTAAGGACCCTCACCATCTAGGACATGCCCTCTCCTCATTTCTGCCATCAGGATGGAGGTACAGGATCGTAAACACAAAATAATCTGCAGATACTGGGGTCAAAGCAACACTCACAACACGCTGGAGGAACTCAGCAGGTTGGGCAGTATCCGTGGAAAAGATTGGTCGACGTTTCGGGCCGGAACCCTTCGTCAGGACTCTTCGCCAGTCCTGATGAAGGGTTCCGGCCCGAAACGTCGACCAATCTTTCCCACGGATGCTGCCCGACCTGCTGAGTTCCTCCAGCGTGTTGTGAGTGGAGGTACAGGAGCCTGAAGGGCCACAGTTTTAGGATCAGCTTGTACCCCTTGACCTTCAGTTTTCTGAATAGTCAATGAACAACACCTCACTATTCCCCTTTTGGCACTATTAATTTTTTTTTGTATCTTTAGTAAGTTTTGTCTTGCACTGTACTTCTGCCACAAAACAGTAAATATGCTGGTGATACTAAATCGGATTCTGAACGGTATAAGATTTCCAGATTGCCGATGAGGGGAAAAAATGGGTGGGGGAGGGCGCTTGTTAATAAGGATTATGTAATTTTGCGCAGGATGTAGGCTGAGTGAATGAGCAAAATTCCTGCAAATGGAGTTTAATGTGGGGCGGTTTGAGATCGTGCACTTTGGTAAGAGAACTCAAAAGGCAGATAATCAAATTAAGCTCCAGACAAATTAAGCGAGACAATGGGGAGTGAAGTTAGAGTGAATTGGGTGCTGTACTGCATGTATCACAACAAACCAGCAGGCGGGTCCAATAAGTACTGAGTAAATGGCAATTTACCCTTCATTGCAAAAGGTTGGAGTCTAGGAACGGAGTTTTTGTTGTAATTGTATGAGGTGTTGGTGAAGTCCCACATCGAATCCTGTTGTAGTTTCTTTACATAAAGAAGGTATATATGTCCTTCATTGGTAATAAGAGTCTGATTTATGGATGTCTCTACGTATGAATGAGAAAATGGGCCTTGACTTGCAAATTTTTGACTTTACTAAAATTTCCAATGAATTCTAAAAGAATTTTTGAAGAGTGAAGCTTCCCTAACTTTCTAACAAGTGAGTGTGAGGCGAACCAAATGATTTGGAGTTAGCTAGTGTGGTCAGAGTCTGACCCTGCAGCTGTGTGTTGCCATAGAAGGTGGTGATATTTTCGGCAGGAATTAGTGGTTTGAGCTGCTGTGCCGGTTGTTCAGAGGTCTGTATGGGGGTGATTTGTTCACTCAGGGAACTCAGCAGGTCAAGTGGCTGCTCTTCTCGTGCCTGTTTGCTCTTCTGTTAAAGCAGTGCATGATCCATACCTACACATTTAATTGTTCATTTTTAACTTTCTAAACCTGGGTTACAATGGTTCTCAAGAACGGAGCCCTTTTGTAACCCAGGGACAGCTGTAGTAATGTTGGAGGCAGCATAGAGGAGATCTACCAGGCTAGTTTCCAAGATAAAAGGTTGTCTTACCAAAAGAAATCAAGTAACTTGAGCCTATATTCCTTGGAGTTTTGAAGAATTGAGGTAACCTTATTCAAAGTTTAGATATACAGAGGGCTTCGTGGAGTTTTTGCCAGTGAGAGAGTCTTGAAGAAGAGGATTTGGGTACAAGATAAAGGGCTGGTCATTTAAAACTGAGGTGCAGAGGAATTTCTCCTCCCAGGAGGTGGTGGATCTCTTGAATTCCATGAAGGAAGCTTGATCATTAGAAATATTTCAAGTGGAGGTGGATGAATATTGAAAGATCAGGGATTTGGGGAGGAGGGGGTTAGGAATAATGGCACAGAGAGTGGTGATGCCACCATAGATTGGCCATGATCCTGTTAATTGATGGGATGGACGAGCAGAGCCTGATGACTCATGCCTGCTCCTATTTTCTTGTGTTTGAGGAGGGGTGATCTACAGTCAGGCCTGGTTAAAATGTTACTATGGAATTGCCTACCATGGAATCTTCCAAAGATTCCTTAAGAGGACAGCATCCATTATGGAGGACCTTCACCATCCAGGACATGCCTTTTTGTTACTACCATCGGGGGGGGGTGGGGGGAGGTGGTGAGGTGCAGGCGCCTGAAGATCCACACTCAACAGTTCAGGTTTCTTCCCCTCCTCCATCAGATTTCTGAATAGTCCATGAACACAAACACAAGAGATTCTAGAAATCCAGAGCAACACACACAAAATACTCTCAGCAGGTCAGAAGAGTGAACAGTTGACATTTAGGGCCGAAACCCTTCATCAGAATCCTTCCGTTTATGTGCTGCTTATTTACTCTCTTTTTGCACTATTTATTGTTTATTCCTCATTGTAACTTAGTACTACTATTTTTTATGTATTGCATTATATTCCTGTTGCAAACAAAAACAAATTTCACAACACGTGTCAGTGTCAGTAAACCTGATTCTGGTTTTGATATCAGGTACTGTAAGGAAAGACGATTAGAGCGTGGTAACATGACAGATCCTTGTGCAAGTCTGCTGTGTAGAAGGTACTCAGTTATAAGAGTGATCTCTGTTATTGACACAATAATTGCAAATGTCAAGATAACTTTGTATTTATTATCACCAAGCAGTATAATTTTGAGTTCCAGTTAGGGACCTTCAGGAAGATTTTTAGTGATCAGCAGGGCAGAGGATTTGATGATCAGAATAGTTGTGATGCAGCTTTTAGACGGTTTTACGGGGGGTGTTACTAGGTTTGTATGGACTTAGACTTTCAGAATATTTTTGATAAGGTATCTTTCAAACTACTGTGAGAGATAAAAATCTGTGGTATTGGTGGTCATTGCTACAGCATTTTAAAAACTGGATGAATGTTCACAGAAGCTGGTTATTGTGATTGTGAAATAAAAACAGAAAATTCTGAGGCTGTTTGGCAGGCCAGGTTGCATCAATGCAGGGGAAATGGAGTTGATGTTTTCGATCACAAACCTTTAAAGTTCAAAGTAACTTTATTAAATAATGTTTATGTCATCATATACTGTCCTGAGATTCAATTTTTGTGTGCACTCACAGTAAATACAGAGAAACATAATAGAAGCAATGAAAAACTACACACAAGATGGACAAGCAACCAATGTAATGTGCAAAAGACAAAATGTACAAATACTGTACAAAAAGAACAAAAAAAATATTAAATAAGTAACAAATAACATTAAGAACATGAGTTGTAGAGTCCTTGAACGTGAGTCCTAGGCTGGTGAATCAGTTCAGTATTGGGGGTGTGAAGTTATCCCCTCTGGTTCAGGAGTTTACTCTGTCCTTTACTCTGCTGATTTGTCTGCCCCCCCCAAACCAATCACCATGTCTCCTTCCAACCTTCAACCTTCTTCACCTGCCCATTACACACTAACTCCTTCCACTGGTTCCCCTTCCTGCCTCCCTTTATTCCATGTTTTGCCCTTCTCCTATCAGATTCCATCATCTTCATACCTTTGTCACTTCCACCTATCACCTCCAGCTTCTGATATCATTCCCACTCTCCTCTCTCCTCCATCTGCCTATTACCTCTCTCACATGGACCCATCCATCTTGCTCCACCCCTTTCCTCCACCTCTTTACATTGGCTATCTCCCCTCTATCCTTCTGCCTTGACCAAGACTGTCGACCAAACTCGCCCATTTTCATCCAGAGACGCTGCCTGACCCACTGAGTTCCTCCAGCATCTTGTGTGTTGCTCCAGATTCCAGCATTTGCAGTCTCCTTTGTCTTCAATTGAAAAAGCAGGTGTATTTCAAAGTTGCAAAGAGGGGGAGGCTGTTCAGAACAAGGGAACATATGTTATAGTGTGGAGCAAATGTTTTCTAGCTGACCCATGTGCTTTTGATGTGAGCTAGGAAAAGGAGCCGGAAATAATACTGGTGGAAGAACTCGGCAGATGCGGCAGCATTTGTGGAGGGAAGTGAGAGTCAGTGTTTAGGGTTGAGACCCTTCATCTGCAGCAGATTAGTGTAAACTCCTTTTTTTTTTATGTCATGGACCTGTGCCATTAACTGAGGGAACCTCTGGTGTACAGGAACATGAATAAAGGTGTGGGTTGGTTAGCATCCATCTGTTTCGAAGGACAGTGGGTGATCATCATCATCATCACAAGCCTGTGTGGAAGGTATGGAGATCTTGAGATGCCCAGTAGCCAAGATCTCTCTCTCGGCTTCACCAGTGGAAAAGGAAAGCTTGTGAAGCACCAGCTTGGCTGCAGGAGCTTCCGGAAGGATGTTCAGTGATGTCCAGCTACCTTTGGGGCTCCACTCAGGATTTTCTGTCTGGGTTTATTCCTGTAGCCTTTGTCTCTCCTGAGGCTGCCGACAAGGCAGTGGGGCTATTTACCCATTGCTGGGGAGCTGGATCACAAGCACCAGGTTGTGTCCACACACCAGTGTACTATGTGTGCAGGGGCCAGACCTTCTCCCCCCCCCCCCCCCCCCCCTGTCCTCGAGTCCGAAAGGAGTTCAGTTTCTACATGTCACCAGTGAGGAGGCACTACATGAGGCTTGCTGTTGGAGAAGCTATGAACTGGCAGGGAGAGACTTGCACATTCAACTCTCTTTTTCGCAAAACTGCTAGCCAGTGGTAGAAGCTGAGAGTGAGAGCGACAAGCACTACCCACTACACTATCATACTAGATAGGTCAACAACCATTTTGAATAAAGGTGTGTGATGGGGATATAGAGGTGTAGGTTATGGTAAAAGGCCCTTCAGTTTGGTAAAGCACTTTGGCATAGCTGCTCTGTAATGTGCCTCTTTACCGTTTCTGGCAGCCAGTTCCTTGTTACTATTTGTGAGGAGTTGACACCAGATCACCCATCCCAAAACATAAGAAAACAGCAGAGGAGGTCAGTCATCAGGCCCTGCAAGCCTTGCCCACCAGGATTGAGCAAGCTGGGGGTTTTCCCTTTGGAGCGAAGGAGGATGAGAGGTGACTTGATAGAAATATACAAGATGATAAGAGACATAGATTGAGTGGACAGCCAGAGACTTTTTCTCAGGGCGGAAATGGCTAATATGAGAGGGCATAATTTTCAGGTCATTTTCACTTCCAGGGATAGTGTTAAAGGCAGTTACGTTAGCGATATTTAAGAGAATCTTAGATGGGCACATAGATGAAAGAAAACTTGTGGGCAATGTGGGAGTGAAGGATTAGATTGATCTCCATCAGTTAAAAAGTCGACACAACATGGTGGGCCGAATGGCCTGTACTGTGCTGTACTGGTCGGTGTTCTATAGGGACATATAGCCTTGAACCGCTAGCTCAATTGATATTGAGAGTCGTTTCTACAGAGTCAGGGTGTTTTTCTAAGACATTTCACAACCATAAAGGCAAAAATTCACACACTTTCATTTCTTACTTTTTGGCTTTTTTCTTCTTTTAGCAAGTTTACTTAAGTTTAAGGTTTGCCTCTCTAGATCTCCTTTTGTTGCGGTAAATGCTTGAGAATCAGAATCAGGCTTATTAACACTGACTTGCACGTGAAATGTGTTGTTTTGGAGCAGCACTTCAGTAAACTATATAAAGCATACTATAAATTATAATAAAGAAACATATGTCACATAATGATGCTGAAAAACTAATTTGTGCCTTTATATTGAATAGGCTAGATTACTGCAGTGCTCTTTTGACTGGCCTTCCAAAACAATCTACTGACAATCTTCAACTCATTCAGAATACCACTGCTACACTTTTAAGCAAAACCAGGATGGGGGAAGATCTCACTCTCAGGTCTTCTGCTGGTCTCTTAAATTTAAACAAGTTTCCGTAAAAGATAATTGGCAGGTCAGCTTTTTTGAGCTGCAGTCCTAGACTGTGGAGTTCAATACCTACATCTAATAGGGATGCAGACTCAGTTGACACTTAAACTCCAGCTTAGAACCTATTTATTTAACCTTGCTTTTAACTAGCATCTTTTTGTTTTCATGTTTATTTTTATTTCATGTTCATGCTTGTACTTTTATCCCATTGAACTAGATCTGTAGGAAAAGTGCTCTATAAATAGTTTCCATAATGGTGACCAATCAGCTGATTGATAGGTGTATACAGGCCGAGCATTTGGAGCACACACCACAATTAACAGCGTACGATGATGTCTCCTCGTATGGTGACGAAATGCTTGCAAATGAATGACCAAGCTCGGAGGGCAGCTCAACCAAACCAGCAAGCACCCAAGCCCCAAGATTTTTTGAATTATTTCCAAAGTTGTTATTGTTATAGTGTAAATATAAACTGTCTAGGTACCATATCTGATGCAGACTTTGGTGACCATGGTTTTCCATGTAGATTTATGCTTTGTTTTTTGGATGACTTCCATTTCCTCGATGTGTAGCCACCTGGCTGTGCTTTTGATGTACATAAGCCAAGGTCTTCCTCTAGGTTTACTCCCCTCAATCTTTCCAGAGAGTATGAGTTTTTCAAGTTCATCTTTCCGCATGATGTGTCCTAGGAATCTGAGTTGTTTTTCTCTTATTGTAAATATAAACACTAGTGCAAAAAGAGAGCAACAAGAATGTGAGGTAATGTTTATGGACCATTCAGAAATCTAATAGCAGAGGGGAAGAAGCTTTACCTAAAACATTGTGTGCTCCTTCAAGCTCCTGTACCTCCTGCCTGATGGTAGTAATGAGAAGAGACAGTGGGGGAGGGGGGGTCCTTAATGATGGATTATGTTTTCTTGAGGCATTTTCTTTTCAAGGTTTCCTCGACGGTGGAGTAATGTTTACATTGAAAATACCACAGACTGCTTGTTCCTTCAAAGAGATGTGAGCCTGGTTTATTATTTTTTTTCCGCCCCGAAGCTAAGAGCAAAATTTCTAAAAGAGATCACAAGATGCCCGGGAAGGAATCCCACTCCACCCTCACATCCTTTCCCTAGCTGGTAGGTGCTGGCTAGCAACTTCTGATTTACCATCCTGACTCAAGTTAGCTCATGTATCAGACACAGGCATTTAGGGCCTGGGACTTTCCTTTTTAAGACTCAGCTGTTCACTGCCTTCGTCAGCTGAGTTGTCAGAGCTAGGTTTATATTGAGGAATGCAGTAATTCATTTCTCGTTGCACTTTGCAGAAGTTATTCCCTATTGGGTAGTTTAGTCTTTGATGACTTTTATCTAGAACTTGAAACAAAAAAAAGGGTTTATGAAAACCTTCCTGTTGTAAAGGAGGAACAATGTAAAAATAATTTCTTGTTCCTAAATAAGAGTGGAAAATCACAGCAGTTTATTCCAAAAATTTTTTTTTTGATGTTTGTAGGATTGTTTTGGAGCGTCTTAAGCATAAAATACTGCTGAGAACTAAGGGATTTCAATGTGCTGAAGTTGGTCATGATTCTTTTTGAAAGATTGGATTTATTTGTCCGATATACATTGAAACGTATAGTAAAACGTGTTGTTTGTGACAAATCAAATTGATAAGGATTGTGCTTCTTACGCCAACCTAGCACACCCACAACTCACTAACCCTAGCCTGTACGCCTTTGGAATATGGAAGGAAAATGAAGGAAACCCTTGCGATCACAGGGAGAATGTGTAAATGTCATAAGATTCATAAGACATAGGGACAGGATTAGGCCATTCAGCTCATTAAGTCTGCTCCACTATTTCATTACAGCTGATTTGTTCTCCCTCTCAGCCCTATTCTCCTGTCTTCTCCCCATAACCTTTAACACCCTTGCTACTCAAACCTATCAACCTTCGCTTTAAACGTACCCAATGTCTTAGCCTCCACTGCTGTCTGCAGCAATGAATTCCACAGATTCGCTACCTTCTGGCATAAGAAATTCTAACTCCAAGAGTTGAACTGCAGTCTCATAGCTGCCTCTGCCTCTGTAATTGCGTTATGCTAACTGCAATGCTACCATGCTACCTGAAAAAGCTATCTGTTTGACTGTCTTAAGAGCAAACTGTTCAAACCTTAAGGTTGTTTGTACGTAAACATCACCGGTGGTGACTTGTGTTGGCTGCTACAAAGGTGTTGTTTCCCCACCTAGGAGTACTTCTCTTGCCTCTTCCTTCCTTTCCTGTCGCTTCCTTCTTATGAACAGAGGGAATAGTAGGTTCACTCAATTATAGCACAGACAGTTGAGAGATCACACCTGCCTCTCACCTGTGTCGTTGCTGAACCATAGTCCCAAGTATAATCAATGCCAGGGCCTCAAGATGGCTGTGGCTCAAAAGAGGGGAGCCATGGAGTCATAAGTAGCTAGCCATCTGGACACAAGCTGGGGTCTGATCAGCCCCGGCTGGATCACCTGGAGGAGGTTGTATGATGTTGAAAGACCCGAAACACCCGATGATTCCAGGAGCATCACTGAAAATGTGTCCAGAAGCATCGGTAGATGTATGTACACAACAAGGGTGATGTTGAGGTGCCTCTCACCTGTGTCGTTGCTGAACCGTAGTCCCAAGTATAATCAATGCAAAATGATATTCCACTAGAATTTAGAAGAAATAATTTCTTATTGAATAATTTCACATTGAAACCTACTGAACATTGAAAGGCCTAGATAGCGTAGAGTAGATGTGCAGAGGATGTTTCCAATGATGGGAGTGTCCAGGACCAGAGAATGCAGCTTCAGAATATAAGAATGTCCCTTCAGAACAGAGATGAGGAGGAATTTCTTTAGCCAGAGGGTGGTTAATCTGTGGAATTCATTGTCACAGATGACCGTGGAGGCTAAGTTATTGGATATGTTTAAAGCAGAGGTTGATCGGTTCTTTATTAGTTAAGGTATCAGAGGTTATGGGAAGAAGATAGGAGAATGGGGTTGAGAGGGATAATAAATCAGCCATGGTCAAATACTGGAGCAAACTTGATGGGCTGGACAACCTAATTCTGCACCTATGTGCTAAGGTCTTATGGAAAAGTTTTATTGCGCCCTCTATCACTGTCCAGACACCTTCCTATTGATCTTTTTCTACCAGTGTTTCTTACACTGAAATAATCCCTCTGCACAGAAAATGTTTTCTTTTTGCAATAACAAGTCATATCATTGAACTGGAAATACTTTGATCAACTTTTTATTCATTGCTTATTGCCTGTATAACAAAAGCCTCTCTTCCCCGGAATCATTTTGGTAATCCTTTCTGAACTGTGCCTCAGCTGCATCTTCCTGAGGTAAGGCATTGTTAACCGAGCGCAATTTATTTATGATCTATTGGGTTTATTTCTTTGACCGTGCACTCTGTTGTCATGAAATTGTTACTTCAGTGTTGTTGAAGGACACAAGTGGGGCAGTCACAAAGAAGTTCAAAGTGTGTGTGTGTGTATGTATGTGTGTGCATCTGCTCTCAGGATGAGGCTTTTCATTCTAGGACGAGGGAGATGTCTTCCTTTTTTAAAGAAAGGGGCTTCCCTTCCTCCACTATCAACTCTGCTCTTAAACGCATCTCTCCCATTTCACGTACATCTGCTCTCACTCCATCCTCCCGCCACCCCACTAGGAATAGGGTTCCCCTATTCCCCACCTACCACCCCACCAGCCTCCGGGTCCAACATATTATTCTCCGTAACTTCCGCCACCTCCAACGGGATCCCACCACTAAGCACATCTTTCCCTCCCCCCTCCCCCCCACATTCCGCAGGGATCGCTCCCTACGCAACTCCCTTGTCCATTCGTCCCCCCCATTCCTCCCCACTGATCTCCCTCCTGGCACTTATCCATGTAAGCGGAACAATTGCTACACATGCCCTTACACTTCCTCCCTTACCACCATTCAGGGCCCCAAACAGTCCTTCCAGGTGAGGCAACACTTCACCTGTGAGTCGACTGGGGTGATATACTGCGTCCGGTGCTCCTGATGTGGCCTTTTATATATTGGCGAAACCCGACGCAGACTGGGAGATTGTTTTGCTGAACACCTACGCTCTGTCCGCCAGAGAAAGCAGGATCTCCCAGTGGCCACACATTTTAATTCCACATCCCATTCCGATTCTGACATGTCTATCCACGGCCTCCTCTACTGTAAAGATGAAGCCACACTCAGGTTGGAGGAACAACACCTTATATTCCGTCTGGGTAGCCTCCAACCTGATGGCATGAACATCAACTTCTCTAACTTCCGCTAGGCCCCACCTCCCCCTCGTACCCCATCTGTTACTTACTTTTATGCACACATTCTTTCTCTCACTCTCCTTTTTCTCCCTCTGTCCCTCTGAATATACCTTTTGCCCATCCTCTGGGTCTCCCCCCCCCCCCCCCCCCCCGTCTTTCTTCCCGGACCTCCTGTCCCATGATCCTCTTGTATCCCCTTTTGCCAATCACTTGTCCAGCTCTTGGCTCTATCCCTCCCCCTCCTGTCTTCTCCTATCATTTTGGATCTCCCCCTCCCCCTCCAACTTTCAAATCCCTTACTCACTCTTCCTTCAGTTAGTCCTGACGAAGGGTCTTGGCCTGAAACGTCGACTGCACCTCTTCCTACAGATGCTGCCTGGCCTGCTGCGTTCACCAGCAACTTTGATGTGTGTTGCTTAAATAAATAAGCAATAAGGTTCAAGAGTATGGGATGAAGAGTTGTTGAAAGTGGGTCCATCGGTTGTGAGATGGTTGTTATGGCACCACTCAGCCGGGTTTTCAGTCTCCCTTCTGTATGCTGATTCATCACCACCTTTAATTCAGCCAAAGACAGTGGTGTCATCAGCAAACTTAAATATGGCCTTGGAGCTGTGCTTAGCCTTGCTGTTGTAAGTATAAAGTGAGTAGAGCGGCGGGTGGGGGGGGGGGGGGGTCTGAATACACTGCCCTGTGGTGCACCTGTACTGATGGAGTTGTGGAGCAGATGTTTTTGCCAATCTGAGCTGATTAGGGTCTGCAGGTGAGGTAATCAAGGACCCAGCTGCACAAGGAGGTATTGAGGCCGAGGTGTTGAAGCTTATTGATTAGCTTTGAGCGGAGGATAAGATTGAATGTCAAGCTGTAGTTATTGAAGGGCATCCTGATGTGTGCATCTTCACTGTCCAGATGTTCCAGGGTTGAGTGAAAAGGCAATGAAATGGCACCTGCTGCTGACCTGTTGTGATGGTAGGCAAACTGGAGCAGGTCAGCGTCGCTCCTCAGGCAGGAGTTGATGAGAGGACATAGCAACAAAAATAAGGGGCTGATCATTTAAAATTGAGCTACGTCGAAATTTCTTTAAGCGTTGTGAATCTTTGGAATTTTCTGCTCCCGAATATGGTAGAGTCCAGATGATTAGGTATATTTAAGGAGGAAAGGTAAAGAGGTTTAAATGCAGCAGGTTCCAGTTAATTGGGACACATGGGAACAAATATATTTTGTTCTATTTAAGAGGCTGCCCCAATAAGTCAAAGTGTCATGGAAATAGTTACAAGGTATGAAAAAAAAAGCTACTATTTAACTGTGTAACAGATTGTATTTAAATGAAATACAGAGTAAATTATAATACTACCGATACTACTTCAGTATTATAAAGCTGTACTAGTTCTTAATTATTATTGACAGAAGAATTCATCCAGTGTACACAGACGTGTTCTTTTGATTGACTAAATGAGCAAACTCAGTGCAGATTATGGACTACCTTCCTACAATGCTTTCGACGATTGCATCCTCTAAATCTTCATTCTCATTGTATCATTCAAAGTGATTGTCAATGCCTTCAAATTCTTTGTAGTTCCTAACTTGTTGAAGTAGCAAAATCATTTCTACTCCCAGCCCCTTTCTGGCATCTCCAAGCCTAATTGCTTGAAACTGCAGTGAGTAAAACAGTTCTGAATTGTCTTACTGCTTATTTCTCGCCAACTATCAGTTACAAAAATCTGCTTTTTAAACACAAACACTTGCAATTGACGCTATTTAAAAATTGTTCTTTCTAAGCATGGTGTGATGTCTAATGGCCGCACATTGCACAGGGCTGACGCTAGTTAGAAACTTTGGTAACAGTCTCCTGTACCAATTAAGTGGAATAGTGTACCAAATAAGTGGAGGGAATTCTTGCTACTTTCTTGATTTGTCTTTGTTCTTGAGTTACCACAAATAAGCGCCTTCTGCAATTAACTGATGGTCCAATTAGCCTGAACCCTATGTATTTGAAAGTTGGTAGAATTGAGGGTCAGAGGAAAGTGGAATAGAAGGGGAGTTGAGGCCAGAAAGATCAGCCATGATCAGTTGAATGGTGTGGCAGGCTTGAAGGGTCTGTCAGTCTACTCCTGCTCCTGTTTTCTTGTGTTACATCTAGCATTGCAAGATGGATACAGAGGAAGGGCTAATTCTGCACTGTGTATGTATTTAAATGATTTTACAATTTAGGACATCCAAAAATGCTTTATAACCAGTCAACTACTTTTGAGATGCCAGAAGCTATTGTAATTTAAGAAAGGTAGAATATGTCAAAGTGCCAGAAACAATTTTCATGTAATTGGGGCAGCACGGTAGTGTAACATTATTACAATGCTAGTGACTTGGGTTTACCTCCCATTGCTATCTCTAAGGAGTTTGTGCCTTCTTAACGTGACTGCATGGGTCTCCTCCAGGTGATCCGGTTTCCTCCCACATTCCAAAGATGTACGGGTCAGTAGGTTAATTGGTCGCGTGGGTGTAATTGGCAGCTCAGGCTCATTGGGCTGGAAGGGTCTGTAACTGTGCTGTATAGTAATACAATAAAAGTGATCAAATGTGGTAAAGGATCATAGTGGAGAATTCCTGCCTCTCTTCTGAATAGCACCAAGGGAAGTTTATGTATAGATGTGTCATTGTAATGGCTCAGTCTTTTGTCAGTCTTTGTTTTTGTATAGCTTTGCATAAACTCTAATTTTATTATTTTCCCCCCTGTAAATGCTTGCAAGAAAAGGGCCGTATCGATTAGTGGGTTAATTAGTCACATGACCATTGTTGGAGTGGGGGCATTGTTAGAGTGATCCAGCTGTGTCTCAACCAGCTTGGGCGAGAACAGGCAGAGGTTCTAAGTAAGTAAGAAAGAAAGTTTCTAATAAGTTGTTTTTTCTTTGTTCGTACACAGCTAGAGATGTGGGAACTTCGGGAAACCTCCAGAATCCCTAATAACTACATCAGTACAAAGTGCATTGAACTGTAGCTCCTTGGTACCAATGACATAGGTAGGAAAAGGAAGGAGGTCCTTAAGAGAGAATATAGGGAATTCGGCAGAATGCTGAAAAGCAGGACCTCCAGGGTAGTAAACTCTGGATTGCTGCCTGTGCCACATGCCAGTGAAGATAAGAATAGGATGACTTAGCAGATGAATGTGTGGCTGAGAAATTGGTGCAGGGGGCAGGGTTTCAGACTTCTGGATCACTGTGATCTCTACTGGGAATGTATGACTTGCACAAAAAGCATGGGCTACACCTGAACCCGAAGGGCCAATATCCTTGTGGGCAGATTTGCTAGAGCTTGTGGGGAGGGTTTAACCTAACTTGGCAAGGGGATGGGAACCAGAGGAATAGGGCTGAGGATGGGGCAGTTGGTATACAAGTAGATGCAATGTGGATTGAGCCAAAAGTGCAGTCAGTTGGATGAGTTAAAGTGTAAGAGGGGACCAAAATCAAAAAGTGTGATGAATACAGGACTGGAGGTTTTAGAATGCACTCGGTATACAGAATAAGGTAGATCTTGTAGTGCAATTAAAGATTGATAGGTATGATGTTGTGGGCATCACTGAATCGTGGCTGAAAGAAGATCATAGTTGAGAGTTTAACATTCAAGGATACACATTGGAAAGGAGGACAGGCAGGTAGGTAGAGGCGTGGTCTGGCTTTGTTGGTTTAAAAAATCAAATCAACTCCTTAGAAGGACGTGGCATAGGTTTAGAAGATGTAGAATCTTTCTGGGTAGAGTTAGGAAACTGCAGTGATAAAAAGACCCTGATGAGAGTTATATAAAGGTCTGTGAACAGGCAGGATGTGGGCTACAAATTACAATGGGAGATGGCAAAGGCATGTAAAAAAGGGCAATGCTGTGATAATCAATATGCAGGGTGATTGGGAAAATCTAGATGGTGCTGGATCTCGAGAAGGAATTGGTAGAATGCATATGAGATAGCTTTTTAGAGTAGCTTGCGGCAGTTCTGGATTGGGTGTTGTGTAATGAAGCAGATTTGATTAAGGAGCTGAAGGTAAAGGAACCCTTAGGAGACTGTGATCCTAATATGGTAGAATTCATCCTGCAGTTTGAGAGAGAGAGAGAGAGAGAGGATAAAGTCAGATGTATCAGTCCTCCAGTGGAGTAAAGGGAATTACAGGAGCATGCAAGGGGAGCTGGCCAAAGTTGATTAGAAAAGGTCACTGTCAGTGATGACAGCAGAACAGCAATGACTGGAGTTCTATGGGCAATTCGGAAGAGGCAGGATAGATATATCCCGAAGATGAAGTATTCTAAAGGGAGGATGAGGCAACTGGGGCCTGCAATGGAGGTCAAAGACTGCATAAAGCAAAAGAGAGGGCTTATAATACAGCAAAAATTAGTGGGATGTTAGAGAATTGGAAAGCTTTTAAAAATCACAAGGCAATTAAAAAAAAAGCTATAAGGAGAAAAAGGATGAAATATAAATGTAAGCTAGCCAACAATAACAAAAAGGATACCTAATTTCCCCCCCCCCCCCCCCCGGATATATAAAGAGTGAAACAAAGGAGAATGGGTTTTGGACTGCTGGAAAATGATGTACGAGAGGTAGTAATGTGGAAACAAAGAAATGACAGACGAACTTAAGTATTTTGTGTCAGTCTTCACTGTTGAAGATTCTAGCAGAATGCCAGAAGTGAGTGTCATTGCTATTACTAAAGAGAAAGTACTTGGGAAACTGAAAAGCTTGAAGGTAGATAAGTCACCTAGACAAGATGGACTATGTTCCAGGGTTCTGAAAGAGGTAGCTGAAGAAATTGTGAAGGCACTAGTAATGACCTTTCCAGGATTACTAGATTTTGGAATGGTTCCTGACGACTGGAAAATTCCAAATGCCAGTCTACTCTTCAATCAGGGAGGGACACAGAAGACAGGAAATTACAGGCTCAGTGCTTGGAAAGCTGTTGGAGTCCATTATTAAGGATGATGTTTCGGAGTACTTGGAGGCACATGATGAAATAAGCTGAAGTCAGCATGGTTTCTTCAAAGTGAAGTCTTGCCTCCCGTATCTGTTGGATTTCTTCAAGGAAGTAACAAGCAGGATGGACCAAGGAGAGCCAGTGGATGTTGTTTATTTGGATTTTCAGAAGCCTTTTGACAAGGTGCCGCAGATGAGGTCGCTTAACAAAATGAGAGCTCGTGGTATTACAGGAAAGGTACTAGCATGGATAGAAGATTGGCTGACTAGTAGGAGGCATTTTTCTGGTTGGCTACTGGTGACTAGTGGTGTGTTCCAGAGGTTGGTGTTGGGACTGCTTCTTTTCAAGTTGTATGACAATGATTTGGATGAAGGAATTGATGGCTTTGTGGCCAAATTTGCGGCCGATGCATAGATAGGTGGAAGGGTGGGTAGTGTTGAGGAAGCAAGGTGTCTGCAGAAGGACTTAAATAGTTTTGGGAGAATGGACAAAGAAGTGGCAGACGGAATATAGTATGAAGTGTACAGTCATACACTTTGGTAGAAGGAATAAAGATGAGGACTATTTTCTATACAGGGAGAACATTCAAAAGTCAGAGGCACAAATGACTTGGGAGTCTTTGTGCAGGCTTCACTAAAGCTTAACTTCCAGGTTAACTAGGTGGTAAGGAACGCAAATGCAATGTTAGCATTCATTTCAAGAGGACTAGAACACAAAAGCGAGAATGTAATGCTGAGGCTTTGTAAGGCACCGGTCGAAGTCTTCTTGGAATGTCATGAGCAGCTTTGGGCCCCTTGTCTGAGAAAAGATGTGCTGGCATTGGAGATTCTTCAGAGGAGGTTTATGATAATGATCCCAGGAATGAAAGAATTAACATATGAGGAGTTTTTGATGGCTATGTGCCTGTACTTGCTAAAGTTTAGAAGAATTGATGGAGGGATCTCATTGAAACCTATCGAATATTGAAAGGTCTGGATAGAGTGGATAAGACCATAAGACACAGGAGCAGAATTAGGCCATTAAGCTCATTGAGTCTGCTCTGCCATTCCATCATGGCTGATCACGGATCCCACTCAACTCCCAACGATGTGGAGAGGATGTTTCCTATAGTGCGGGAGTCTAGTACCAGAGACCTCAGAATTGAGAGATGTCTAATTAAAACAGATGAAGAAACATTTCTTTAGGCAGAGGGTGGTGAATCTGTGGAATTCATTGCCACAGATGGTTGTGTTGGCCAAGTCATTCGGTGTATTGAAGGCAGAGGTTGATGGATTCTTGATTAATCAGGGTGTCAAAGATAACGGGGAGAAAGTAGGAGATTGGGGTTGAGAGGAATGATGGATCAGCCACGATGGAGTGGTGGACCAGACTCGATGTTCTAATTCTGCTCCTATGTCATGTGGTCTAATCGGTGGGAATATAAGGCTGGGAATTCTGAGAAAGTGGGCCGGAAGGACCTGTTACCTTACTGTATCTGTAAGTAAATAAATAAATCAAATCTGAAGGTAGTATCTACACATAGTTTGATCATTTTACTTTGACAATCAAAAAAGCCTTTCAACAGTGCAACAGTTCTTCAGTGCATACTGGTGTGCTAGATATGGCATTTGTACTAAAGTACAACATGTACTGAAGTGGCAGCAGTTGAAGTAAGAGTAGTTAATATTATTAGAGCAGCTCTATTCCTCCCTGAAGTGAAAACTAAGGATTTTCAAAAGTTGTTAGAAGGTAAGTTCATTAAAGTTGACATATACCTACATAAAGGGAAGTTTAGCAGCAAAGGTGTCAAGTTTAAGGACAAGCCATGGCATTTTTAAGAAGGTTGGCTGACTGCATGGGTTTCCTCTGAGTATCTGATTTGCTCCCACGTTCCAAAGACGTATGGGTTAGGGTTAATGGACTGTGGTCATGCTATGTTGGCACCAGAAGTGTGGTGACACTTGTGGACTGCCCCCTGCACATCCTTGCTGATTTGATTTGATGTGGCTAATGTGCAGAACTATAATACTTTTTGATGTAATTGTGACAAATAAAGCTAATCTTTAATCTTTATCTTTAAATCTCTGAAATGTTTCTACCCACATTCCAAAGATGCATGGTTAGAGTTATTAAGTTGAGAGTATACATGCTATGGTGGTGTCACTAGCGGGCTGCCCCACTTGGTTATTGACACAATCAACACATTTCACTGAATGGTGCGATGTACATGTGACAAAGCTAATCTTTATCTTTAAATTATTTTGTTTTGTGTTTTAAATCAAATACTGTATAGCCAATACATTGCCAAGCAAGTCCAGTTCTTCATGTGCCAGATGCGGCTAATTTATGTACAGGAGAGAACCATAAACAGTTTAAAAAGGCTATGATACTCAATCTTCGCTAATGCACAGAAATCTCTCATTAATTCCTGAAGTGGATTTGGAATTGGTTTCAACTTTGCCTCTGGTTTTCACTCTGCCTTTAAATTCGCTTGGTCCATTTCTGATGCCTCTGTCCCCTTTCTCAATCTCTCTGTCTCCATCTCTGAAGCTGTCTACCGATAACTTTTATAAACCTACTGAGTCCCATGACTATATTTACTTTTCCTCCTCCCACCCCTCTCCTGTAAAAATGCCATTCCCTTTTCTCAGTTCCTTCATCTCCACCACATCTGATCCCAGGGTTTCCCTTCCTCTATCATTGATGCTGCCCTCATCTGCACCTCCTCTATTTCCCAGACATCCGCCTCTTCACTGTATCTTACCGCTGCCTTAACAGGGATAGTGTTCTTCTTGTCCTCACCTACTGCACCATGAGCCTCCACACCTGGCGCATCATTCTCTGCAAGTTCCACCATCTTTAATTGGACCCAACTACCAAACACATCTTTACCTCCCACTATTCTTCACTTGCTGCAAGAATCACTCCCTCCATGATAACCTTGATCATTCATCCCTCACCATTATAATCTTCCTCCTGGCACTTGTCCCTGCAAGTGGAAGAAACGCTACACCTCATTCACCTCCTCCCTCACCTCCAAACAGTCCTTCCAGGTGAGACAACACTTCACTTGGGAATCTCTTGGTTGTCTACTGTACCCAGTGCTTCCAATGTGGCCTACTACATTGGTGAGATGCAACATAGATTGGGAGACTGCTTTGTCATGCATCTTTGCTCCATCTGCAAAAAGCAGGACTTCCTGGTGGCCAACCATTTTAATTCCACTCCTTTTCACATTCTGACTTGTCCGTCCAAGGCCTCCTCTATTGCTATGATGAGGCCAGCCTCAGATTGGAAGAGCAAAACCTCAAATTCCTTCTGGGTAGCCTCGAACCTGATGGCATGAACATCAAATTCTCCAACTTTGGGTAATTTCTCTCCCTCTTCTTTTCCTCCTCCAATTCTCCGCTCTGACCCCCCTCTTAACCCTTCTCTCCTCAACTGCCTGTCATCTAATATCTTCTAATATTTGTATATCCGTGCACTTGTAATGCTACTGTGACTCAGTAATTTCTTTTGGGATCAATAAAGTATCTATCATCTATCTATCTTCCCCAGTGCCTCTTCTTGTCTCCCTGTCTTCTCCCATAGTCCACTCTCCTCTCCCATCAGATTCCTTCTCTACCTGTTTGACTTTTCCACCTATCACCTCCCATCTTCTTTCTTCATCCTCCTCTCCTACCCAACTGGCTTCAGCTATCATCTTCTAGCTTGTACTCCTTTCCCTCTCCCCACCACCTTATTCTGGCTTCTTCCCTCTTCCAGTCCTTATTTTTCCATAAATTCTATTATATTTCTTTATTTTCCTATAAAAGCCTGCGAGGTAGTTTATGGTAACATTTATCTACTTTGATAATAAATTTAATTTTGACTGACTTTTTTTTTTGATTTTAGATATACAAGGAAATGAGCAGTGTGAGATATGGTTCAGTTGGTAGCAGTCTTGCCCGAGATAGTCTAAAGGCTAATTTATACTTCTGCGTAGGCTCTACGCCATAGCCTACGCAAGTGGCCTACACCGTTGTGAGCATTTATACTTGTGCGTTGGTGTGTCTGTGTCACTCTGCAATTCACCACCAAAATGCGAGTTGGAGATGGGGTTTCTATGCCACTGTGAGTTTCTTTGTGTACTTCAAACAACGGGGACTGAAACTGAGCGCATCATGTTGGAGTTGGAGCTAATAAATGTTGAACAAAAGTTACCTTTATTATTGCAACGCAGAGAAGAGAGAAGACGTGGCAGGAGATGGTGTGTACGACCATTGAACGGATTGAGGCAGAAGGAGAGTGAATTTTCTGTGCTTGTCCAGCCACTGAGAGACATGGACGAGGAAATGCTTTTCAAATATTTTTGGATGTTGGCAGGTAGATTTAACGATTTGACGAGAAGCAGCAACCGGAAATGTGTAGGAGGAAATGCGATGCTACCAAGTGGGCCAATCACAGTTGTTGCGGTCTGCGTAGCCACATTTTTGGAGAGGTACACGTCAGGCTGCGGCGCCGGATACGCGGCTATGCCGTACCCATAGCGTAGATTCGACACAGAAGTATAAATTGGCCTTTAGGGTTCAAGTCCCACTCAACACTCTTAACGGCTTTTCGCTGTATCTTGGTGTACATGATATTAATAATAATTCAAACCACAGCCTGACAAAGAACACATGCAGTAACCAAGTTGAGCCAATTTGCTCAGTGGGCACGAGAGCTTGTGATGCTATTTTAAAGATGATCGGGTGAGTTGTCCCTGGTGTCCTGATCAATAATAATCACATCAGCAACATCGCAACAAATTGCCAGCTTTGTTACACAGTGCCAAGAATAGAAGCTTCACTTGCATAAGTTCAAAGTAAATTTATTACCAAAGTATGTATATGTCACCATATACGGCCCTGAGACTCATTTAATTGTGGGAAGACTTAATAAATTCATAATAGAACCAATGACGGACCGCACCAACTTGGTGTTTCTACCAGTGTACAAAAGACAATTTGTGCAAATACAAAAAGAAAATCATTGTAATAAATAAATAGGAAATAAATATCGAAAACATGAGATGAGGACTCCTTGAAAGTAATTCCATAGGTTGTAGGAACAGTGATGGGATGAGTGAAGTTATCGCTTTTGGTTCAAGAGCCTGATGGTCGAGGGGTAGTAAATGTTCCTGAACCTGGTGGTGCGAGCCCTGACGCTTGTACCACCTTTCTGATGGCAGCAGTGAAAAGGGAGCATGGGGGGGTGGTGGTGGTGGTGGGGTCGAGTCCCTGACGATGGATGCTGCTGGCCTGCAACAACGCTTTGTGTAGATGTGCTCAGTGGTGGGGAGGGCTTTACCTGTGATGGACTATGCCGTATCGACTACTTTCTGGAGGGTTTTCCGTTCAAGGCTCTGATGCAGCCAGTCAATTAGCCGTGAATTAGCTAAGATAGACTGGCAAATGACACTTAAAAGATTGACGGTGGATATGCAATGGCAAGCATTTAAAGGTTGCATGGATGAACTACAACAATTGTTCATCCCAGTTTGGCAAAAGAATAAATCAAGGAAGGTAGTGCACCCGTGGCTGACAAGAGAAATTAGGGATAGTATCAATTCCAAAGAAGAAGCATACAAATTAGCCAGAGAAAGTGGCTCACCTGAGGACTGGGAGAAATTCAGAGTTCAGCAGAGGAGGACAAAGGGCTTAATTAGGAAGGGGAAAAAAGATTATGAGAGAAAACTGGCAGGAAACACAAAAACGGACTGTAAAAGCTTTTATAGATATGTAAAAAGGAAAAGACTGGTAAAGACAACTGTAGGTCCCCTGCAGACAGAAACAGGTGAATTGATTATGGGGAGCAAGGACATGGCAGACCAATTGAATAATTACTTTGGTTCTGTCTTCACTAAGGAAGACATAAATAATCTTCCAGAAATAGTAGGGGACAGAGGGTCCAGTGAGATGGAGGAACTGAGCGAAATACATGTTAGTAGGGAAGTGGTGTTAGGTAAATTGAAGGGATTGAAGGCAGATAAATCCCCAGGGCCAGATGGTCTGCATCCCAGGGTGCTTAAGGAAGTAGCCCAAGAAATAGTGGATGCATTAGTGATAATTTTTCAAAACTTGTTAGATTCTGGACTAGTTCCTGAGGATTGGAGGGTGGCTAATGTAACTCCACTTTTTAAAAAAGGAGGGAGAGAGAAACCGGGGAATTATAGACCGGTTAGCCTAACGTCGGTGGTGGGGAAACTGCTGGAGTCAGTTATCAAGGATGTGATAACAGCACATTTGGAAAGCGGTGAAATGATCGGACAAAGTCAGCATGGATTTGTGAAAGGAAAATCCTGTCTGACGAATCTCATAGAATTTTTTGAGGATGTAACTAGTAGAGTGGATAGGGGAGAACCAGTGGATGTGGTATATTTGGATTTTCAGAAGGCTTTTGACAAGGTCCCACACAGGAGATTAGTGTGCAAACTTAAAGCACACGGTATTGGGGGTAAGGTATTGGTGTGGGTGGAGAGTTGGTTAGCAGACAGGAAGCAAAGAGTGGGAATAAACGGGACCTTTTCAGAATGGCAGGCGGTGACTAGTGGGGTACCGCAAGGCTCAGTGCTGGGACCCCAGTTGTTTACAATATATAATTTAATATGGATAAATGTGAAGTTATCCACTTTGGTGGCAAAAATAGGAAAACAGATTATTATCTGAATGGTGGCCGATTAGGAAAAGGGGAGGTGCAACGAGACCTGGGTGTCATTATACACCAGTCATTGAAAGTGGGCATGCAGGTACAGCAGGCGGTGAAAAAGGCGAATGGTATGCTGGCATTTATAGCGAGAGGATTCGAGTACAGGAGCAGGGAGGTACTACTGCAGTTGTACAAGGCCTTGGTGAGACCACACCTGGAGTATTGTGTGCAGTTTTGGTCCCCTAATCTGAGGAAAGACATCCTTGCCATAGAGGGAGTACAAAGAAGATTCACCAGATTGATTCCTGGGATGGCAGGACTTTCATATGAAGAAAGACTGGATGAACTGGGCTTGTACTCGTTGGAATTTAGAAGATTGAGGGGGGATCTGATTGAAACGTATAAGATCCTAAAGGGATTGGACAGGCAAGATGCAGGAAGATTGTTCCCGATGTTGGGGAAGTCCAGAACGAGGGATCACAGTTTGAGGATAGAGGGGAAGCCTTTTAGGACCGAGATTAGGAAGAACTTCTTCACACAGAGAGTGGTGAATCTGTGGAATTCTCTGCCACAGGAAACAGTTGAGGCCGGTTCATTGGTTATATTTAAGAGGGAGTTAGATATGGTCCTTGTGGCTACGAGGGTCAGGGGGTATGGAGGGAGGGCTGGGGTGGGGTTCTGAGTTGGATGATCAGCCATGATCATAATAAATGGCGGTGCAGGCTCGAAGGGCTGAATGGCCTACTCCTGCACCTATTTTCTATGTTTCTATCTATAGTCTATAGAAGTTTGTCAAAGTTTTAGATGGCATGCCGATTCTATGCAAGCTCCCAAGGAAGTAGAGGCACCGCCCTACTTTCTTTGCAATTGCATTTAATTACCAGGCACAGGACAAGTCCTCCGAAATGATAACACTGAGGAATTTACGGTTGCTGATTCTCTCCACTTCTGATGAGGACTGGCTCATGGACCAGTCAGTGCTCATTGTTGAGGTAAGTGAAGTTATCCTCACCAGTTTAGGAGCTTGATGATTGTAGGTTAATAATTGTTCCTGACTCTGGTGGTGTGGGACATTGATCCTTGTAGTGTGACATGGTGGAACATTGCATTTCAAGTTCTGTAGAACAGTCTCCTTATTTCTATTTTATTTAAAATTGGAACGCTGGCATTTTTTCCACCCCTATCAAATATTTGGACTTTTTCAGCATGTTTTTATTCTGTTGTAACTTTGCATGTCTCCAAGTGCCACCTCTCCTGCCAGATGAGCAGGTTGCTTGGTAAACAGATCACCGATGGTTTAACAAATCCTTTAACCGCAAAGCTTTGCAGCTTGATCGTTGGGAAAGAGATGGTTGATGTAAGCCAAGTTACAAAGAGTTATGCAATTTGGAGCGGATTAATGAGGTTGTGTTGTAAGCCCCTTGCTGTTAATGGTTGGGTGGGGGAGGGCTGGGTTGTGGCAGGGATGCTACGGCTGGTGTCTATCTGTGTTATTTAGTTTTGATGCAAACAGCTCTCAGGAAATGTACAGTTTCCCGCTTTCCTGTGGTAGAGCCTTGCTTCCTGCCTGATACACGACCGCTGGTACTTGTACTGCACAGTTGGACTTGGGTTCTGTTGCTCCATTGCAAAACGGATTGCAAAATTGGTTTGAATTTCAGTTGAAGTGTTTTTCCTTCCATAGTTTTCTCCTGTGTCCACCTGATCATCAGGTTTAGGAACAGTTATTACCCTTCAACCATCAGGATCTCGAACTAGCATGGGTAACTTCACTCATCTTAAACACTGAACTGATCAGTGAACACAATCTATGGAATCACTTTCAATAACTTCACAACTCATGTTCTTAGTATAATTTATCAATTTATCTTTCTATTTAGTTTTTTTTATATTTGTTTAGTTTGTCTTTTGCACGTTGGTTGTCAGTCTGTGTGTAATTTTCCATTGATTATATTTTTTTGTTCTGTGAATGCCTGCAAGATAATGAAATCTCAGGGTTGTATATGGTGACGCATATAGTATGTAGTTTGAAAATAAATTTATTTTGAAATTTGAACTTTGGCCAGACTGCATGGTGGATCCATTTATACACCTACCAGCTACCTTGCTGCCCTTTGCCTAAATGAATATTCTTTCCGTTCACATCCAAATCATGCATCAGAATACTGTTAGACCAAGGAGAACATCATTGCCCAGACAAATATTTTGTCAGCTAACATTACAGGGCATCCTCCCCAGGAAGTGGTCTGTACAGTGATTGGGTGCAGGAAACCTAGCTGAATTTCCTCTTTTTCCCGCTATATTAGAGCTCTTTCAGCGAACTTAAAAGAGAAAAAAATCGATCATGAGCATCTTTTCAGTGTTCAAATTTCAAAGTTCAAAGTAAGTTTATTGAAGTAACTAATATGTTCAAAGAGAGCCAAGTTCTCTATCCTTTTATACAAAGGGCTCCAGGTAGAATTAGGGACTTCCCAGTGATAACTAAATGCCCACATACTAACTCAAGGCCACAGCTTTTGCAAGGTAGTCAGAATCCACAAGCATTTCACTCCCTCAAGATTAAGGCCCAGACCCATTCAATTGATATTAGTAGGCATGTATTTAAGGTGAGAAGGGTAAGGGCAGCATGGTAACATACCGGTTAGTGCAATCGCTTTACAGCACCAGCGGTCTCCTATCAGGGTTTGATTCCCACTGCTCTGTAAGGAGTTTGTGCATTTTCCCTGTGACCACATGGCTTTGATCTGGGTGCTTTGGTTTCCTTCCATATTACAAAGACATATGGTTAGGATTAGGGTTAGTAGGTTATGGGTATGCTATGTTGGCACTGGAAGCGTGGCGACACTTGTGGGCTGCCCCCAGCACAATCTCAACAATTTGATTTGATTTCAATGTACGTGTGACAAATAAAGCTAGTCTTCAAAGAAAGATTGAAGATGTGCAGACAAGTTTTTGTTTGCAGAGTGGCGGGTGCCTGGAATGTGCTGAAAGCAGATAGGGCATTGGCGTTTAAGAGGGTGTTAGATAAACACATAGATATGGAGGGATATGTACAGGCAGAAGAGATTTAGTTCAATTTGGCATCATGTACGGCACAGACATTGTGGGCCAAAGGGCCTGATCCTGTGCTGTACTGTTCTGTGTTCAATGCTCTATCAGTTAATGCCCATATCAAGGGAGTTGTCATAATTTGTACTTCATGTGACAGTCTACTTAGCCTGCTGCTGTTCACCTTCTGCGTCTGGAATAATAATCACGGACTGTTTTCTGAATGTCTGGCTCCTTGGGCAATTATTTCACAATGGGGGTACTGGAAAGGAGTGTGAGCAGAGGACACATCCAGAATGTTGAAGGGCTATCAGTTTAATAAGATATGTTCGGTACACTGGGGAATTGAACTCAAGTTTTGCTTTTTATGGCGCTATTGTAACCAAATCATCCACGATGACTACACGGGTGTCAGCGATGACGGAGACGAGCCTTAGAGATGTAGTGGCTCTATCAGGAGGTCGAGCCTGGATTGTCTGTAGTGACTGATAGGTGGCAAGGACATTTGTGCCACTGAGGTGCCAGGCAGTGAACATCTCCAACACTAGAGAAGGGAACCACCTTCTAATGTCCTTCAGCGGACTAACCATTGCTGAGTCCACGTGGGTCACCATCAAATGGAGTATATTTAAAGCAGAGGTCAGTAGGTTCTTGATTAGTCAGGGCATCAAGTGTTATGGAGAGAAGGCAGGGTAAATGGGTCGTGAGGGAAAATAAATCAGCCATGATCAAATGGCTGAATTTCTCCTCTTGTGTCTTGTGTTCTAAATGGCTTCTTTCCTGATTCTTCAATCTGCAAGGTACAATCAAAGTTCAAGGTAAATTTTCATCAAAGTACATTTATATATCACCATATACTGTAATTTTCTTCAGCCATTTCAAAGTTTGAAGTACCTTTAGTATCAAAGTATGTGTACTATAAACAACCTTGAGATTCGTCTCCTTGCAGGCAAGCCACAAAACGAGAAACCCAATAGAACCCATTAAAATAAGAAGATGGCCATATACCCAAGGTGCAGGAGAAAAGAAACTGACCATGCAAACGATAAAATTAAGCAAATAAAAGTCAGAATAGAGGAGTGTGTGGTTGATGTTTTTATTGCTGTTCATGTAATTTGTTTTTTAGGGGATGGGGGATGATATTTTTCTTTGAGGGTGTTCCATGGTTTGTTTTGTCTGTCTGTGGGGAAGATGAATCTCAGGGTTATATAGCGTACAAACTTTGATAATAAATGTACTTTGAATCCTTTGAAATACAATAAAATCAAGGAAAAACTACCCATAAGCAAAGACTGCAACCAATGTGCAAAAGGAGTATGTTAGAAATTGGATCAGAAAGAAACTTCTGTTTACACCCTTAGGACATTCCAAAGGGAACAACACTGTTGCTGCTGTTCTGATGGGAACATCACTGCGGCCATTTTGTGTGCACCCAACTTCTAAACATAGTCAAGTGATATCAGTGATATTGATTTTTGCGTGTGTTCCTGTCTGGATCACTTGGCTTTGAATTCAACTTTTAAGTTCTCATCCTGGGCATCAGTAGGTGATTTGTGTAGAGGATTACCAGGCCGCAGCAGTATTGGGATGTCCCTGTGAGAAGTTGTTTATCTAGACCAGTAATTTTTCTTACAGAGCGGATTATTAATGTTAAGCCCAGCATTCACAGATGCTAGGATTGGCCACACACTTTACGGAAGGTATGGATGTAGTGCCGGCAGTCTAAGATGAATCTGCTGCTGCCTACATTCTTGGTGCCTACATACTTGGTGCCTACATTCCCTAAAGTCTAACACTACTCTTATAGAACATAGAACAGTACAGCACAGTACAGTACAGGCCCTTCGGCCCACAATGTTGTGCCGACCCTTAAACCCTGCCTCCCATATACCCCCCCTTAAATATAGAACTTCAGTCCAGCTGTTTCAATATGTTAGGCTACACTTAAGCATGGATCAGTAGTAGTTGTGCGATCACTCGAGTCGAGTATAATGTTTTCCTAAGGCAGGGGTTCCCAACCTGGGGTCTGTGGACCCCTTGGTTAATGGTAAGGGTAGGGGTCCATGGGATAATAAAGGTTGGGAATTCCTTGGGTCCTAAGGGGTTGTCTGTTGGTGGGCCCTCAGGTGGCTGCAGAGGCTGATTTGGGATCCACGTAATCCAGGATGCTGGGGTGGGTTCCCTCAGTGAAGAATGCATGTATGTGACTGTTTAACATGAGAAGGCTGATGCAGAGGCAGACTCCATGTGGTCTGTGACCAATGACAGATAGGAGTCGGAGTCTAGTGGCATGGAATGCAAAACGACCAGGGACCCTTCACTGCTGCAGCCTTCCTCAGTCTTCACCGCTGTTGCAATGTGCCATCATCTTCTGCCAGCCCCACCATTGAGGTCTACATTGGAGCACTCCTTGCCTGGAACTGCTTCCTTGACCTTCCCGCCATGGGTTGCCCTTCCAGGAGCTAAATGCCAAATGGCTGAAGTTCAAGCAATGTCACTGCTGCGATTTCAGGAACTCGCAAGCCTCTCCACCACGACACGATGATGATCCTTGGAAAAGGACCCTTGGAGATCCTCGGTTCAGCACCACAATGATAGACGTTCAGTGGCCACTTTATTTGGTAGACCTGTACACCTGCTTGTTAATGCAAATATCTAATCAGCCAATCATGTGGCAGCAACTTAATGCAGACCTGTTCAGTTGTTGTTTAAACCAAACATCAGAATGGGGAAGAAATGTGATCTGTAACCTTCAAACCTGAAATGATTGTTGGTGCCAGACAGGGTGGTTTGAGCATCTCAGAAACCGCTGATCTCCTGGGATTTTCACGCACACCAGAGTTTACAGGGAATGGTGCGAAAAACAAAAAGAAAATCCAGAGAATGGCATTTCTGTGGGTGAAAATGCCTTGTTATTGAGAGAGATCAGAGGAGAATGGCCAGCCTGGTTTAAGCTGACAGTAACTCGAGCAACCACGTGTTACGACAGTTGTGTGCAGAAGAGTATCTTGGAACACACAGCCTGTCGAACCTTGAAGTCAAAGGGCTACGGTAGCAGAAGACCGGGACTATACACTCAGTGGCCACTTTATTAGGTACAGGAGGTACCTGCTAAAGTAGTCACTGTGTGTAGGTAGTAGTTTGAAACCATAGTCTTTTCTAATATCCAGCCTTGTCGTTCTGTGGTTTAGTTCTTGCTGCATTGTATTTGATGTCTGAGGCTTTAGCTTAGTTTAATGGTTTTTGCAGAACACAATGCTTTTGAAGGTTACACCCACATCAAACAAGGTGCTTAATGTGGCATAGATGAAAAACAGAGTAGAGCTGTCTCGGCCTTTTGCTTTCATGTTGAAGTGTCCTGCACCGGGGTACATTTATTTCTCTTGCTTGCTGACTCTCCTGCAGCTGTAGCACTGACGTTACTTGAATAGCTTTTACAGACGGGCTGTTAGATTCAGATTCATTTATTTATTTATCACACTTGCATCGAAGCATCGTTTGCGTTAACAACTGACGCAACCTAAGGATGTGCAAGTGTCCGCACACATTCCGGCGCCGGAACAGCACAACAGCAATAAAACAGAAGCAAAACAAACCCCTTTCCTCCCTCACATCCACACAGCCACTCACATATACAGACAGGCCACCGACCCCAGGACGAGCCACTCCGGGCCTTCAGCCTTCAGCCACCAGCGGACTCTCGGACTTGCAGACATCAGATCTCTGATTTCCCCAGCAGACGTGTGGACTCTCAGACATCGGGTCTCTGATTCCCCCAGTGGACTCACTGACCCAGGGCTTTGGCCATTGGGCCCCGACTCTGGATTTCTAATCAACCTTTGGGCTTCTATTTTCAATATCATTCCCAAGACTTGCCAATGACAGGACCCTGAACTCCATGCCTTAAGCTCCAGACTCACTGTTTCGCTTACCAAGAGAATCACTGCTCGCATAGACCTCCAGTCCTGGGATTCACTGCCCTGGGGGTCGGGGGGGGGGGCGGCGGGGAGGTTGCTTAGTCCATCCACTGATGTCTTTTGGCCGATGTCCATGTTCTGACCTTTGAAGTGGAGGCCTAGACTCCAGCCTAACTTTGTCAGTTCCCTGTCCCTAAACCCTGAACTGACCCCTAACTCCCCTCTGTCCCCAAAACCATCTCTATGAACTTAATTTTTTAAAAAAAACTACTTTCTGACCCACAAATTAAATGAGGTGTGCAGCTCGGGCCCATCTTGACCGGAAGTCTTAATTAATGTTTTGGCATAAACCCAGGTTATTTAGAATATCAGGATGTTGTTTCTAGTTATCTTCTACCTGAACCACCCAGTCTAAAGCCAGCATTATGTTCACTTCTTACCTTAATGCTCCTCACTCAACTAAACACAGCATGTAATGTTTGGGAGAAAGATACTTAGGCTGTTTCCATCAGTTTTTGAAAGGATTTAATCCAATGCTACTAATGCATTCCTGAAAAATAACGTCATTTATGGGATTGCATTTCCCCTTTCCACCTTCGTATTTCCCTCCTTAAGTGTCCTCCTGTATCCCTTTGCATTTCTCATCTTTACAGCCTCATCAGGAACATGCTGTCCCCGAACATGCCTTGTTTATTTCTGAGCTATATCCATGTGGTCTTAATGGATATTTCTCAAGGATTTTCTTTATAACGACTGCCATAAATTTCTACCAGTTCAATTTAGAAACATCCTCTGCCTCTGTTACTCTGGAAGCATATATGCACTGAAATACTGAGCTGCCTTCAATCATATTGCTGTAATTGTTATAATGCTCTAAGCCCATAAGCTGACCTATACTCTTGAGTTGATCTGTGTGGCTTCTTGCATTAAAGTAAGTGCAGTCCAGCTGAGTATACCTTCTATATTTCCTGTTCTGCACCCCCCCCCCCCCCCGCCGGACTTGCCAGTGTTAACCTCTAAATTTGCTTCAGCTTTCTCATCCTATACTACTTCAGGTCCCACACTTTGCCCAAACAAGAGAAAATCTGCAGATGCTGGACACCCAGGCAACACACACAAAATGCTGGAGGAACTAAGCAGGCCAGGCAGCATCTATGGAAGAGAGTACAGTCAACATTTCAGGCTGAGGCCCTTCAGCAGGACTGGAGAAAAATAGACGTGGAGTCAGAGTTAGAAGGTGGGGGGAGGGGAGGAAGGAACCCCACCTTCTAACTCTTTCACAATGCTCAACAAAAGTATATTCCAGTCAAAAGTAAGGACAGTAAGTGTGGGGAGAGCCAGCCTTGGATAACTAAGGAAATAAAAGATAGTATCAAATTAAAAGCTCGTGTACAAAGTCGCAAAGAGTAGTGGGAGACTGGAGGATTGGGAAAACTTTAGAAAGCAACATAACAACTAAACAAGAAATAAGGAAAGGGAAGATAGAGTATGAAAGTTAAGCACAAAATATAAGAACAGATAGCAAAAGTTTTTATAAATATATAAAGCAAAAGAGGGTGGCTAAAGTCAATGTAGGTCCCTTGGAAGACGAGAAGGGGAAATTGATATTGGGTGATAAGGTAATGGCTGAGGCATTGGTTGACTATTTTGTGTCGGTCTTCACCGTGGAAGACACATCTAATGTGCCAAAGAGGGATGGTATGGATGAAATGGAAGGTGAGGGTCTCAATAAAATCACTGTCACTAAAGAGATAGTGATGAGCAAACTAGAGGGCCTGAAGGTGGATAAGTCCCCTGGTCCTGATGGGATGCATCCCAGGATGCTGAAGGAATCAGCGGAGGTTACAGTAGACGAGTTGGTAATCACTTACCAAAACTCTCCAGACTCTAGGCAGGTCCCGGCGGATTGGAAGACAGCAAATGTCACGCCAATTTTTTAGAAAGGATGTAGGCAAAAGACAAGCAACTATAGGCCAGTTAGCTTAACATCTGTAGTCGGGAAAATGCTTGAAGTTGTCATTAAGGAAGTAATAGCGAAACATTTAGAAAGGAGTGGTTCCATTAGACAGACGCAGCATGGATTCAGAAAGGGCAGGTTCTGTTTGACAAACTTACTGGAGTTCTTTGAGGACAGAATGAGTGCAGTGGATAGAGGGGAACGGGTGAATGTTGTATACTTGGATTTCCAGAAGGCGTTTGATAAAGTGCCGCACAAGAGACTTATAAATAAGATACGGATGCATGGAGTCGGAGGAAGTGTATTGGCATAGATAGTGGATTGGTTAACCAATAGAAGGCAGAGAGTTGGTATAAATGGGTGTTTTTCCAGTCGGCAGTCAGTGGTGAGTGGGGTGTCGCAGGGGTCAGTGCTGGGCCCGCAGCTGTTGTGATTTGGAAGAGGGGACTGAGTGTACTGTAGCAAATTTGCTGATGACACTAAACTGAGTGGAAAAGCAAATTGTACAGAGGATGTGGAGAGTCTGCAGAGGGATATAGATAGGTTAAGTGAGTGGGCCAAGGTCTGGCAGATGGAATGCATCGTTGGTAAATGCGAGATCATCCACTTTAGAAGGAATAATAGAAGAGCAGATTATTATTTAAATGGTGAAAGATTGCAGCATGCTGTTGTACAGAGGGACTTGGGAGTGCTTGTTCATGAATTGCAAAAAGTTGGCTTGCAGGTACAACAGGTTATTAAGAAGGCAGATGGAATGTTGGCCTTCATCGCTAGAGGGATTGAATTCAAGAGCAGGGAGGTTATGCCTCAACTATGCAGGGTACTGATGAGGCTGCACCTGGAGTACTGTGTGGAGTTCTGGTCTCCATACTTGAGGAAGGATATACTGGCTTTGGAGGCAGTGAAGAGGTGGTTCACCAGGTTGATTCCAGGGATGAGGGGGTAACCTATGAGGAGAGATTGAGCCACCTGGGACTGTAGTCTCTGGCGTTCAGAAGAATGAGAGGGGATCTTATAGAAACATACAAAATTTTGAAAGGGATAGATAAGATAGAAGTAGGAAAGTTGTTTCCATTGGTAGGTGAGACTAGAGCTAGGGGACATTGCATTCAAGGGAGAAGATTTAGGATGGAGATGAGGAGAAACTGTTTTTCCCAGAGAGTGGTGAATCTGTGGAATTCTCTGCCCAGGGAAACAGTTGAGGCTTCCTCACTAAATATATTTAAGATAGATAGATTTTTACATAGTAAGGGAATTATAGGTTATGGGGAAAAGGCAGGTAGATAGAGCTGAGTTTACGGACAGATCAGCCATGATCTTATTAAATGGTGGGGCAGACTCGATGGGCCGGATGGCCTACTCCTGCTCCTATTTCTTATGTTCTTATGTAGCACAATGTGATAAGTGAAACTGGGAGGAGGCGGGGGGGAGACATTTCACCTCTCACCTGTTTCTTCCTCCCCTCCCCCCACCTTCTAACTCTGACTCGTCATCTGTTTTACTCCAGACCTGCTGAAGTTCCTCAGCCTGAAAAGTTGACTGTACTCTCTTCCATAGATGCTGCCTGGCCTGCTGAGTTCCTCCAGAATTTTGTGTGTTGCTCACACCTTTTGCCAGTCTAGTTTAAATCCTGAATAGCGTGAGCAAATCTTCGCACAAGGACCCTGTCAAAATGCAGCCTGTCCCTCTTCTACAAGTTGCTTTTCCCCCCCAATGGTCTAAGCAGCTGAACCCTTCCTGCATGCACCAGCTCTTTGACTTGCATTCACCTGGCTTAGAGTTATAGAAACAGAAACAAACCCTAGTCTGTGACAAACCTAGTCCCATCGACCTGCACCAGAGCCATTGCCCTCCATACCTCTCCCATCCATGTACCTTTCTAAACCTACCTTCAATGTTACTATTGAACCTGCGTCCACCACTTCCTTTGGCAGTTCATTCCACACTAGCGCAACTCTCTGAGTGCAGAATTTACCCCCAGGTTCCCTTTAAACATTTCACCTTTACCCTATGACCTCTAGTTCTAATCTTGTCCAACCTGAGTGGAAAAAGCCTATTTGCGTTTACCCTTTATAACTTTGTATTCCTCTATCAAATCTCCCCTCATTCTCCTATGCTCCAGGGAATACAGTCCTAACCTATTCAACATTTCCCTCTAACTCAGGCCCTCAAATCCTGGCAACATTCTTGTAACTTTTCTCTGCATTCTTTCAAGCTTATTGAAAGCACAGGCTTTCTGGTAGGACTGTGATGTGCTCAGACGCAGTGGCTACTGAGGATTTAATCAATGGTGCATTTGTTCGTCTTGTAAGTCTTTATTCGTATCCACCAAGTCACTGCTGGATACCAAGAACATCAAGCACTGCAGGACTATCCCATCAGCGAGTTGCTCAATAGAGATGGAGCTGAACTTATTGTGTATGGTTGTTGTGTTGTTGCCTGTACTGTTGTGCTAAGACAGTGCAAATGGAGCGAATGATTATCTTGGATGTTTTTACTGGGATTGCAAGACTGTTGGACACTGGTAATGTGGAATACTGCAAGTCTGGTTATTGGTAAGACCAACGGCTGGAGAGCTGCGTTACCTTGATTGTGGCAAGGGTGAGTTCTCGGCTGCGGGGTTGCCTTAGACACAGCAGCCTGTTGCAGCCACCCAGAGAGCAGGGGTTTCTGCTGGGCGTGCTGGATTGGGTGCTGGTTGCTCCAGTTGGTGCTGTCCTCTGATATTCGCTCAGAGATGCCCTCTGGTGTTTGCTCAGTACTGCCTTCTAGTGTTTGCCTAGTAGAAGAACAAGCTGGACCAGGACACTCTACAACCATGCATGCCACTCAGGGTCTTGAGCTTTATGTTTTTGTGACTGCATGTTTTTCTTAAATTGGAACTACATGTGCCTTCTGTGCTGTATGCTATTTGCAGTGTGCTGCGTGCTGTTGGTAATGTGCTTTGCACCTTGGCCCCAGAGGAATGCTGTTTCATTTGGCTCTATGGTTGAACAACAATTAAACATGAATTTGAACTTCTCACAAGGATGTTGGTCCCCTCCTGTCCAGATGCAACTCTCCCTCTGTCTATTGTTTGCTTCTTCCCCGGAAGAGACCCCAGTAGTTCAAGTAGCTGAAGCCCTCCTGCCTGTACCAGCTTTCTAGCCTTACTTGCCTTGTTTGGCCTCTTCATTGTATTCCTACCCTCACTAGCATTTTTGGCGTTTTGTCTATTTTCCTCCTTTAGCAGGTATCATTGAGTAAGTAATGCAGTCATTGGAGAATCTGCACACATCTCCATGGTTAATCTAGAGTGCTGTGCAACTTTTTTGTAAGTGTCTTTATATGTTGCCCTGTAGGTTCAACGCAGTGGAATAGCCTTACTTTATCCTTGGGTGTTAGTACCACAATTGCTTTACAGGGCCAGCAACCAGTGATTGGAGGTCAATTCCTACCGCTGTCTGTAAAATATTTGTATGTCCAAAAAGTCAAAGTAAATTTATTATCAAAGTGCATGTATGTCATCATATGCTACTTTGCAAATCATTTTCTTGCAGTCTTTTACAGGAAAGTAAAGAATACAACAATTTATGAAAAACTATACATAAACAAACACCCACATTCAACCAATGTGCAAAGGAAGGCAAAAGAAAATTTATGCTGAGAACATGAATTGTAGAGTCCTTGAAAGTGAGTCTGCCAGTTGCAGAATCAGTTCAGAGTTGTGAGTGAAGTTATCCACACTGGTTTAGGAACCTTATGGTTGTAAGTGAATAATATTCTGAACCTCGTAATGTGGGACATATAATGCTTTCTGCCAATTGCTATACTACCCTGCCACTCAACCAGCTAAGTAGCATTATTAGGGTGAATGTGCACAGTCTTTTTCCCAGGCTTGGGGAATCAAGAAATGGAAGGCATATGATTAAGGTGAGAGGGGAGAGATGTAATAGGAACTTGAGTAGCAACTTTTTCACCAGAGGCTGCTCTCTATATGGAATGAGCTGCCGAAGGAAGTGGTTGAGGTAAGTACATTAACAACCTTTTAAAGACACTTGTACAAGGTTAGGAAAAGTTTAGAGGGATAAAGGGACACAGGCAAATCAAAGTTAGAAGTAAATTTATCAAAGTACATGTACAATACTTGCAAAGTTTTAGACACATATATAAAGCTATGGTGCCTTAGGCATTTGCACAGTACTGTATTTGTCAGTGTGGAGCAGAGAGTGAGCTTGTAAACCTGGCAGGAGCAAAGGATGTTGGCAGTGGTGAGAGTGGAATGCCGCGGGAGGAGTGTGGCAAAGGTGGCAGAGAAGGAGTGCGGGGTGGGGGGATGTTGGTGTGGGTGCAGGCACACCCAGCCCTGAGACAGCAGGCAAAGTCATTTGATTCCAAACAATTGGTTTACTGATCATTACAGAATTTCTCTGGTGCTTCCTACTCCCTCCCCTCTCCCTTCCTCTTTTCTCGACCATGATTCTTCACTCCCTGCCCCCCTTTCCACTCTCAGTCCACAATAGGGACCCATATCGGAATCAGATTTATCATCACTCACATATGCCATGAAATTTGTTTTATTTTTGCGGCAGCAGTGCAAACCTATACATAAAATTACTACGGTGCTATGCAAAAGTTTTGGGCTCCCTAGCTATATATACGTGCCTAAGACTTTTGCATAGTACTGTATATGTCACCATGTACAACCATGGGATCCATTTCTTGTGGGCATATTCACTAAATCCAATAACCATAGTAGAATCAATGAAAGACCACACCAACAAGGTGGACAAGTGTGTAAAAGACAAACTGTGCAAATACAATAAGAAAGAAAAAAAAATAATAAATAAGCAATAAATAAATATCGAGAACATGAGATGAAGCATCCTTGAAAGTGAGTCCTTAGGTTATGGGAATAGTTCAGTGATGAAGTTGAGGGATAGTAACTGTTCCTTAGTGGTGTGAGTCCTGAAGTTCCTGTATCTTCCTGATGGCAGCAGTGAGAAGAGAGCATGACCTGGGTGGTGGGGATCCCTGATGATGGATGCTGCTTTCCTGCGACAACACTCGGTTTAGACGTGGCCATCGGCGGGGAGGGCTGTGCCGTACCCACTGGGGATAAAGCAGTTGAGCATTTTGACCGGCATTGGCTGGATGGGCCAAAGGGCCTGTTTCCGTGCTGTGTGACTCTTTGGTGGCAGATCAGCATTTGCTAATGGCAAGAGTGGATTTCAGGCAGGGACAGTTGTGGCAATAGCTTGTGGCTGCTAAAGCTGTGACATCTGATCTTTCTGAGAATAGTTCATGATCCACCCTTAGACTTCTGATTCAGCCATGTCCCTCACATACTGATTGCAAAATAAAGGGACTTGAGTCAGCTGGCTGCAAGCACATATGACTGCAGGGGCCTGGGCACCAGCACACTCATAGGTGCTACAGGATTTGTGTAGCAAGTTTAGCTAGTTTTGGCATTAACAGGTGTTTTTATTTTTATTTAGAGATACAGCGCCGTCACATGCCCTACCAGCCCAACAAGCCCACACCGCCCAGTTACACCCAGTGTATCAAATTAACCCACTAACTGCTACTGTTTGGACTGTAGGAGAAAAACCCGTGCAGTCGTGGGGATAATGTACAAACTCCTTTCAGGCAGCAGCAGGAATTGACCCCACGGGGTGACTGATACTGTAATAGTGTTTCACTAGCAGCGATGCTACCATGCTAACCCCCCCTCCCTCAAAATGAACAGGAGTACCGTATAGTGAGATGCACCCTTGCTGAGGAGAAAGGCACGATATTGCAGCATGTTTTTTTTTCTGTTGTACTATGTGATGTGGCTATTTGCCCGCAGCTTCTGACTTCCCCTTCTTAGTCACACTTGCAACAGAGAGGTGCAGACTGGAGGTGAGGGCGAGAGGCGGACTCGAGCTGATCACCACAGCTTTGTGCTTCCGGGTGGCTGGCGCTGGGCTTCTTTTTCCTGAGGTTTTCACCCGAGATTCTTGTGCGACAGATGAAATGAAGGGGGGCATGTTGGAAGCATTAATTCTCTGTGAAAGTAAGAGGCTAATTCTAGCCAATAAGCATGCCTGCTCTGTTACTATATTGCAAAGTTGGAAGTCTCAAGCCACTTCTGTTGAGTTTATAGACATAACTGAAAAGTGGCACTAACTGGGTACAGAATTGATGCTCTCATCTGAATTATGGATGTCTCGTGCAGAAGCTACAGCAGAGAAATTGATCATTTGGTCTGATTGGTCGGTGCCATCCCACCCTGTCCCTTAAATCCTGTCCTCTTAGGTTATATTAAATCTATCCTTAATTTTGTCCATGCGTTATTCTTCAGCCATAACGTCCAGCTTCTCACTTCTCCATAAGGAACTTTATCTTAAATCCCTTTTGTTTGGCTTTCTTGCACTGATGAAAGCCTGTCTCCTTGTTAATGCCCACGTCCAGGGAGCTGTCATAATTTGTACTTCATGTGTCAATCCACTTAACCTGCTCCTGTTCATCTTCTGTGTCACGAATAATAATTAAGGACTGCTTTCTGTCTCCAAGCACAATTATTTCTCAGTGGGGGTGCTGGAAGGGAGTGTGAACAGGGGGCACATTGGAGGACTAGTTATGAGTTGCATAAGACATGTTCCAGTACACTGGGAATTGAACTCTCAATTTTTGCCTTTGCTGCCACTTTTGCAACCAAATCAAATCACCCATGTGACAATACGGATGTGATCGACGATGGGGACGGGCCACATAGATGGAGTGGCTGCAACAGGAGATCAAGCTTGGGTGCTCTGTAGTGAGTGATAGGTGGCAAGGAACATTTGTGCCAGGCAGCGATCATCTCCAACAAGAGAGAATGTAGCCACCTTCTCTTGTTCAGTAGGCTAACCATTGCAGAGGCTTCATGGGTCACCATCAAGTGGGGATATTTAAAACAGAGGTTGGTAGGTTCTTGATTAGTCAGGGCATCAAATGTACGGGGGAGAAGGCAAGACAATTGGGTTGAGAGGGAAAATAAATGAGACATGATCGAATGGTGGAGCAGACCCGATGGGCCACATAGACCGTTCATTTAGCTCTGTCACTCGATCATCAACCTCCTCAATCCCATTCTCCCTGAGACCCTTTACTAATCAAGAGCCTATTGACCTCAGCTGGCTCGCTTTCTCCAGGTTCACTCTATTCGAATCCTCTCTCAAACCCTCCAGAATTTTAAGTGTTTCTGTCAAATATGTTCTTTGCAGAAAACTTAATCACCTCAACTCTGAATGGAGCTCCTAAACGACAGACTTACTTCCATGGACTCCGCACCTTGTGTTTTCAGGGTTATTTATTTATTTATACAGTTTGCCGCCTTTTGCTCATTGGCTATTTGTCAGTCTTTGGGTATAGTTTTTCATTTGATTTTGTTGTATTTCTTTGTTCTACTGGGACTGGCTGCAAGAAAATCTCGGTAGCATATTGTGACATGTATGTACTTTGATAATAAATTTATTTTGAACTTTGTCTCTTTTATAAGGAGTGCAGCTCAGTGTGCTTGGTATTTCTTGGTAAATGCACCATCCCCATCTATTAGCTGTTTTCTGAACAGATCTGTGATAACTTTATTGTGGCACTGACACCTGAATAGCACTCTACAACAATCAAAAGTTCTGTATAAATTAATGATTTTTCTTTTTTTGTATTCCACTTCTTTAGAAATAAACTGTAGACTTTTTCACAAACAAAATAAAATCTGCAGATTCTGCAAATCCATAGACTTTTTCATTATTTTTAGCCCTCTTTGAAGGACACTCTTTTTAACCATTGGCACATTTCTATCCCCTTTGCTATTTTACCACAAGGAGTTTCCTTTCTTCTAAGAAATAATTGACCTGAATGTCCATGTGAAGCCCTTGCATTTTACTGCATTAAATTTTCTGTTTATCAACACATTTTGCCAGTTAATCTCTTCCTGTGTGCTGTTCCAGTCTTTCTTAGCTTCTTGCAATTTGTTATTTGCAAATTTGGAACTTGCATCTCCTATTTCTGAGCTCAGGTCATATATAGAAATGATGGGCATATACCATGGGTTTTCTCTGGGTGCTGCAGGTCTGCCACAAGTAATTTCATTCCCTCCCCCCCACCACTCCACCTCCAGGTAGCCCCATAATTCTCATTATCATTGTCTGGCAATGCTGATGATATGCTTTTTGGGTGTACCCACGGTAGGCTAGTGGTCGCCAACCTGTCGATCGCGATCGACCGGTCAAATAATCTTTGAGACTTTCCCAGTAGATCCCGAAAAAAATCAAAAATAAATATACAAATACTGTTGTAATATGAACATTATAAAAATAAGTAATGCTAATTAGGATAATGGTAATATAGCAATACTTTCGCTACTGAAAGCTGTTTGTAAAGAGAGATTGTTTCTGGGTTGTGGCGTTTTAGTTCCGTTCTTTCTGCCCAGTGCACATGTGTGTAGTTCCCCTGCCATGCACTGTGTTTTCAGCGTAGCTTGTGCTGCATCAAAGTGACCAATTAGATTAGATAAGAGTACAGACTGTTGCAAACATCAATATACGGCAGTGGTCCCCAACCTCCGGGCCGCGGACCGATACATTGCCACGAAGAACGTAACGGTGCAGCGGTAGTCGGAACGCACCCAGCACACCTTTAAGAAAAAAGCTGAAATAAACCTGCTAATTAATTAGGTGCTGCCTGGCCTGTAAATGTCAGCTCAGATCAGAGGCGATGCAATCGGCAATTGCTCGCGATATCCTGATAGCATAGCGGAGGCTTCATGAAAGAAGGCGAAAACATACAAATTCCATCCAGAATGGGAAGAGGAATTTCTATTTACCTTGGTGAAAGACAAGCACTGACTAAAAGAGGGAATCTGGAGCGGCACCACAACACCAACTACCAGAAATTTAAAGACTCCCACCCCCCAAAGAGTGCAATTCGTGCCAGGAAAGTTGAGGAGCTGAAATCGGGGTTGAAGGCCCAGCAATCGTTTTTCACAAAACATGCTGCTCAAAATAAGGCTGCTGTTGAAGCATCATTTTGTGTAAGTCACCTTTTGGCTAAACAGAAGAAGCTTTTTACAGATGGCGATTTATTCAAGGAAGCAATGGCCATTACCGCAGAGAATGTTTTTAATGACTTTAAAAACAAAAACGGTCTCACAACCGCAATACATAATATACCGCTTTGCCCTGCAACAGTGACAAAGAGGGTAGAGTCACTGTCAGAGGATGTGGATCGACTTGTCACTCTGTGAATAATTTTTCACTACAGTTCGATGAATCCCTGGATGTAATGCAAACAGCTCAGCTGCTTGTAATTATCAGAATGGCTTTCCAGGATTTTACAACAAAGGAGGACCTCCTCACTCTTTTGCAATTAAAGGTGAGAACGAGAGGTGAAGATATTTACAATGAGTTTAAAAAAATATGTCTGTGAAAATGACATCCCCATTCATAAACTGGTGGCAATTACTACTGATGGGGCCACCGCAAAGTGCATTGGTTTTATAGCACTAAAAATCAGTGCCTACTTTGGGTCACCTTATCTATGTGAAATTGCATTTTTACAGATGGAAATTATTAAATCTAAGCACAGGAGCTGTCTTACACCTCACGGACTGTCTCAGACTGGCTGTCTGTAGTTATGAGCCAAATTTCAGGGAACTAGCAGAAAGTATTCAGCCCCAGTCATCAGACTGAGTGCAACAGTCAAGTTTTATTCATTTATTTTTCGTGTTGAAATAAAATTAAATAATGAAACTTAGAATTAAAAGTGTGAAGTATTGTAATATTCTTAAAGAAAGACAGCTATGGCCTGTTTGATATGCTTATTAGTGTTTTCTTGTTTGAATTAATTTGAAAGTTTGACAAAAGTATTTTGTGTAATTCAAATACAATTAGCCCAAATAAAAAGCCTCAGATTGGAAGTGTAATCTGAGCTGTTTTTTCTCTAAACAATTTAGTAGGTAGATCTTGCCTTTCATTAAGGTCGAGGTAGAGGATCTTGGGCTTAAAAAGGTTGGTGTCCACTACGCTAGGCTAACACGCAGCATAGACAGCTTTGTTTGTACTTGCGTGCTCCTAGACATTCTGTGCTGTGACCTGTTTGTTGTTACTTTCCAGATTCAGGAAGGGAGCAGGACTAATGGGTGGGGTGTCTTTAAAAAGGTGCCTGCCTATGGAAAAGAGTAAACAGTCGATATTTCGGGCCAAGACCCTTCATCAGGACGTCTCAGCCAGAAATATCGACTGTTACTCTTTCCCATGAGGCTGCCTGGCCTGCTCAGTTCCTCCAACACTTTGGCTGTGTTGCCAAACCTTTGATTTGTTTTGTTATTGGCCCTTATTTCTCTTCATGTATGAAAGTTTATTTACATTTAAAAGCCCTAATAATTTTAACCAATCCCCCCCCCCCCAGTAAAATTTCTCATTAAGCTCCAATGTTCTTGGAAAATGATCGCAAATTCTTCACTCTATCTAAAATACATCTGACCTGTGAGTGGTTTCGGTGAGTGCTGCTATCTGACGTAAGGTTTTGCTTCATTCTTCAACCCGCCCTGCTGAATTCAAGATTATTATAATTGAACCATGCACATGTACACAGCTAAACGAAACAGGGTTCCTCGGTGACAAAAGGTGCAAAACAAACTACATGTATCTCATACAGCAATAGTTTTAAAAGATTAACGAAACCTAATCTATAGATGTACAAGTTGATATAAGGTGCATATGCAACACATTGAGTGCTGTGCAAAAGTCTCGGGCACATATATACAACTAGGGTGCCTAAGACCTCTGCACAGTACTGTTTTTGTCATCGTGGAGCGGACACAGAGTTTGTAAATCTGACGGGAGCAAAGGATGTTGGGAATGGTGAGAGCTGAGCGCCACAGGACGGGTGTGGGACGGATGGCAGAGAAGGTGCCCCAGGGGATTGGCACGGGGCAGATCAGAGCCAGCCTTGAGACACCAGGCAGGGTCATTTGATTGCAAAAAATTTGTGCATTGATCATTACAGAGCATCTCTCTGGTGCTTCCTGCCCCCTTCCAACTCTCAGTCAACGATAGAGACCCATAGCAGAATCAGATTTATCATCACTCACATGTGTCATGAAATTTGTTCCTATATGCAGCAGCAGTACAGTGCATTACTTAAAGTTACTGCAGTTCTGTGCAGAAGTCTTGGGCACGCTAGCTATATACATACATATGCCTAAGACTTTTGAACAGTATTGTATGCAGTTAAGTGAAATAATGTTCCTCAGGGACAGAAGTGCAAATCAAAGTACATATATCACATACAGCAATCATATTAAAAGATTAAGAAAAAATCTATTCTGTAGTTATACATGTTGATTTAAAGTGCATATATGACATATAGTTAAATATATAACATTATTACTCTTACTGGCACTGTCATAAATAATGCTTACTGGGTGGTAACAGGGTGTTCAGAAGCCTCACCGCCTGGGGTAAGAAACTGTTACCCAGACCCACAGTCCTTGTTCTTCTTCTGTGGTACCTTCTGCCTGAAGGTAGGAGGTCAAAGAGATTATAGGACGGATGGGAGGGATCCTTGACAATGATGAGGGCTCTGCAAATGCAGTGCTTCTCCTGTATGTCCTATATGAGGTGGGGGGGGGGGGTTGTCAGGCAGGGAGAGAGATGATTCTCTCAGCGGTCTGCAAAATCTGTTGCAGAGTCCTTGCCCCATGGTTCATATTTTTTTTAAAAAAACTTGCACATTTCTTATCTGTTTTTCCTTTTCCTTTTGCAGCATTGACTTTTTACTCTTCTTACTATGAGAAATTTTAAGCTGGGGTTTTAACTTTTTCCACAGAGTGTCACTGGATTCGGGCGACAGATGATTGAGAAAACGAAACAGCTGGTTGAATCTAGGTACACCATCGCAAATGGTTACAAAGCAGATGCAAAGGTAGGGTCTGGTCTATTTTACTGAAGGCAAACATTGGGCTACAAGAGTTCCAGAAACTTCCTTTATACTAAGGAAAGAAGAACCACCAGGATTCAGAATCGGATTTATTATCACTGACATATACTCAGTGGCCACATTATTATGTACAGGAGTGGAACAGGGTGTGGTCTTCTGCTGTAGCCCACCAATTTCAAGGTTCAACATGTGCACTCAGAGATGCTCTTCTGCACACCACCATTGTAACTTGTGGTTATTTGAGTTACTGTCACTTTCCTGTCAGGTTGAACCAGTCTGGCCATTCTCCTCTGACTTCTCCATTATAAGGTGTTTTTTGCCCACAGAACTGCCACTCACTGGATTTTTTTTTTGTTTGTTTTTTGTACCATTCTCTATACGCTCCAGAGACTGTGTATGAAAATCCCAGGAGTGCGGTTTCTGAGATGGTCAGACCACCCCATCTGGCACCAACAATCATTCCTCAATCAGTCATTTAGAACACATTTCTTCCCCATTTCGCTGTTCGGTCTGAACCTCTTGACCATGTCTGCATGCTTTTATACATTGAGTTGCTTACACTTGATTGACTGATTAGTGAGCAGGTATACATAATAAAGTGGCCACTGAGTGTGTATAGTATATTAAAAACAAACCCATTCTTAATCTTACAAAGTTTAAAAGTCACTAACCTCCCCAATCTGTCAGCCTAGGATAATCAAATTAAGTATACTATCTAGTCTTTGAATTATTGGGTCCATAGACAGATAAGCACAATGTGGTATATTAACATCCAAGGACCCCTCAAATTGAAGAGGCTTAACTGGAGTGGAGACCCGGGGTGGATATGGCTATTACAAAGGGGCACGTGGTGTTGGCACATGGCCAAGTGGTTAAGGCGTCAGTCTAGTGACCTGAAGGTTGCTAGTTTGAGCCTCAGCTGAGGTAGCATGTTGTGTCCTTGAGCAAGGCACTTAACTACACATTGCTCTGCGACAACACTGGTGCCAAGCTGTATCAGCCCTAGTGCCCTTCCCTTGGGCAACATCGGTGGCATGGAGAGGGGGAGACTTGCAGCATGGGCAACTGCCAGTCTTCCACACAACCTTACCCAGGCCTGCGCCCTGGAAACCTTCCAAGGCACAAATCCATGGTCTCACAAGACTAATAGATGCCTATTTAAAAAAAAGGGGGCATAATTTTCAACGGATTGGGGGAATATTTAGGAAGAATGTCAGAGGTAGATTTTGTTTACATGGAGAGTGGTGGGTGCGTGGTACACACTACCAGTGGTGGTGGTAGAGGCAGACACATTAGGGATATTTAAGAGACTTAGATAGGGAGATGGATGAAAGAAAACTGGAAGGCTATGTAGGAGACCTCTGGTCCCAACGCTCTGCTTTTTCAGTCTATCTGGCCCGACGTTTAAATCATCCAAACATCGGGTTGGACCCTGTACTAGGACCCGGGCCCTGTGACAGCAATTTGCTCTGAGCCTACCTGTACTTCAGCTTTCCAAATCAGCTTGGCGCTTAGCTTGATCCAACTTCGCTCACGGTTTAGATGGATGGGCTCCGAAACTCCTATGCTCTAACCCTATCTCCAACTCCAACTCCACGTCATAGAACATAGAAAGCCTGCAGTACAATACAGGTCCTTCAGCCCACAATGCTGTGCCGAACATGTACTTGCTTTAGAAATTACCTAGGGTTATCTGTAGCCCTCTATCTTTCTAAGCTCCATGTACTTATCCAAGAGTCTTTTAAAAGACCCTATTGTATTCGCCTCCACCACCATCACTGGCAGCCCATTCCATGCACTCAGCACTCTCTGTGTTTTTAAAACAAAAAATAAAGTAAAAAAAAAAATTTAACCCTGCAATCCCTGTACCTACTTCCAAGCACCTTAAAACTGTGCCCCCTCGTGTTAGCCATTTCAGCCCAGGGAAAAGGCCTCTGGCTATCCACGTGATCAATGCCTCTCATCATCTTGTACACCTCTATCAAGTCACCTCTCATCCTCTGCCGCTCCAAGGAGAAAAGGCCAAGTTCACTTAGCCTATTCTCATAAGGCATGCTCCCCAATCCAGGCAATATCCTTGTAAATCTCCTGTGCATCTTTTCTATAGTTTCCACATCCTTCCTGTAGTGAGGTGATCAGAACTGAGCAGTACTCCATTGGAGTCTGACAAGGGTTCTATATAGCGGTAACATTACCTCTCAGCTCTTGAACTCAATCTACGGTAGATGAAGGCCAATACACTGTATGCCTTCTTAACCACACAGTCAACCTGTGCAGCAGCTTTGAGTTCCTACGGACTCGAACTCCAAGATCCCTCTGATCCTCCTCACTGCCAAGTGTCTTACTATTAATACTATATTCTACCATCATATTTGACCTACCAAAATGAACCACCTCACACTTAACTGGGTTAAACTCTATCTGCCACTTCTCAGTCTAGTTTTGCATCCTATTGATGTCCTGCTATAACCTCTGACAGCCCTTCACTGTATCCACAACACCCCCAACCTTTGTGTCATCAGCAAATTTTCTAACCCATCCCTCCACTTCCTCATCCATTTATAAAAATCACGAAGAGAAGGGTCCCAGAATAGATCCCTGAGGCACACCACTGGTCACCAACCTGTATGCAGAATATGACCCATCTACAACCACTCGTTGCCTTCTGTGGACAAGCCAATTCTGGATCCACAAAGCAAGGTCCTCTTGGATCCTATGCCTCCTTACTTTCTCAATAAGCCTTGCGTGTGAGGTACCTTATCAAATGCCTTACTGAAATCTATAAACACTGCATCTACTGCTCTACCTTCATCAATGTGTTTAGTCACATCCTCAAAAAATCCAACCAGGCTCGTAAGGCATGACCTACCTTTCACAAAGCCATGCTGACTATTCCTAATCATATTATGCCTCTCCAAATATTCATAAATCCTGCCTCTCAGGATCTTCTCCATCAACTTACCAACCACTTCTCACACATGCCCAGACCACTTCTTGAACATACCACGCTCTGACTGCATCACACCTATACGCCTCGACCCTCGAGTCAGCCTCTCCTTTGCTTGCCTCTTCATTGTTTGTGGTGATAGTTTACCACAATTTACCACAGAAAAAGTGTTTAGTTGTATTTCTTGCCTTATGAACCACCAGTAAGCTGTCGTCCAACTTCAGTAGCGCCACCTTAAACCAGAAGTCAAGAGCCGCGAGTAATGGTGCTGCTCTATAAAGGTCCGGTTAGACAACACTTGGAGTATTGTGTTCATTTCTGGCTGCCTCATTATGTGGAAGCTTTAGGGAGGGAGGTGCAGAAGAGATTTACTACGATACTGCAAGGATTAGAGAGCGTGTCTTCTGAGGAAAGGTTGAGCATGCTGGGAGAGCTGACTTGATGTAGGCTTGTAGGGTGATAGAGGCAGAAATAGAGTAGACAGCCAGCAGCCTTTTCCCAGTTGGCAATGACTAATACGAGAGGGCATAATATTAAGATGATTGGAGGAAAGTATAGGCAGTGACATAGGTAGGTTTTTAACACAGTGGTGGCTGTGTGGAACGTGCTCCTGAGGATGGTGCTAGAGGCAGATACATTGGGGCATTTAAAAACTTGGTCGGAATATGGATGGAAGGAAAATGGAGAGTTATGTAGGAAGGAAGATTAGAGGAATCTAGGAGTAGGTTAAAAGGTCGGTGCAACATTGAAGGGCTTGTACTGCAATGTAATGTTCTATGTTAAATCAGGTTCAAGTTTAATTGTCATCCAACCATACATGAGTAACCCATGAATACAGCCAAGCCAAACCAAACTGCATTCCTTCGGGGCCATGATCCAAAATGCAGTGCCAACAGTCTTGCGCAGTACATACAAGCTGGCAGTAAATGTACAGTCACACCAAAAAAATAATATGACCCAAGTCCTTGAGTCCACGAATGTTGTTGGCAAGATCAAGCCCGCAGCGGTCTACAGACTAATGCAATCCAGCTCGCCTTCCGTCAAGCAAACACTGGAGGGCAGCACTGATGCCAGTGTGGATGCCACACCACACTGCCTCCGGGTACAGACTCCACACCTCTTTCCTGACCAGTTGCTGGTGGGCTACACCACGTCCTGAGGCTTAGTTTGTGTTAAAACCAAGGCCATGCAGCTACCTTGCTGTTGGGCCCACCAATAAACCAGTGAGCTGGATTTGCCAATGTCCAATAGAATCTTGTCCAACACGTCCAAGTCAATTAGTTGCTGTTGAGACTGCGCGCTGCCTTCGTGCACTGACTCCGCACTTTTCCTGTAGCAGGCAGCAATGCAGTCTGCACCAAGTGCAACTCCTCTGCCAATGGGGTGGACCTGCAGGACCTGAAGTTCTTGATATCCAGCAGTGTCTTGCGATTGTAAAAAAGACCTTTGGTTGGCCTCGTAGAGGCTGTTGAGTTGGAGTAGTGACCATTTCCGATTTAGTGTGTGATGCTTTATGACAGAGTATGGAGTGGCCAGAATAAAATCCTTTAGGTAATAGTCTTGCAACTCAAGGTTATCACATCCAGCTTATTAAAGGCTTTATTTGTCACACGTACATCAAAACATACTGTGAAATGCCTTGTTTGCATCAAATACCAATATAGTCAAAGGTAGTGCTGGTAGCAGCCTACAATTGTCAACGTACTACCGGTGCCAACAGAGCATGCTCACAATTTATTAACCCATATCTTCTGTTTGTGTAGCTTGATTTTAATTGTTTCTAGGATCATTTCCTTTTCAAAGTTCACAGTTCAAATATATTTATTATCAAAGTACATATATCTCACAATATACAACCCTGAAATTGATTGTCTTGAGACCATAATCAAAAATCCAATACCATAATAGAATCAATAAAAGACCGCATAGCCAGTGTGCAAAAGACAGCAAACTGCAAATACAAAAAAAATATCGGGAACATGAGATGGAGAGTCCTTGAAATTGAGTTAATAGGTGGTGGGAACAGTTCAGTGATGGGGCAAGTGAAGTTATCCCCTCTGGTTCCGGAGCCTGATGAACTGGTTCTGCTCTTTATGTCAGCTTTATCTACTTGTACAGATGAAGGGTACGGAACACTCTTTATAATTGTGGCTTAGCATACTGTTATCTTCATATATTGTCTTTTCTGTACAATCAAATGACCTTAGCAATGTCTTATCCTTGTCCTGTTACCTCCTCACTAGGTTATTTATGGTGACACTGACTCTGTAATGTGTAAACTGGGAACACAGACGGTGGAAGAAAGCATGGCATTGGGTCGTGAGGCAGCTGAATGGGTCTCAAGTCACTTCGTTCCTCCTATTAAACTTGAGTTTGAAAAGGTGGGTTGGAAAACTTTTGAGTGTATTGTGATTGAAATGAGGTAGAGGAAGAACTGTGTGCTTATACAATTATGCCCCCCCTCACAGAATTAGAAGCATGCAGTTTGGAAACTACTCTGATAATTCCAACCCTTTGGATTCCAGACCTGTAACTTCTGCCTCCCAATGTGGGCAAGGTGAGCAGGTGGCATGAGAATGTCACCGAGTCGCAAGTCATCTTTAATTGTCATTAAATCGTCACTTCATTTTTTTTTAATGTAAGTCTTAGAAGTCCCTTTTCCAACAGCACTGGGTGTAGCCTCACTGGAAGAATATGTGAAAGAGAAGTAAGTGTGGGCCATTCGGCCCCCTTGTTCTGTTGTGCAAGAAGTTTGCTGCCATTTCTTTTTAATGGTAGTTGGGGATGACCAGTAAACTTTGACCTTGCCAGCAGCATCCACATTTCATGAACAGAATTTACGTTTGAGTTCTGCTTGTTACTAACTTCAGAATCCATATCCCGTTTAATATCATGAATATATGTCATTGAAATTTGTTTCGTGGCAGCAGTACAGTGCAATACACAAAAAGGCTATAAACTACAATGAGAAATATAAATATATATTGGCAGAGGGGAAGAGGCTGTTTCTAAAAGGTTGAGTGTGAGTCTTCAAGCTCCTGTACCACCTCCCTCGGATGAAAGTAAGAAGAGAGTTTGTCCTGGGTGATGGAAATCCCTAATGATGGGTGCTGCTGTTCTGAGGCATCACCTTTTGAAGATGTCCTGGATACTGGGGAGGCTGGTGCCCATGGTGGAGCTGGCTGAGTTTACAACCCTCTGCAGCTTTTTTAAATCCGGGGCAGTGCCTCTTCCAGGCGGGTGGTGCAGCCAGTCAAAATGCCCTCCACGGTACATCTGTAAAAACTTGCTAGAGTCTTTGGTGACATACAGAAATATAACTTAGTTTGAAATTATGATTGCTGTCCTTAGCCCTCGATCCCCTGCAATTTGCCAACCAGGAGCACATTGGAGTCGACCATGCTGTCATCTACCTGTAGAACAGAACCTACTCCCATTTGGATAAGCAGGGCAGCACTGTGAGGATCATGATTTTTTGATTTTTCAAGTGCCTTCAATACCATGTAGCCCTCATTGCTGGGGTAAAAGCTCCGTTGAATGTAGATTGGCACTTCCATTGTATCCTGGATAATGGACTACTTGACCGGCAGACCAGGGTTTATGCGGCTTCAGAGCTGTGTGTCAGACATGGCTATAAGCAGCACTGGGGCCGCACAGGGGACTGTATTGGTTTCCTTCCTGTTTACCCTGTATACCTCAGACTTTAAATACAACATATAATCTGCAGCAATTCTCTGATGACTCAACAATAGTTGGGTATATAAAGGGAGGATGGGAGGATGAAATTATGGTCCTGGTGGAGGACTTTGTCAAATAGTGCAAGCTGAATCATCTGCAGCTCAGCGTCAGTGAGACAAAGGAGATGGTGATGGACGTTAGGAAGACTAAGCCTGCACTGCTCCCTGTTACTACTGATGGTGAAGACGTGGATGTTGTGGGGACCTACAAGTACCTGGGGGTGCACCTGGATGACAGACTTGAGTGGAGCACCAACACAGAGGCTGTGTACAAGAAGGGCCAGAGTCTCCTCTACTTCCTGAGAAGACTGAGGTCCTTTTGAGTATGCAGGATTTTCCTTCACATGCTCTACTAATCTGTTGTCACCAGTACAATCTTCTATGTGGTGGTGTGCTGAGGCAATGGCATCAACATGGGTGATATCAAAAGGCTCAATAAACTGATTAGAAAGTCTGGCTCTGTTATCGGAGTCAAACTGGACACACTGGAGGCTGTGGTAGAACAAAGGACCCTATGGAAAATCCTGGTAACTCTGGACAATGTTTCTCATCCTCTGCATGCCACCTTGGCTGAACAGAGGAACACTTTTAGTAATAGACTAAGACAACTGAGCTGCTCCAAAGAGCAATATATGAGGTCACTCTTACCCTTGGCTATTAGGCTCTTTAATGAGTCAACTTGTAGCTGGGGAAGTGATGACTCCCTCTTCTTAGACTGTTGGTGGTAACTTATTTTTTATTTTTTCTACTTTTCTTCTTATATTTATATCTGGGCACTTGTAATACTTCTGTGTCACTCTAATTTCCTTTGAGGTCAATAAAGTATATATCTATCTTAGAGCAGTTTTGTCCGAATAGCTTAAACATAAGAAATAAGAGCAGGAGTCGGCCATCTATCCCGTCAAGCTTCCTCCGCCATTCAATAAGATCATGGCTGATCTGACCATGGACTCATCTCCACTTACCTGCCTTTTACCCATAACCCTTAATTCCCCTACTATGCAAAAATCTGTATAGCCTTCCTCAAGTAAGGAGACCAGAACTGCACACAGTAGTCCACCTGTGCTCTCACAGTTGCAGCATAACCTTTGTGCTCTTAAATTCAGTACGTCTAGTAATGAAGGCCAACAGTCCATTTTCCTTCTTGATGGTGGGCTGCACATGCAAACCAGCCTCTTCTGATTCATGCGTAAGCACTCCCAAGTCCCTCTGCACAGCAGCATGCTGCATTGTTTTACCATTTACGTAATAACCTGATCTTCCATTTTTCCTGTAACGTTCAGTTGTTTTGCAAGCATGAAGTTGTTTAATAAAACCATTGATTATTTAATATTTGAAGTCATTTTTCTTATTTAAAATAAATTGATCATGAAAGAAGCTGAAAGCTGTAAAATTAGATACTTGTGTTTAACTATCTGCAACCATCAGGCTACTCAGCTAGTGTGGAGAACTTCACTCACCACAACTCTGAACTGATTCCACAACCTACACACTCACTTTCAAGGACTCTTTACAACTCTATGCTGGCTGGCAGTGAGAGGGGCCCTCCCAGTCAGATCCCTCCTGTACGCCCGGAACGGTTCCTCCACACCCCACTGCCCACGGGAGGACTGTGATGGGGTGGAGTCAGTGGCTCACCTCTTTGCACATTGTGGGTTCGCAAAGAAGGTGTGGAAGAGAATGGAAGGGACAGTACTAAGATTCATGCCCAGCAGCTGCGTAACCGAGGACTCCGTGATCTACGGGCTGTTCCCGGGGACGCACACGGAGACAAACATCCGGTGCTGCTGGCAGATCATCAATTCGGTGAAAGACGCTCTTTGGTCGGCTCGAAACTTGATGGTCTGCCAGCTGACGGAGATGTCCGTGACTGAATGCTGCCGACTGGCACACTCTCGTCTGCAGGAGTACGTGCTGAGGGATGCACTCAAACTTGGTGCAGCCACCGCGAAGGCCCGGTGGGGAAGGACCACAGTTTAACGTTCATCACCCGTAGGAGGGGGAGAGGTTGGGTGGGGAGGAGACCTACCCTCATCAGCGGTGTGGACAGATAATCAACATGGTGCCCAAGGAGTGGGTGGAATTGTTAATTTGGGAAAGTATTAGAGCCATTGCCTGCCTTTATTGTTGAAAATTTTGATTGTTAATAAGTTTTAACACTTGACCAAGGGTTGAGAGTAAACGCATGATTTACTGTAAACATCTTTCATTTGTAAATGAACAGAGTCAACGAAAAATTTTATTGTTAATAACTGTATAGAATAAGGACTCACAGTCAACGAATGGTTTTCTTTTTCTGTATGTAATTATTTTTATTTTGTAATATTTCTGAATAAAGTATTTTTGGAAAAAAAAAAAAAATTTGTCGTCTCTTGCACATTGGTTGTTAGTCTTTTTTAATGTATGGCTTTTCATAAATTCTATCCTATTTCTTTATTTTCCTGAAAATGCCCTCAAGAAAATGAATCTCATTCTGATGATTTTTTTTTTAAACTTTGTATGCATATATCAAAAAGTGAATTTTACGGTAAACATTGTGTGCTTTTCCCAACTACAAGTAGGAGTGGTCCATGAGGAGACTTCATTTGCTCATTCCTACCATAAATGTACTGTACTTTACATTGATGTATCTGTCCCAGCTTTGAATATGCCTTATGGCTCACAGTCTACATGTGTCTGGGTAGAGAATTCCAAAGATCCACAAGCCTTAGAGCAAAGATTCTTCCTCATTTTGGAATCACATTGACAACTTTTCGTCTGATGTCTGTGTTCCTGCTGCAAAGTTGAAGGGGTAGCGAGCAACTGTAAATGCCTGGAAAGTCAGGCAGCATCTATGGAAAGGAACCTTCATCATCTTTATTCTTCTAAATTCCTGAATGAAGGTACATTCTGCCCATCTTGTTTACAGAGCCAGTCTCCTTGTTTTGGAAATCAATACCGTGAATCTTGAGTGTAGGATTAAGTGAGAGAAATAATTCAGTTTACTTGTGAATTTTTGTTCCTGTTGTCTTTTGCTAAACCCAAATCCCAGTTTATACGTTAGTGATAATTTAGGCACTTTTTTGTGTTTAGAAATAGTTGCAGTTGGGTGTGTGACACCAGTGACTTGGTAGTGTCATAGAGTTGTACAACAGCAAAACAGGTTCTTCGGCCCCACTGATCCATGCCAGCCTAGATGCTTCATCCATGTTAGTCCCATTTACCAGTGCTTGGCCTATAATCTTCTGAACTCTTCCTATCCATGTACCTGTCCAAATGTCTTTTAAATGTGTACATGCCTCGACCACTTCCTCTGGCAGCTGATTCCACATGAATACCACCCTCTATGTAAATAAAAGGTTGCCCCCCCCCCCCTCAAGTTCCTATTAAACTTTGCCTCCTTCACTTTAAACCTATGCCCTCGGGTTCATTATTCAAAGTTCAAAGTAAATGTATTATCAAAGTACTGTATATTACACTGAGATTCATTTTCTTGTGGGCATTTGCAGTAGAACAAAGAAATACAATAGAATCAATGGAAAATTGCACACAAAAACTGACAATCAAAGTGCAAAAGAAGACAAACTGTGCAAATACAAAAAAAAGGTAGTAACTAATAAATACATCAATAAATAATACTGAGAACATGAGTTGTAGAGTGCCTGAAAGTGAGTCCATAGGTGTGGAACCAGTTCAGAGTTGAGCTGAGTGAAGTTATCCACACTGGTTCAGGAACCTGATGGCCTGTAGGCTGTTCCTGAACCCAGTGGTGTGGGACCTAAGGCTCCTGTACCACCTGCTGATGGCCGAAACGAGCTGAGAGCATGGTCTCAATGTTGGGGGTCCTTGATGGGTGGTGCTTCTTTGTGGCATCCCCCTTCTTTGGGGAAAGAGACTACGTGTATTAACCCTATCTATGCCCGTCGGATTTTTATACATCTCTATAAGATCGTTCACCTGAAAATAATGCAAAAGTTTGTGGGTTCAAGTTCTGTTTCGATTTATTTATTTTGTTATTTTAGTTAACGATAAATCACAGTAAAATTTCCTCCTGGCCCAACGAGCCCATGACACCCAATTATGTCCATCTGACCAATTAGCCTACTAATGCCTTTGGAATGTGTGAGGAAAGTGGAGCAACCAGTGGAAAGCCACATAGTTACAGGGAGAACGTAAACTCACAGATGGTGGCGGAATTAAACCCTGGTCACAGGCGCTGTAGTAGATTACCCTAACCGCTACGCTACTGTGTTGTGAGGACAGAAACATGGTAGTGCTCCGAGTACAGTACTGAGGGTGTTGCATTGTTGGAGATGCCATGGTTTTGTGCAGATGTCAAAATGTGTCGAAGAGAAGTGAATTAGAACAATCACATGGCAATAAGGGTGAAAGATGAAATGTTTAAAGGAACCAAGCACTCAGAGGGTGACGAGAGTGTGGAACAAGCTTCCAGTGGAAGTGGTGGATGTGGGTTCAATCTCAACACTTAAGAGATGTTTGGATAAGTGCCTTGATGGGAGGGATATAGAGAGCTATGGTCCAGATATGGGTTGACAGGACTAGACAGAATCAGCAAGGACTAGATGGGCCAAAGGGCCTGTTTCTGTGCTGTAGTGCTCTATGACTGTTGTTGGAAAATGAATAGGGCAGTTCTCCCTTGGGTTCTATATTTATCCCTCTACCAAACAATTGCTACTTTATTGGTGTTAAATGATGCAGTATGCAAACTGGCTCCCATACTTCCCACTTCACTACAGTGCTCACACATCAAAAGTCTCTCTGTGACAGTGAAGCAGCTTGGTGTTGACAGATGTACTGTGTATGCAAAACTTCCCTCTTTTTGCCTTTGTTGGCCTAAATGCCAATGTCATAGCTTGTAACACACGCAGAATATTGGGGGAACTCAACAAGTCAGACAACACCATCTGTGGAGAGGATAAACAGTCGAAGTTTCGGGACTGATGACGGGTCTTGGCCCAAAACGTTGACTGATTATTCCTTTCCATAGATTTTGTTTGACCTGCTGAGATCCTGCAGTATTTTGTGCGTGTTACTCTGGGTTTCCAGCATCTTCAGAGTCTCTTCTGTCAGAGCACAGACAGGTTTCCATGGATCACTGCTTCCTTAGATTCAAGTCTGAGTGTTAATACATTTGAAAATGCGGTGAAGGAGAGGGCAGAGTGAATAAGGAGTATAAGTAAAATCAGTGTTCAGGGCTGAGTTGTTACAGCACAATTGTTAATCGCAAATGACTTGATGTAATTTTTCAAAGCACATTCTTTAACGGCATACCCACAGATCCCTGAAGGGACCCGAGCAGGTAGACGATAATAAGGTGTCCTCCATACTTGACTATATTTGTAAAGGCACTAAATCAAAGAGCAGGAAAGTCAGAGAGGAAGTGAAGCGGCTGGTGCTTTGGAGTGAGAAGAACAGCCCTAAATTTGAATGTGGAGAAGACCAAGGAAATCATTGTGGACTTCAGGAAGGTGCAGATGAACCACCCCCCTCTGCAAATACACGGCTCCTCCATAGAGAGAGTTAAGTACACCAAGTTCCTGGGAGTTCACATCACGGATGACCTCACCTGGTCCCTTTATATCACTTCCCTGAACAAGAAGACAGCAGCGTCTCCACTTCCTAAACAGATTGAGGAAAGCAAAGCTCCAAACCCCCATCTTAACTGCATTTTACAGGAGCACCATTGAGATCATCCTGACAAGTTGCCTCTCCATCTGGTATGGGAGCAGTCAAGCATCAGACCAGAACTCCCTACAGAGGACTGTGAGAATGGCTGAGAGCATCATGGAGTCTTCCACCGGGGACATTTATCAAGAGCACTGTGAACACAGGGCCGTTGGTATTATTAAAGATCCCACTGATCCATCCAGCATTCCCTTTGACTTTCTACCCTCAGACAGGAGTATCTGATGCCAAAAAGCACGAACGGTCAGGATGGGAAAATTTCTTCCCTCAGGCATTCAAAGTGCCACTGGTTAATCTGTTCTGTACCTTACTGTATTTAATTTATGCACTTTAATTTGTTTATGTGTAATCCATCTGTTGGTTTCATCTTTGCTTTCATAAGTTATTGTGTGAATTATGTGTTGTGTATACTACAGTGGTTTACACCCTGGTTCAGAGAAATGTTGTCTCGTTAGCTGGTGCTCATGTATAGAGTTAAATGACAATAAACTTGACTTGACTTTGGATCTGTCCGGGTTCTCCAGTTTCCTCCAACAGTCTTAAGAATGTATGGGTGAGGGTTGTCACTCTTGGGCATGCTATGTTGGCGCCAGAAGCATGGAGACACTTGTAGGCTGCGCCCAGCATATCCTCGCTGATTTGGCACAAGTGACGCACTTTACTGTATGTTTTGATGTATTGATGTACAGGTAACAAATAAAACTAAATTAATCTTAACTGGATACCACAGCTAGAGGACTATGTACTTTTCCAACTCGCCTCAAGAGGGTAAGGATATACTGGTGCTCGAGATTGTCCAGGTGAAATGTAAAAGGAGAATGCCAAGTTGGAGATTTGAGAGAAGATTAACTTGGTTGTTTTCTCTTGAGTGAATTGAGGTTCAAAAAAAATTAAGATAGACAGAGGGTAGAAATGGTGAACAGGATGTGCCTATTTTCTTAAGTTGAGGTCAAAGACTAGAATACACTAATTTTTAGCAGAAGAGCTGGAGTTGAGAATGTTTTTCACTCAGAGGTCTGGAACTCCATCCTAAAAGGTGGTGGAAGCAGATCCCCTTATCACATTTACTCACCTTTTGATGAGTAGTGATCGTCAAGCCAAGGACTTGAGATATGAGAGTACCCTGAATAGTTTTGTCTTTTGGTCTGGTATGACATGATGGACTGAGTGGCCTGGCAGGGTGCGTACAGGGACCATGTTGTTAGTAAAGATGAGTGAAGTACAAACAGGACGTAGGGTGCCTGTTGCAGAAGATAGAATAAAACACATTTCATAAATGTTATTATACAAAGATCACAGAACAGTATAGACCAGCCTTTCTCAACCTTTTGGCTTGAAATAACCCATGAAATAATTTTAAGTTCTCAGGTTTGTGAGTAGAGAATGAATCTTTAGCCAACCTTTCTTGAAAAATTCAGGCAGTTAAACTTAGCTTGCCTTTCTTGAATTTAATCTCTTTCATTCCCTCCCATAAATTTTAAAAACTTATAAGGCAAACATAATAAATTTCTGTTAAGTAACTGGCTTAAGCCGAAATAGGTTTTTATTTTTCTAAAGGTAGGCTCGGTAGATTTAATTTAAATAAAAGTTGTAAATTGATTTTAATTAATGCAATTTACATCATAAAACTTTATTTGCAATGTTCAAGCAGTGTGTTGTGACAACAGCAGGATTTTTTTTTCGGACAGAAACTAAACCTCTCATAGAGCCAACCATTGATGGGGCACCATCAGTATAGATGCCAACACTGTTCCTCCAGACAGGCCTTTTGTTTCCAAATATGAAGACCAAACATTAAATATATCTTAGCCTTTGCTTGTTTTGGGCAGCTGTTTGCAACAGAAAAAGTTTTCATGAATTTCACCATCATTTACAAATCTTACAAATGCTACAACATGACACTTATTGGAGTAATCTGTTGACTCATCAACCTGGATAGAGAAGCTGTTCTTTTTCAGCTTATCCCACAAAACTCCTTCAGCATCATATGACATGACATCAATACGCCAACTTACTGTACTATTTGAGAGTGAAACCTTTTTAATTTCTTGTATTGCATCTTGTCCTAGCATTTTGCCCACTATAATTTTACGTGCTGGCATTATTAGGTTCTCGCCAACAGTGTGACTTTTATTTTTTGGGGAAATAATTTCTGATTCTAAATAACTTGCTTCCTGAGGCTTTTTACTGACTGTGACTTTAATTAACAAAAGCTTTACTCTGTTTGTTTTGAGATTCCAATAGATTAAAATAATCAGCACTTTTACATACCATATGGCTGTAATTTATAGTTAAGTGTCTTTTCAATTTTGCTGGAGCCATTGCTGCATTTGTATGTAGTTTTGCCACAGACAAAATGGAATAGGACAACTTGGATCACCAGTCCATTGTGTCCTTTGTTGCATAATAAAAATGGCATTAACTAAGTAAATAACTAACTAAATAAATTGAATAACTAAACGAGAAAATGGTAAAAAATACAAAAACTTCACAATACAATTCACTTCTAACCTACACAATCCACCTTTTGCAATGTTTACAACAACAGCAAAGTGGCAGGCCAGCAGCTGAGTTGCAGCGCGCAAAAAAATCTTCTTTTAGAATGAAAATTTCCCTCCAGTTTTCTACTACACTGGTAGAGTTTGCTCGCTTCCATAGGTCATTTGTTGGCGCTTATGGGGAAAGTTGGGGGGGGGTGTAATTTGGGAGGGAGAGGCTGACAGCACAACGCAAGTTGGACGAGTCCATTCAATGCTTGGAAAACGCACTTCATGGTTCTCATCAGCCTTAAGACCTCCCATCCGTGAAATACAGCACTCACCAATTATCACCCTACCGTCCTCCCCTCCATGCAATACAGCGCTCACCAATTATCAGCGGACTCCCCTATCTCGCATAAAAAAAAACTGAGAATGGACTCAACCAAATAGACATGGTTATACCAGCTGAGAGACCTCTAATGAGTTTGCTAACGGGGCTGCTCGATCACTGCGAGTGCTAGCGTCATGTGTTGCATGAAGTTCAAAAAATGATCTCTTGTAAAACCCTAGGGTTCCGTGGAACCCCAGTTGAGAAACCCTGGTATGGATCCTTCCCTCCTACAAAGGCGCCTTCTATTTTTCTGTCATTTATGTGCTAATCTAAGATTTCTTGCATATCCCTAATGTATGTATCTGTCTCTCTGACCACCCTGGCAGGATATTCCATGCACTCACCGCTCTCTGTGTTTTATAAAAAAAAAAATTGTATACATGACCAATAATGGAAAGGCCTGATTTGGACCTGACTTAAAGTCATCAGGTTCACTGTGCTCAGGCAGAACTAGACTGGAGGAGGATGTTATCTTCCTAATTTGTAATGACCACTGTGTGCCTGAATCTTGTGCTGTGCAATTCTTTTTGCCAGTGATGACAACGTGCGCACTGAATAATTTCTTCAATAAAAACAATATAAATAAGCTAATTCTAAAATCTGCAGACAAATTATCACAAACTCCAAGTTGTTAACACCATCCATATCAGAAACCGGAAAAGGGATTATGATTGTGTATGATCGTGAAATATATTTAACATCCCAGCGAAGTAGCAACCTTTTGTGTGCAGTTTAAGTCCCTTTGTGCGCCAGTTGCAAAAGATATATGCATGCCCACACGTTGGAGGGAGGATTGCTCCAAAGCTATTTGTGACCCCGAACCCCAGATCCAAGTCCCTAGTTCAGCCTGAGGAAGAAGATGGAATTAGAGTCAATGAATGGATCTTGTTGCAGAAAAATATGTTTGCCCACTTCATTAGAGGAAATTATTTTGACTTGCCCTTTTATTGGAAAGACAGTCATAGCTAACTCTTAAAAATCTTTCTTTCAGGTATATTTCCCTTATCTGCTAATCAACAAGAAACGTTATGCTGGTCTGTACTTCTCCTCCAACCCAAACACCCACGATAAGATGGATTGCAAGGGTATCGAGACAGTCAGAAGAGATAATTGTCCATTGGTAGCTAACCTGATCAACACCTGTCTTCAGAAGATTCTGATTGAAAGGTAAATGTTATTAGAAACTACTTTTATTAGAAACATAGAAATCTTCAGCACATTACAGGCCTTTTGGCCTACAGTGCTGTGCCGACCATGCAACCTATTCTAGACACTGCCTAGAATTTCCTTACTGCATAACCCTTTATTTTTCTAAGCTCCATGTACCTATCTAAGAGTCTCTTAAAAGACCCTATTGTATCCGTCTCTACCACCTTCGCTAGCAGTGCATCCCATGCACCCATCACTGTCTGTGTGAAGAACTTACCTCTGACATCCTCCTTGTACCTGCTTCCAAGCACCTTAAAACTATGCCCCCTTGTGTTAGCCATTTCGGCCCTGGGAAAAAGCCTCTGGCTATCCACATGATCAATGCCTCTCATCATCTTATACACCTCTATCAAGTCACCTCTCATCCTCCGCCGCTCCAAGGAGAAAAGGCTAAGTTCACTCAACCTATTCTCATAAGGCATGCTCTCCAATCCAGGAAACATCCTTGTAAATCTCTTCTGCACTCTCGCTATAGTATCTACATCCTTCCTTTAATGAGGTGACCAGAGCTGAACACAGTACTCCAAGTGCAGTCTAACTAAGGGAACATTACCTCACGGCTCTTGAACTCATTCCCATGGTTGATGAAGGCCAACACATCATACGCCTTCTTAACAACACTGTCAGCCTACACAGCAGCTTTGAGTGTCCTATGGATATGGACCCCAAGATCTCGCTGATCCTCCTCATTGCCAAGAGTCTTACCATTAATATTGTATTCTGTCTTCAAATTTGACCTACAAAAATGAACGCTTCACACTTATCTAGGTTGAACTCCATCTGCCACTTCTCAGCCCAATTCTGCATCCTATCGACAACCCTCCAGACCATCCACAACACCCCTAACTTTTGTGTTATCAGCAAACTTACTACCACCCTTCTACTTCCTCATCCAGGTCATTTATAAAAATCACAAAGATGAGGGGTCCCAAAACAAATCCCCAGCAGTACACCACTGATCAGCGTCCTCTGTGCAGAATACAAACCTTCTACGACCACTCTTTGTCTTCTTGCGGGCAAGCCAATTCTGGATCCAGAAAGCAGTCTCCTTGTATCCCATGCCTCATTACTTTCTGAATGCGTTACTGAAATTGATATATTCCTTATTCCTTATATGTCTCTGTTTGGAAGGATTTACTCATCTAGAAAAGGCTTGGTGTCCACGTGCATAGATTCCTCAAAATTGCCACACAAGTTGTTAGTGTTGTTAGGAAGATGTATGTTGTCGAAGCTTCGATGACAAACTCTGCTATCTTCTTCAGGGATGATGCTTGAGTTTGTCATCGAAACATTGGTCATAATTGATGCCTGTACCCAACTGGAAGCCCAGGAAGAGTTTATTCGTTACATACACAGGGAAAGCATTTGATCCTTTTTCAGATGTATATTGTGTTGGCCTTCATTAGTCAGGGATTTGAGTTCAGGAGCTGCGAGGTAACTTTGCAACTCTGTAAAAACTCCGGTTAGACCACACTTGGGAGTATTGTGTTCAGTTCTGGTTGCATCATTATAGGAAGGATCATTTAGAGATGGTGCAGAGGAAATTTACCAGCATGTTGCCTGGATTAGAGAACGTGTCTTATGAGGATAGGTTGAGTGAGTTTGAGGTTTTCTCTGTGGAGTGAAGGAGGTTGAGAAGTGATTTAATAGAGGTGTACAAGAGGTGATTGAAGGAAAGTACAAGGTGGATGTCAGAGGTAAGTTCTTCACACAGAGAGTGGTGGGTGAATAGAATGCATTGCCAGTGGTGGTGGTAGAGCTGCATACGTGCAGGGAATTTTAAAAACTCTTAGTTAGGTGCACAGATGATAAAGAATTGGAGAGCTATGTTGGGAGAAAGGTTACATTGATCTTAGAGTAGGTTAAAAGATTGGTGTAACATAGTGGGCTGAAGGGCCTGTACTGTGCTATGTTCTTACTAAATCTGTGAAAGCCAGTGTGCTGCAGAGAGGGTAACATTTAATGTGCTCTAGATTATTGAGAAAGTTGCTTGAAATTCAAGTCAGTGCCAAGAGAGATAATTAAGGCACACTACCTCTGTTAAGTCTCTTTAGAGTTTGGAACCAATCCTATTAGTTTTTAATCTTATAATTCATGAACTAATTGAAGCCTGACCTGGTCCTTTTGATTCTATTGTCCTGCCCTGTATGATTTGTGCTCATCCACAAAGTAGTCATTTCTCTATTGTTTCCATGCTCACGATGGCCTTGCACTCTGTGGATGGTGTCCTTGAGCAATGGGTTTGGTTTACCTCTCACCACAACCACGGTATACATTTTGATCATGTGTTGGGGGAGGCTTATTGGTCCAACCTAAGAATGGTGTTCTTAAGAACTACACACACAACATCTATGGAGGGGAATAAATAGTTGGCGTTTTGGGCTGAGACCCTTCTTCAGGGTCTCACTGCTACTGGCACAGTCTCATTTGTTGCATTTTGATATGAATTTTGAATCATATTTATTAAGTTGTGTTGGCTCAGAGTGAAATGGTTTTGCAGATGCTGGAAATTAGCGTCTTAATATTCTTATCAGAAAGATACTTTCTCACCCTTTACCTTCTTACTCTGGCTTCTGCCCCTTTCTTTTCCTGTCCTGATGAAGCGTCTCATCCGAAACATTGACACTTTATTCCTTTCCACAGACGCTGCCTGACCTGTTGAGTTCCTGCATTGAGTTTTTGCTCTGGATTTCCAGCTGAATCTCTTGCATTTCCAATTAGATGCAAAGTTCTGAGGAGACCTGCTGCTCTAGGAGATTGGGAATTCTGCGTTCTACCTGAGAGGCAGCTTCTGGCCTCTGGGTTTGTGCTGCTTCTTTCTCCTAACCTTGCCATACCTGCCGATGAACAGAAATTTTTCTGTCTTGCAGAGACTGTCAGGTGAAGGTGACATAGTGACAAATGTGCCAAAAATTGGTCAGAAGCAGCCTACCTACCTAAACCTCAGTGACAATGTTTGTATTGTCTAACAGGGATCCAAGAGGAGCTGTGGAACATGCAAAGGACGTTATCTCCGACTTGCTGTGTAATCGGATCGATACCTCTCAGCTGGTAATCACAAAGGAGCTCACACGGACGGCTGATGAGTATGCAGGGAAGCAGGCCCACGTGGAGCTGGCAGAAAGGTAGAAAGAATGATTATTTCTAACTCCCTCCATGCCCCTCAAAACCCCTTGTGTCGTTGCCGATTAACTGGACTCTGAAAACTTGCACTCTTACCTCAGACATATTTCATTTCTGCACGAGGACAGCATGGCCCCCCGTCACCAAACTGTTCTGAAGTCTGTACAGGGAAATGTCAATTTCATACAAAATTGACGAGTGGTTTTAGATTTTGAGCAATTGGTAACCTTGTAGGTTCAGATTTGCAAGATCAATCACCCAGGGCAATACAGATGTTAAAAGTTAATGGAAACTACAAGCTGACAAGTGACAGTACTTCGAAGTTCAAAGTAAGTTTATTATCAAAGTATAGTTGCAAGAAAAAGTTTGTGAACCCTTTGCAATTATGTTTTTCAGCATTAATTACTCAAAAAATGTGGTTTGATCTTCAAGTCACAATAATAAACAGAATCTGCCTAAACTAATAACACAAACAATTGTATTCCTTTTCGTCAATACTGAGTACACTATTTAAACAATTATAGTCTAGTTTCAGAAGCACCTCTTCCTACAGATGCTGCTTGGCCTGCTGCGTTTACCAGCAACTTTGGTGTGTGTTGCTTGAACCTGTGGTGTAATGCCTTCTGCAAAAACTATTTGGAGTCAGGTGTTCCAATCAATGAATGCTGAAGGAGATGAAAAAGAACCCAAGGGGCCTGCAGAAATCTCTGGAACTTGTCACATGCTGGCGATAATAAACTTGATTCTGATTCTGAAGTCTTTGTTCATGTGACCACTATAAGAAAAACACTGAACAAGAGTGGTGTTTATGGAAGGACACCACTGAGGAAACCACTGCTCCAAAAACAACATTACTGCGCCTCTTGAGTTTGCAAAAGACCATCTGGATGTTCCACAATGCTTCTGGGACAATGTTCTGTGGACAGATGAAACAAAAGTTGAATTTTTTGGCAGAAATGTACTTTGCTATGTTTGGAGGGAAAAAGGGCACTGCACACCAACACCAAAACCCTCATCTCAACTGTGAAGAATGGTGGAAGGAGCACCATGGTTTGGAGCTGCTTTGCTGCCTCAGGGTCTGGACAGATTGCAATCACTGAGGGAACAATGAATTCAAAATGTATCAAGACAGTTTACAGGAGATTGTCAGGTCTTGGTCCATCACCTGAAGTTTAATAGAAGTTGGATAATGCAACAAGACAATAATCCGAAACATGAGTAAATCAACAATAGAATGTTTTAAAAAGAAGAAAATTTGTGTTTTGGAATGGCCAGGTTAGACTCCAGACCTTAATCCAATTGGGATACTGTAGTATGACCTAAAGAGGGCTGTTATGCAAGGTATCCCAGAAGTATTGATGAATTTGAAATGCTCTAAAATGCCTCTTTGCAATTGTGCAAATCCGATCAGCAGTTACAGGAAACGTTTGGTAGAGGTTATTGCTGCTATAGGAGGTTCTACCAGTTATTAAAAACAAGGGTTCATGTACTTTTTCAAGCCTGGATTAAACAATGTGTTCAATAAAGATATGAAAAAGACTATTGTTTGTATGTTGTTAGTTTAGGCAGATTGTGTTGGCTTATTACTGTGATTTAGATGAAGATCAGACGACATATTATGAGTAATTGATGTAGGTAACCAGGTAATTGCAAAGGGTTCACAAACTTTTTGTGCAACTGTGTGTGTGTGTGTGTGTGTGTGTGTGTGTGTGTGGATATATATGTTGTGTGAGCATTTCACTGATGGGGCAAGTGAAGTTACCATCTTTGGTTCAAGAGCCTAATGGTTGAGGGGTAAAACTGTTCTTGAACCTTGTGGTGTGAGTCCTGAGGCTCCTGTACCTTCTTTCTGATGGCCACTGTGAGAAAAGAGCATGTCCTGGGTGGTGGGTTTGCTGATGATGATGCTTCCCTGTGACAACACTCTGTGTAGATGTGCTCGGTGGTAGGGAACGCTTTACCGTGATGGACTGTGCTGTATCCCTTACTTTTTGGGTTTTTTTTCTGTTCAAAGGCTTTCTTTGGTCTTTCCATACCAGGCTGTGATGCAGCCAGTGAACGTTACTCTCCTCCATACATCTATAGAAATTTGTCAAAGTTTTAGATGTCATGCCGATTCTTTGCAAATTCTAAGGAAGTAGAGATGTTGCAGTGCTTTCCTCATGATTGTACTTCTGTATTGGGCTCAGGGTAAGTCCTCTGAAATAATAACTTCGAAGAATTTAAGGTTGCTGACCCTCTCCACCTCTGATCCCCTGATCAGGACTGGCTCATGGACTTCCAGTTCCCTCCTCCTGAAGTCAATAATCAGCTCCTTGGCCTTACATTGAGTAAGAGATTGTTGTGGCCCTACTCAGGCAGATTTTCAGACTACTTAGTAAAGTATTGTCCTTTAGTTGGTGTGTGCAACTTAAATCCTGCCCTCACATTTCTTACCCTGTCTCCAAAAGCCAAATGGCTGCAGTTCCCTGCAGTGCAAAGGGAAACTATGCTCTTCAAAACCTTCCCTGGGCTGACTGCACACTATGCTTGTCTGGACCTTGTCGTAACCCTTGCTTTGTCAGAGCTTCCATACTTTAGTTCGGTGTTGCTGGGATTTGGCTTCACATGCACTGGCAGCACTCCAGAACCTTGCTGTACTGTTGTTATTCATGCAGGAGTTTATATGGTAAGTGCAACCAGGCTACTGAGAAACACATCAAAATCCAGTTCTGTTCACTCCTGACGTCCATCCACAAGCACCTCCAGCAAAGATCACTGAATAACAAGAAGCAGTACAAGTCTGGTTTTCGTTACAGTATCTCCTTTAGCTAGGATGGTGACATTTTAAGGTTGTATCCCAGGTGATGATCCTGGGAACAAAAGGATTAATGCATGAAAAGCATTTGATAGCTCTGAAGTTTAGAAGAATGAAGTGGGAGTAGGGAATTTCATTAAATCCTACTGAATATTGAAAGGCCTGGATAGAGTGGATGGCAAGGATATTTCCTGTAGTAGGAGAGCCCAGAACTGGAAAACGGAGCCTCAGAACAGAAGGACGTATCTTTAGAACACAGATGAGGAGGAATTTCTTTAGCTGGGAGTGGAGTTGTGAATCTGTGGAATTCATTGCCACAGATGACTGTGAGGGCCAATTCATTGGGTATATTTAAAACAAAGGTTGATAGGTTCTTGATTAGTCAGGGTGTCACATGTTACAGGGAGAAAGCAGGAGAATGGGGTTGAGAGGGTTGGCAGAACGGACTTGATGGGCCGAATGGTTCAGTTCTGTTCTTGTGTCTTATGCGATGAGGTAACTTAGCACTGACTATCTGATTGAAGCTGGGACCTCTTTGGTGTTGAGCATGTATTGATCAGGCTAAGGTCAACGGGGCCATGCTCTCTATTATTTCAAATACCATAACTGGAACTTGAGTGTATTATCCTAAGATTACTGCACTGTGCCTTTGTTTTGAGCAGATATTAAAATGAAGTCTTGTCTGCTATCCTGAGTTGACGTGAGCGATCCTATCGTACTGGAATGAGGGAATTTTCTGTGGTATACTGGTCAATGCTTACCATTTCACTGAAGCTTAAGAAGACAAATGTTTTCTTTGTTTCTCACTTTGAAACGTTGCGGTGTGCAAATTGGAAACTGGTCTTCCTGCAATTATAGCAAAAAAAAGAAGCAAGGTGCTCTGCATGAACGCCACTTAATAAATTCAAGTTCTTTTGTGTAATCTCAAGAAGCAATGGGACTTCCCAATGATCCCTCAGAAAAATCCCTTTGCACTTGGATAAATTCCAATATCACAGTTAAAAATGTGTTATTATTCATGATTTACCTGTACAATTACGAGCTTACCCGCCAATCCCCCCCAGGTTATGATGACAGTGGGAATTTCTACGAAGAGAGTGGAAGAACACTGCAGCACAGAAATAGGCCCTTTGGATCATCTAGCCCATGCCGAGCTATTATTCTGCCTCGTCCCATCGATCTGCACCCGACCATAACCTCCGTGCCCCTTCTATCCATGTACCTTTCCAAATTGCTCTTAAGCCTTGATATTGAAACCCATCCACCAGTTCTGGCAGATCATACCATACTCTCACCACTCTCTGAGTGAAGATATTCCCACTTCATGTTCTCCTTAAAACTTTCATCTTTCATCCTTAACCCATGACCTCCAGTTCTAGTCTCATCCAACCTGCTTACGTTTACCCCATCTATACCCCTCATAATTTTGTATGCCTCTATCAAACCTGTCTTCATTCTCCTATGCTCTAGGGAATAAAGTTTTGACCTATTCAACCTTTCCCTATAATTCAGACCCTCGTGTCCTTCTAAATTTTCTCTGTGCTCTTTCCATCTTACTGATTTCTTTCCTGTAGGAAACAGAACTGTGCATAATACTCCAAATTAGGCTTCACCAACGTGTTTCGTAACTTTAACATATTGAGTCCATCAAGCACTTCACCCTGAGATATTGTTAGCATTAGATGTAGTGTCAGTTTATTGAAGTAATTTTTTGATTGGATATGAATGAGTTTTTTTCCCAGTCTCAATACAGAGCAGGAATATTGCATTTGGACACACATTTTAATTTGTTTCCAGTGAGTTGCCAGAATCGTTGATCTGTATCTTGCAGGAAATGCAGAAATAGCAACTTGAGGCTAGGTCACATAGCAGCTGCAAGACCAGAAGCCGTTGCGCAAAAATAAAAAAAAGTTGCTCTAAGATAAAATTGCTCAGATTTCCTGTGACTGAAACAACCTTTACTTTTTTGATATCAACAGTAGAGTGAGAGAAGAACCACTAAGTCTGCAACTAATTGGACTTAAAGATTTAAATTTGTGGAGCACTATTGTCTATAGCTCCAAACCATGTCATAGTGTACCTGACATAATCTCTAACTGCAATTCTGACTTGATATACTTTTAAACAGCTAGTGTCAGTATTCTGGTATACTATTAGGGGATTGCATGTTTCAAGGTCAGTGTGTGAATGTGGCAATGCATAGCTTGTGTGGGACAGGTAGGATAAACCAGCACCACTTTACCTGTGTTTTATCATTTTGCTAACGATAGAACATTTTTTTTTTAATTTAGAAATAGCACAAGTCAGGCCCTTTTGCCCCAGTGAGCTGCATCACCCACAGCCCACCTATTTAAAGCTAGCCTAATCACAGGACAATTCACAGTGACCAGTTAACCTTGTCTTTGGACTTTGGACTGTGGGAGGAAACTGGAGCACCCAGAGGGAAAACCACACGGTCATGGTGAGAACATACAACTCCTTTCAAGCAGTGCTGGAATTGAACACCGAATTCCAATACCCCGAGCTCTTGTAGCATCACGATAACTGCTACTCTACCGTGGTGCCCTGATGTACTAGCGTGGAGTCCTTCCTCCCAGGAACGAGCCTTTCGGGCCACCCCTAAAAAGTTTATTTGTTATCCAAGTATGTATGCAGTATACAACTCTGAGATTCTTCTTCTCCAGATAGCCAAGAAACAAAGCAAAACCATGGAAATTAGTTCAGGGAGAAACAGCAAACCCACCTTCTCCAGCACAAAAAAAAGATTGGCAACAGATTCATCAACCCCCCCCCGAATGAAGTGCAGCAAGAACATCGGCCTCCAAATCCCCCTCTCCCCACATAAAAAACTAACAAAAACGCAACAAGACGTAATTCTCCACGCAGTCATACTGAGGATTTTCAGCAGTGTTATCTCCAACGTGTTTGCAATGATTTTTCTCTTGTGCTATTTGCGCTAAACTGGAGTGTGGAGCATTATCTGAATGGTGATAGTTTGGGAAGAGAAAAGATGAAAGGAAATCAGGGTGTCCAAGTTCACCAGCAGCTGAACGCAACTTCGGTTAAAACAGATATTAAGAAGGCAAGTGGTATGTTGGTCTTCCTTGCAAGCGAACTTAAGTATAGGAGCAAGGAAGTCTTAGTTTTTTCTTTATGTATTACACTATACTGCTGCCGCAAAACAAATTTCATGACATAATTCAATGATACTAAGCTTGATTCAGATTCCTCTATGTCAATCATTCTGCCTGGCTGAGCTTGTCCTTGGCCCATATTTACTTGCGCTTAGCCCGTTTCCATCAAAGCCTTTTCTGTCCATGTCCAAATGTCATTTAAATATTGGGATTGTACCAGCCTCTACCACTTCCTTTAGAAGTTTGCTCCACCCCCTGGAAAAAGCTGCCCCTGTGGTCGCCTTTAAATCTTGCCCCCTTAGTTTAAATCTATGTTCTCTAGTTTTTCAACCCCTTACCCTGGGTAAAAAGACTGACCATTCAACTTGCCTGCACCCTTCACAATTTAATATACCTCTATAATATTGCCCTGGTCTTCTACAGTCTGGGGGGGACAAAAAAATGCCCAAGCCTATCCAGTCTCTCCTTGTAATGCAAGCCCTCCAGTGGCAGTAGCATCCTCGTAAATGTTTTCTACAGCTTTTTCAGCTGAATAAAATCCTTCCTATACCCAGATGTCGAGACCTGCACACAGTATTCAAAGTGTGATCTTGCCACTATCCAGATGTCTGAACTAATGCCCTGACTGATGAAGGCAAGCATGTCGAATGCCGCCTTCACACGGTCTACCTTTGTCGCTATTGGAGGGAACTATGTATTTGTACCTCTAGGTCTCCCTGTCCAACAACACGCCCCAAAGCCCTGTCATCTACTGTGCAAGGGTCCTATCCTGGTTTAATTTCCCACTTCCCACTTCCCACTTCCCACTTGTCCAAGTTAAAATCCACGCCTCCCAGTTAATCTAGATCCTGGTGTAAATGCAGGTAACTTAATGTTAGCCTCCAACCGATGTCTGAGTGTCAGCAAGTCCAACGGAGGCCTGGAGGCACCTTGTCCTAGGGTTGGAGGCTGATCGCTGTGAGTGGGTGGGTGGGAGGGAGGAAAGAGGATTATTTTGCTGTTGTTGCTATTATTCTGTTGTTTTCATTGTTGTTGCTTGTGTTGTTCTGCTCGGCGTTGTGGGCAAGTTGTGCTGACACCGGAATGTGTGGTGACACTTGTGGGCTGTCCCCAGTGCATCCTTGTGTTGTGTTGGTTGTTAACACAATTGATACATTTTGCTGTGATGTACATGTGATAAATAAATGGATTCAAGTCTGAATTTTGATGTCAGCTACAAACTTAACCAGGTCAACTGCATTCTCATCCAAATCATTAAAGTTGATGATAAACCAATGTGCACCCAGCACAAATCTCTGCGGCACAACATTGTCTCGGTCCTCCAAAACAAAAAGCTCCCATTAATTCACTGCTGCTTTGCTAGCATACCCTGGACCCAAGTGATCTAACCTTCCTACCATGCGGGACCTTGTCAAAGGCCTTGGAGAGATGTATGCATTGTCCCACACACAAGGGTAGTGTAGGCTCTTTAATGTGCTTGACTGAGCATATTAGTCTGAAGTGAAATAAAAAAGAGGCTCAGAGGTTACGCTTAGCTAACAGACTGGCCCAATCTCCCTGCCTTCACTGTAAGGCGTATATCTGATGCAGGTGTTTGGCCAGTGATATCTTATTATAGAATTAATCAGACCCACGTAAAGGATTGTGGGACTTTCCTATGCACAGTTGTGGCTTCTTTGTGGGTAGTGGGTAATCTTTGTAATCAAGGCTGGTCTATTTTTAGTTCATTGGCAATGTTTAGATTTTTCTCTTTTCTATTGTATTCACATAATCACAAGGTGTTTTTTCATATTCATCTTAAGCAAGATTCCCTTTGGTATGATTGCTTGTATAATTGGTTTTGGCAGCATGCATTTTGAAGGAGCATCATAATCTTGCTAGAATATTAGTTTTGCTCTTTGTTTTAATATAATGCCACCTTTCTTGAAAATTCTGCCTTTTGCCAGATGGCGGTTCGCGGTCAGCTTGCAGCATGACACTTGTGACTGTTCTTTGTGTGTGTGGGTGTGTATTTTCGAGGGTATTTAACGGTGGTCGGCATCTTAAATAAATCCTGTCCCCTTGCATGTGTAGGTTTCATCAATTATTCGAGATGCGAGGTGAAAAATGAGCCTCCCTTCCTGCCCGTGATCAGTGTTGTGATTCCTGTTGGGCCAAATCTTCCTGATACTGTCAACTTGTACACAGCTTGTGGATTACTGAAGGAATTGTACCACCGAGTAGTCAGTAAGATCAAATGGATTTGGAGTATTTTATAAGAGGAGGAGAAACAGCTGATTATTTTTAATGTAGTATTTCAAACCACAAACTTGAAAGTAAATTGAGGCACACCTCAAGAATTTGTGCATGAACCCATGAACACAACCTGGCTGTTTTGCTCTCTTTTTGTACTTATTTATTTTATTTCTTATTATAACTTATAGTATTTTTATATTACATCCAGTATTGTGCAAAAGTCTTATATATATTTGCACAGTACTGTAGTAATTTTATGTATTGCATTGTACTGTTGCCGCAAAAAAAATTCATGGCATATAGGATTGATAATGAACCTGATTCTGATATGGGTCTCTGTTGTGGACTGAGAGTTGGAAGGGGGCAGGGAGAGGGGAATCATGGTTGGGAAAGAGGGGAGGGAGTGGGACGCACCAGAGAGACATTTTGTATTGATCAATAAACCAATCGTTTGGAATCAAATGATCTTGTCTGGTCTATCAGGGCTGGATGTGTTTCCACCCGTGCTACCCCACCCCTGGTACTCCTCTGCCACCTGTCCCACACCCCTTCTGCAGCACTCCACCCTTGCCATTCCCAGCAACCTTTGCTCCCACCAGATTTACAAACTCTGTCTTCACTCCACATTGTGCAAAAGTTTTAGGCGCCCTAGCAACCTATACGTGGCTAAGACTTCTTCACATTGCCGTATGCAGTGTACTGCTGCCGCAAAACATTATTTCACGATGTGCATCAGGATAATAAAGCTGATTCCTAGCCCAGTGCTCTACTCTCTCTGCACTCATGAATGTGTGGCTAAGTACAGATCAAATACCGTCTATAAATTCCACAATGACACCACAGTTAATGATAGAATCTCAGATGGCAACCAAGGAGGCGTACAGGAGTGAGATAGATAGATTGGCTAGTTCAGTGATGTTGCAACTGCTACCCACACTCAACGTAAGTGATTGTGGACCAGAGGGGGAGGTCAGGAAAAGACACACCCAACGTCATTGAGGGGTCAGTAGTGGAAAGCGTGGGAAGCTTCAAGTTCCTGGGTGTCAGCATCTCAGAGAGTCTATCCTGAGCCCAATAATTCAATGCATTCACAGAGAAGGATGCCAGCAGCTCTACTTCTTTGGGAGTTTGAGGAGATTCTGTATGCCACAAAGACATTTGATCTCACCTGGACTGTATACACCGGCTGCAAAGAAAGCACAACAGTATCTCTTCCACCTCAGGCAACTGAAGAAGTTCCGCATGAGCCCCTAAATCCTTAAGACCTCCTACAGGGGCACCATTGAGAGCATCCTGACTGGCTGCATCACTGCCTGGTACAGGAACTGCACCAACCTTGATTACTGTGCACTGAAGAGAGTGGTATGCACAGCCCAGCGCATCTGTGGACGATAACTTGCCTCCATTGAGGACATTTACAGCAGCAGGTACAGAAAGAAGCCCTGGAAGATCATCAGGGACACTCGTCACCTCAACCATAAACTGCTTCAGCTGCTTCCATTGGCAAATAGCACTGCAGCATTAAAGCCAGGACCAACAGGCTACGGGACAGCTTTCTGCAAGCTGATTATTAACTCACATGTCTGTACATTGCGACGGAGTCATAATGGAAAGATTTTACTCCCAGTCATTGTGGGATGAATGTAAGATTTAAATAAATTCAAAATCACCAGGAGCTTCATTGCAAATGACTACATCTTGGTTTAAATCCTGTATCCTTATAACCAGCAGACTACTGTTCCTCTTGGGCAGAGGTACAATATTGCCTTCTGAAAAGCAATCTACTGACATGGTTGAGGCCCCACAGATATAAATGGTTAAGTGTGTGTCATGCTTCAGAGTCAAATTTGAATGATTGAGATTAGAGTGATACTTCAGCAGTAGAAGAAAATATATTTTGTTTCCATTTATTTCTGCAGCATATGGACAGTAAAGACAAGACTACTGTTTATTGACCACAGCTCTCACTTCAACACCATAATCCAAGCTCATCTCCGAACTTCTAGACCTGGGACTTAACATCTCCCTTTGCAACTGGAGTTTTGACTTCCTGAGCAATAAAACAAAAGCGCCCTGTTCATGAGAGAGGGCAGAGGAGAATGGCCAAGCAGACAATAACTCGAATAACCACGCATTGCAATAGTGGTGTGCAGAAGAACATCTCTGAACGCACAACACATCGGACCTAAAAGTGGATGGGTTACAGCAGCGAAAGATCATGAATATATTCTCAGTGGCCACGTTTTTTTTAGGAACAGGAGATGCATAATAAAGTGGCTACTGAGTGTCTGTTTTCGATTCAAATTTACTTATCACATGAACATTGAAACGTACGGTGAAATGCATTGTCGGCAAAAACAGCTAACGAATCCAAGGATGTGTTGGGGGCAGCCCAGAAGTGTCGCCAGACATTTCAATGCCAACATAGTATGCTTATATTATTCAGACAACACAAGCTGCAACAACAACTAAACAAGACAACTGAAAAGCAAGCCCCTTTGTCACAATTTCTTCTCTGGCAATCCCCATCTTAATGTCACTGAGGTAGCAGCTTCTCCGCAAGGACTGTGGCAGTTCAAGGGGGTAGCTGGTAACCTTTAGGGTTGAGTTATAAGTCCTCGTCTTGTCAATAACAGACACATCCTAAAAGGGGTTCTTTCCACACTTGAGATGTTGCGGAGGTAGGGCGAGGGGTCAGTATTAGGACCACTGAAGTTTTTGAAATGCACACAATGTGACGTTTGCATTATCAGTCAACAGAGTCCAAGGGCAGATTAATGGTTCGGCATGGACTAAATGGGCAGAAGGGTCTGTTTCAGCGCTATAGTTTTCTATGGCTCTGGAGGCAGCCTGCAAGTGTCACCACACTTCCGTTGCCGACGTAGCATGCCCCCAATTTACTAATCCTAATCCGAACACCATTGGAATGTGGGAGGCAACTAGAGCACCTGGAGGAAACCCACTCAGTCACAGGGTGTACAGCGGTGGGTACTGGACCCTGATCTTACAGCCGACGCTCTAATATGATTGTGTTAACAACTACGCCAGTCAGTCAAGAAAGTTGAATGATTTGATTGGAATTTACCTTAAAATGTTAATCAGCTTTTTTTTAACTTTAATTTTGCTCTTGTCAAACAGGATGCGAAAGCGAGATGCAGGGAGTGCTCCTAATCTGGGCGATCGAGTTCCCTACGTGATTATCAGCGCTGCAAAAGGTGTGGCGGCCTATATGAAGTCTGAGGTACGGATTTTTGCATTTGCTTTTAACTTGACTCTCCTGGCGTAAGCCGTTACGCGACACTGAAAAGCCTACTCTAGTTGCTCTAAAGCTTTATCTCGAAGAGATTACTGGGTCATGGGGAGAACATACAAACATCTTACAGTTAGCGGCAGAACTGAATCTGGGTTGCTGACGCTGCAATGGTGTTACGCTAACAACTACACTACCGTGCTGCCCACAAATGTACAGTAGCTTGGAGGGCAACTCTGTGAAATGCATTGTTTGTGTCAAAGACCAATATCAGCTGAATATGTGCTGGTGGGGCAGCCATGCTTCCGGCACCAAACTAGCATTCCCACCTCTTCTAACCGTAACCTGTACATCTTTGGAATGTGGGAGGGAATTGCAGCACCCAGAGGACTGCTCTTTTCACACTATTTATCAATGATTTGGATGACGGAATTGATGCCTTTGAGGCCAAGTTTGCAGAGAGTCCCAAGTTAGTTGGAGGGTAAGATAATGCTGAGGAAGCAGGTAGTCTACAGAAGGACATGGACAGATTGGGAGAATGGGCAAAAAAGTGACAGGTGGAATTTAGCGTAGGGAGGTGTATGGTCATTGGATTCCCTAAAGGTTAACGTGCAGGTTCAGTTGCGGCAAAGAAGGAAAATGCAATGTTAGCATTCATTTCTTGAAGATGTGATGCTCAGGCTTTATAAGGTATTGCTCAGACCGCACTTAGAGTATTGTGAGTAGCTTTGTTTCCTTTTTCAAAGAAAAGATGTGCTAGCATTGGAGAGGGTCAAGAAGAGGTTCATAAAAATTATTCCAGGAATGAAAGGGTTAACATACATATGAGGAGCGTTTGATGGCCCTGGGCTTGTACTTACTGGAGTTTAGAAGAATGAGAGGGGATCTCATTGAAACCTATCGAATATTGAAAGGCCTAGACAGAGTGGATGTGGAGAGGATTCCTATAGTGGGTGAATGTAGGACCAGAGGGCACAGCCTCAGAATAGAGGGACATTTATTTAGAACAGAGATGAGAAGGAATTTCTTTAGCTAGAGGGTAACGAATTGGTGGAATTCATTCCCACGGATGGCTGTGCAGGCCAAGTCATTGAGTATATTTAAAGCAGAGGTTGAAAAGTTATGGGGAGAAGGCAGGAGAATGGAGTTGAGAGGGATAATAAATCAGTCATTGAGTGGCAGGGCAGACTCGATGGGCCAAGTATCCTAATTCTGCTCTCTTTTCTTACTGTCTAAATCCATATGATCATAGGGAGAATGTGCAACCTCCTTACACATGCTGCCAAAATTGAACCTGGGTTTGCTAGTCCCTTACTTATTTGGTTAAAATCATTGGAGTCCCAAACATTATTATGCAATGAGGGTTCAGTAATTTAGATAATCCTGATGAAGTAACTTTGCAATATTGCTGTATATTCTTCAGCTGGTGAACATTGCAACACAGTGTGCCATAAGGTCAGAGAATAGAATAGGTCCAGTACCAAGGGGTGTTTTCACAAAAATTCTTCTACCCTAGTTTTCCATCTGGATTTATCCATATGAGCGATGTCTTGAGTTTTGTAGATGGTGGAGTGCTTTGAGGCACTGTACCTCTTGCACATTGCTTAGCATAAAGCAGGTTTCATCATTTCTGCAAACAGAAGAGACTCTGCAGATGAAGGAAACCCACATCAACACTCAAAATGTTGGAGGAACTCAGCAGATCAGGCGGCATCCATGAAAAGGAATAAGTAGTCGGCGTCTTGGGCTGAGACACTTTATCAGGTCTAAATGAAAGGCCTCTTCCCAAAATTCCAACTCTTTTTTTCTCCTTTCCATAGATGCTGCCTGACCTGATTTCCTCCACCGTTTTGTGTGTGTGTGTGTGTGTTATTTGGGATCCTACATCACCAGTTTTCCCCATTCCACAGCTCTGTCGGCAGCTCTGGCTGGGGAATTAGTCTCGACCAATATATCATGAAGGCTTATACTCTGTTCACTTGCAAAAGGTACCATATGCGGTGATCTTCACACCCCCAACCTGCACACTTTACAGAAAACAATTAGAGGAGATTGCAAATGCTGGAATCTGGAGCAATCTGCTGGAAGGACTCAACAGGGCGAGCAGCATCTGTGAGAAGAAAATAATTGTTGGCGTTTTGGGTCAAAACCCTTTATCAGGCTGGAAAGAGCATCTTTGTGCCCTCTTTAAAAACCACCATCCACTGCCACATGGGAAAGCTGCTGCCCAAATACTGATAACTCTACAGGACTGATACTGAGACTACTCTGTACTCTGGGTAGCCATTTGGCTTAGTTTTTATAACCAAAATAATAATGGTGCTAAACACAAAAAAGTTGGAGGAACTCAGCAGGTTGGCCAATATCTAGGGATGGTAATGGACAGTTAAGGTTTTAGGTTCCCAAAGCACTGACTGTACTTTCTCCTGCACAGATGCTGCCTGAACTCCCCAGTTCCTCCAATGCCTGTGAGTTGTTCTAGATTCCAACATCTGCAGTTGTTAGTTGATGCTTCCAAAGATTAAAGATTTAAAGATTTTTTTTTAAGATTGGCTGTATTTGTTCACACGTACATGGAAACATACAGTGAAATGTGTTGGTTGTACCAATGGCCAACACAGTCCGAGGCAGCCTGCTAGTGCCATAACGTAGCATGCCCATAACTTCCTAACCCTAACCCACCTGTCTTTGGAATGTGGGAGAAAACTGGAGCACCCAGCAGAAACCTGCACAGTCATGGGAAGAACGTACAAACTCCTTACAGACAGTGGCGCGAACTGAACCCATATCGATGGCGTTATAAGGTGTTAACCTAACCATGCCACCCCCAACATTAAAAAGCTGGAAATCCAATTCAGAGTGTCAAAGTGGTACCACAGAGATCCATCAGAAACTAGAGAGAGTCTGCAGATGCTGGTAATCCAAGCAATACACACAAAATGCTGGAGGATCTCAGCAGGCCAGGCAGCACCTTTGGAAAAGAGTACAGTTGAAATTTTGGGCTGATACCCTTCAGCAGGAAGACTCTGTCCTGCTGAAGGGTCTCGGCCCAAAACTTTGACCGTACTCTGATCCAAAGAAGCTGCCTGGCTTGCTGAGTTCCTCCAGCAATTTGTATGCGTTCCACAGTGATCTGTGATACTTCTGAATAAGTTCTTTACTGGGTGTTTTTAAGTACAGGCTGTTAAAGCCCTGCATGAAAGAAATGAAAGGTTTTTGTAGTCTCAGTCTAGCTGTAATGCAAGTAGTCGAGATAAAGAACCAGAATACAACTTTCAACAGCAGGTTCATGAAGGAGCTACAGAAAAGCTGTTTTAGGAAGTGAGACTGGGTATGGTAGTGAAGAGTAATGTGAGATTACTTTGCATAGACTTGAGCTAGGAATATATGAAAATAAAATAAAACAAAACATAATCAGAACAGAAGATGCCTTTCATCCTATTACACTATAGCTGCCCTTCAAAAAGAGCTATGTAGTCCCACTGCCTCAGACTTTTCTCTTAGCCCCACATTTAGTCCCAAACTTAGCCTGACTGGCCCATAGGTTTATGCCCTGCACTTAGCCCTGATTTAACCCTCATTTTGCTCCACTGCCCCATTGTTTCCTCTTAGCCCCACAGTTCAATTTGTTATCCAATTCCCTTTCCAGAGATGAAGTTGAATCTGCTGCTATCACTTTCATTAAATTGCATTCCAGATCACTTCTTGCATTAAAAAGAGTACAACTAGCAAAAACAAACACCAGAGGATACATTACCTTAAAATTTACACCATGTGGTTATCAATCTCCACCTCCTCCCACCGCCTCCGAAACCAAATTTTCCTTATTTATTCCAATCAAAACACCTCAAAGAAAGGGAAGTAAATCAGAAATAAGGATTAAAAATAAACTGGTGTTAGTGTGAACAGCTAGCTGCTGTGGATAACGAAGAACAGTTCCTCTGTGGCCTGCTCTGTGGATTCAGAACTTTTGGTTTACTTTACAGGCTTTATGTTGTGGGTATCCCCCAATGCCACACCATTGTAAGATAGAAAACATAACACCTGATACAACACAGGCATTAAAACCACTGAACTTTCTCTCTCTGAGCTGAGGAAGTTGAGAGATCAATTAGACATGTTCACAAAATAAGGAAATACTTTCACAAAACTGAAAAAGGAGAACACATGTTGAAAGGCTCACTTCCCCAAGCACTACATGGCTGGTACCACAAATGGAGGATTCCCGAAAACACTCATCAGAGAGTGCCATTAACTTCAAACACTTTAGCTCTCATCCTAAATGCCGCATAATCTTTTGGAAAAGGTGGGTAAGTTAGGATAGGTGGCGGAGAAAGGAAATTTTGGAATGTTGACTGTCTTTCTGAATCCTTGATTTGATAAGCTTTAAGGGATCTGCAGAGAGCAGTACTGAGCAAATTTTACCAGGCTTCTGTCTATTGGAAAGGTCTGCTATTGGCCCTTTGGAGTATCTGCGTGGCAGGAAGTGGAGATTCTGGTAGCAAAATGTTATGCATGAGGGGGTCAGCAGTTGAACCGGTGAGCACTTTCAAATTCCTGGCTGCCGGCATCTCTGAAGGTCAATCCAGGGACAATGTGTTGATGCCATTGCGAAGAAAGCACAAAAGCAGTTACTTTTCATCTAGAGTTTGAGGAGCTTTGGCAGGTCATCAAATGTGCTGGCAAATTTGTTCAGTTGTACAGTGGAGAGAATTCTAATTGTCGTGTCCCTGTCTGATATGGAGGCTCCAATTCACAGGATTGGAAAAAGCCCCAGGGGGCTGCAAACTCAGTCAGCTCCACGTGGGCACTGGCCTCCCCACCGTCAAGTACATCTTCAAAAGGCAATGCCTGAAGAAGCATCCATCATTAAGGGCCCTCACCACCCAGGGTATGCCCTCTTCTCATTACTACCATCAGAAAGGTACAGTAGCCTGAAGAGACATAGTAGGTGGTTTTGGAACAGACTCTTCTCTGGCATCAGATTTATGAGTGGTCCATGAGCAGCACCTCACTATTTTGTGCTCTCTTCACTCTAATTATTTATTTTTTTATACTTCTTATTGTAACTTAAAGTCATCTTATAATGCATTGCACTGCCCTGCTGCCGCTAATGATTTTGAACAATTTCTGCCTATTTTACTTGGTTACAACGTGCTTCACATATTTGCTAGTGCTCTCTCTGTTTGGACGTAGTGTGGAGGTTTGGACGTGAGTTAGCAACAAGGCAATAGTTGGTACCTGTGGAACCTCCAACGTATCTTAGCAACTTTAGGAATGGGGGAAAAATGAGAAAGGAAAATAAACAGCAGGTACCTAATAAAGTGGCCACTGAGCATATGTCCATGGTCTTTTGGCTGCTGTGGGCCATCCACTTCAAGGTTTGGGGTGTTGTGCCATTCGGAGATGCTGTTCTGCACACTACTGTTGTAATGGATGGTTATTTGAGCTACTGTCGCCTTCCTGTCAGCTTGAACCACTCTGACCATTCTCCTCTGACCTCTCTCATTTACAGGGTGCTTTCGCCCACAGAACTGCCATTTCTTTGATTTTTTTTTTGCACCATTCTCTGTAAACTCTAGAGACTGTCGTGCATGAAAATCCCAGGAGATCAGCAGTTTCTGAGAAACTTTAAAAAAAAACACAAGCAAACATCTGGCACCATGGTCAATGTCATTTATATCACATCTTCCCCCCATTCTGATGTTTGGTCTGAACAACTGAACTTCTTGACCATGTCTGCAGGCTTTTATACATTGAGTTGCTGGCACCTGATTGGCTGATTATATACTTGCATTCGTGATCAGGTGTACCTAATAAAGTGGCCACTGAGTGTATTCGAAAAGTTCAGAACCAGTTCTGCAGATGTACTTTTCATATGGAATTTCCATCTATCAGTTCACAGGGGCATCAGGCAGCATCCATGGGGAGGATGAAGCGTCTCGGCCTGAAATGTCAATTGCTTTTTCCTCTCCATAGAAAAAGAATCCATTCACCATTCAATGAGGACATAACTAATTTGTGACCTTCGTTCTGTCTGCCACGAAACATGTGGTTTCCCGGTAGCCACCCATTTTAATTCACCTTCCATTCCTATTCCAGTATGTTGATATGTGGCCTCGTCTGCTGCCACAATGAAGCCACAATCAAGTTGGAAGAGCGACACCCCATATTCCGTCTGGGTAGCCTCCAGCCTGAACATCGATTTCTCTAGCTTCCAGCAGTTTATGCTCTCTCCCTCTTCTCTTTCCATTCCCTATAATGGCTTCTCTCTTACCCCCTTCCCTTCTCACCTGCCTGTGGCCTCCCTCTGGTTCCCCCCCCCCCACCCTTTCTCCAAGGGTCCAAACCTCTCCTATCAGATTCCATCTTCAGCTCCTTACCTCTTCTACCTGGCCCCCCCACCTTCTTGCTTCATCTCTGTCCCTCCCCCCCCCCCCCCCACCCACCTTCACCTGGTTTCACATTTCACCTGCCAATTCCTTCCCCCGTCATCTTATTCTGGCATTTCTCCCTTGCTTTCCGGCCCAAAATTACAACTGTTTTAATTCCCTCCACAGACGCTGCCTGATCCGAGTTCCTCCAGCATTTTGTTTGCGTGTGTTGCTCTGAATTTCACCTGCAGAATCTCTTGTGTTTATAATTGGTGACTTTTTTTGAATCATCCCACTTTTTCCCCCAAGACAATGTCTCTGAAGAAAATTCTCAATTTGTGGGTTTAAAGCAAACAACAGATCCAACAACAGTTCTCACTTGTGGGAAGGAATTTCAAATTTCTGCTTTGCATCGAAGCCTTTCCTTTCAAAGCCATTCTCAATTTTTCACTTCATTTTGAAACTTCGCCCTGCCCAGGGCATTGGTGTTTTACACCGCTTCTCCACTGACTAGACAGGAGAGCCTGGACACTCTTGTCTAATATAAACCAAAGGATAATAATTCCTCTTCTGTGGGTCATTCTGATCAATTTCGGCCTGATATGGGAACACCAATGCCTTGGAGCAGAAAATCATACGAAAGGTAGTGGATTCGGCCCAGTACATCACAGATCAAACCCTCCCAACCATTGAGCACATCTACATGAAACACAGTCATAGGAAAGCAGAATCCATCATTAAGGATCCTCACCACCCAGGCTATCTCTTATCTGGCTGCTACCATTAGGTAGAAGGTACAAGTGCCTCAGGACTTGCACCACCAGGCTCACCCCTCAGCCATCAGGCTCTTGAACAAAAGAGGATAACTACTCTCATCTATTGAAATGTTCCCACCAGCTCACTTTAAGGACTTTTTATCTTGTTACAGGTTTCCCCCGCTATCCGAAGGTAGAGCGTTCCTAGTGAAAGCAGGAATGATATGATAAATACACAGCCTATATAAAGTAGAAATACTTTTCTGCAGCACTGTCTAGTGCAGCAAAAATCTCGCGGAAGCGCTCTCTGTAGAAACACTCTCCAGTAACCTTTAAGCTGTGAAGCTGCCAAAGCATACCAAATAACACACAAAAATACACAGCCTATATAAAGTAGAAATAATGTATGTACAGTGTAGTTTCACTTACCGGAATCGGTAAGACTCCAATAAATTGCAGTTTCGTCACAGTTAAACACTTGCTTGTCCGAATAACCACCTGACACAATCGGCAATCGCCTCTGATCTGGGCCGACATTTACGTGCCAGGCGGCACCTAATTAATTAGATTCTTTATTTCGGCATTTTTCTTAAAGATCTGCTGGGTGCATTCCAACTACCACTGTACCGCTGCATTCTTCGCGGCAATGTATCGGTCCATGGCCTGGAGGTTGGGCACCACTGCTTAAAACTATGAAGCTGCCCTCGCCTCAGAAACTAATCAAACCACCCATGACTACCTTTAAATTCCACTTTCGCAACACTTTCATCACCATTGTCCAGTGCTTTCTGTTTCAGCTTATTAAAAAGACTGACTGATTTCTTCTTAAGTATAAGAAAACTTAACGGAACACCAGACTTTGCACACCCATCAATCCACTCAAGCAATAGACTTTTCATTTTATCTGTTATCGGATGCCGACTAAGAGAGACTACTTTGCTACGAGCAGAACCAACAGTAACGTTGGCAGCTTTCAAAATTCTTTCTCCCTGCGTATAAATAGTGTGAATGGCGGATGCAGGCGAGTTCAATGCGCGGACAATGTCCTTACTTTGTTCACCACGATCGAAACGGTTAATTATGTCTAGTTTTACGCTAACTGTAACACCCTTATGAGCTCTTTTAGGCTTTTCCGATACCTTAGAACTCATCTTGCACAAAATAAATCGAGATAAAGCACGTGTTTAAGCAATGCTGGCTAGAATGCAGTTCCGGGGGAGGAGCTTGGCTGCTCGGGGTGCGCGCTGCCTTTTTTCATAACAGTGAAAATACTTTATGTTAGCGAAAACAGGTAACTAATGTAGGTCTGCCATAACAGCGAGGTGTCGGAAAGCGAACGTTTGGGAAACGGGGGATACATGTATTTCATTCTCTTGTTATTTATTGCTATTTATTTATTCTTGCATTTGCACAATTTGTTGTCTTCTCTGCTCGACTTGATCTGTCATTGATCCTGGTTACAGTTACTGTTCTATAGATTTGCTGAGTATGCCCATAGGAAAAGAAATCTCAGGGTGGTATGTGGTGACATATATGTACTATTATAATGAAGTATACTTTGAACTTTGGATCCTTTAATTTTTTCTATCATGAAAGTTTATTTTTAATTCATTGAAGGCCCCCTTTTTTTCCCTCTCTTCCCCCCCCCCCCCAACTCTCTAGGATCCAATCTATGTTCTGGAGAACAATATTCCAATTGACACGCAATACTATTTGGAGCAGCAGCTAGCAAAGCCACTCTTGAGAATCTTCGAGCCCATCTTGGGGGAATCCAAAGCCGAGGCTGTGCTTCTGAGTGAGTGACATTTAGCTAAACACTGTCGGAGCAATCAGCTGCACTATACGATAGGTGTAGAATTACTCAGGCTTCAGTGAGTTGCTGGCAATGAAACGCCAATATATTTCAAACATTATAACTGGCACGTATGCTCAAGGTTCAAGGTTGTTTATTGTTATTCATCAGTACACAAGTGTAAAGGAGAATAAAATGATCCGACACAGCATTAGAAAAATACACAATAAGCATAAAGTGCACAATAAAAAAACAATAAATATAAGTACATAAGATTAGCTTATATACATGGACTCTACATACACAAAGTGATGCTAGGTGCAGAGGCATCTGTACATAAAGTGACTGATAGGAAATTATAAAGTAATGGTGGGTTAACAGGCAGAGGTGTTGATCAGCCTGATGGCTTGGGGGAAGTGAGTGTTTTTGAGGCTGGTTGTCCTGACGTGGATGCTGCGTAGCCTCTTTCCTGATAGTAGTGGGTCAAGCGTCCATAAGGAGGGTGGGAATACTTAATGATATCGTTGGCTGTTTCTGGGTATCCAGTGTGATGCATTGGATGGCTTTAACAACCTGTCAGCCACAGTCCAGTTTCTGTACCACACAATGACGTAGTGATACTTGGATATGTGAGATTCTCTTGTATTTCACCAGGTTATCACTTCAAACAATAAATTATAGGGAAGTTCTAAACAGGTATAACCAGAAATGAGCAGAATCAACACGATCTCTTAGATAAGAGGAGATAGAAAGAGCAGTGACACCTCAAACTCCTGGTGATGAGGAGCACTTGATTTTTCAGTGGAAAAGATTTACGAAGACGTTGCCAATATTAGAGGGCCTGAATTGTAGGGAAAAGTTGGCCAGGCTGGGTCTTTAATGCTTGGAGCCTAAGAGAATGAGGGATAACTTTATGGAAACTTAAAGTTGAGGGGAGAAAATAAGATTTAAAAGGGATCTGTGGGGCAATTTTTTCACATAGAAGATGGTAAGAATATAGAGCGAGCTGTCAGAGGAAGTAGATGAGGCAAGCACTTTGAACATGATATATATGAAAAGCTACATGGAGTGGCAGGGCTTCGAGGGATATGGGGTGAATGGGAAATTTGGACTACCTGGGTGGGCACTGTGGTTAGCATGCATTCAATGGGCTGAAGAGCTTGTATCCACGCTGCATGACTATTAAGTAAAATAAAAATAATAGAGATTCTGGAATGCTAATACCATTAAGATTCTTCTTGTGCTTGTCTTCTCTAGTCGTTAGGTTTCCCTAACTGAATACTTAATGTGAGTTTCTCTTGTATTTGACTGGGGCATTGTGTAAAAGGGGTGTATTGTCATTGGAGAGAGTCCGGGATTTGAAGGGGTTAACATATGAGGAGTGTTTGGCAGCTTTGGGCCTGTACTTAGCTGGGGTGGCGGGGGGGGGGTGGATCTCATTGAAACCTACTGAATGTTGAAAGAGCTAGAAAAGGCAGATGTGGAGAGGATGTTTCTTATCATGTGAGTATTCAGAACTAGAGGGTACAACCTCAAAATTGAGGGGTGACCTTTTAGAATGGAGGTAAGGAGGAATTTCTTTTTTAGCCAGAAAGTAGTGACTCTGGAATGTTCTGCCACAGACTACAGTGGAGGTCTAGTACATGGGTATATTTAAGGCTGAAGTTGATAGTTTCCTGATTGGTCAGGGCATCAAAGGATATGGCGAGAAGGGCAGGGTTTGAGCGGGATCTGGGATCAGCCACGATGAAACGGCGAGCAGACTTGGTGGGGTAAATGGCCTAATTCTTCTCCTATGTCTTATGGTCTTGTGGATACAGATTATGGAATATCATTTGGTAAGAAATCCAATGTTACTCATACCTTCTCAGCTGAAGTTTATTAAAGATGCCAAGTGATTTTTACTGTGTGCCACATCATGAGATAGGCAGATTCCCGTCATGTGTGGGCCCAGATATTCAGCTGGGAGAATCCTGAGTTGGTCTTACTTGCCATTTCACACCAAGGTCATCTTCCACTTGAAATCTGGCTCAGGTTCTGTTTGCAGAGCCCTCAAATACCTTTAGCAGTAATACCAGCAAATGCTAATAATTCAGCAATGAGTGGATTGTGCATGCAACCTATCAAATATTGAAAGGCCTAGATAGAGTGGGCGTGGAGAGGATTTTTCCTATGATGGGAGAGTCTAGGACCAGAGGACACAGCCACAGAATACAAGGATGTCCTTTTAGAACAGAGATTACAATAAATTTCTTTAGCCAGATGGTGGTAATTCTGCCACAGATGGCTGTAAAGGCCAAATCATTGGGTATCTTTAAAGTGGAGGTTGATAGTTTCTACCTTAGTAAGGTTGTGAAAGGTTATGGGGAGAAGGCAGGAAAATGTGGCTGGAAAATAAATCAGCCATGATGGAATAGCAGAACAGACTCGATGGGCCAAATGGCCTAATTCTGCTCCTTTGTTTTATAGCCTTAACTTTGGCTATCAAACCACAATAGAAGATTGGAGAAATCAGTCAGGACAAAAAAACAGAGAAGTTGATTTAAAGGAACTAGGTTGAACCAAATACACTGAATTAGGATTTAATTTTAAACAAGCTAGTTATGATTCAGTTTCCTTCATTTTAAATGCATTAATATTACTCATTATTTGTTTATTGTAGAGGGAGAGCATACAAGATGCAAAACTGTGCTGACATCGAAAGTGGGAGGGCTTATGGCCTTTGCAAAGAAAAGAAGCACTTGTATAGGCTGCAAAGCTGTGTTGAATGATGACGGTAAGGAATTAAAAACACTGGTAACTGATTCATAAGTAACAGAAATGTGGGTTTGTTGACTCTGAGATCTGTTAAATCGACTTGAGATGTTGAACTAGCAGCTTTTGTTTTGGGAATGTTGAATGACACCCAGTGTGAGGGTGCTAAAGAGCAGGGTGAAGCATTGACAACTGTTGAGGAATAATCCATCTCTGCTTCCTGCTTAGGACCCCAGCATCACAGCAGCCATTTTAGCAGGTCTGATTCCCTTCAGAAATAGGCCCTTTGGCTTGACTTGTCTGTGCTGACTGAGTTGCTTATCTGAGCTAGTCCCATTTGCCTACCTTTAGCCCATATTCTTCCAAACCTTGCCTATCTATGTACTTTGTCCAAATGTCTTTTAAACATTGTAATTGTACCCCCTTGCTATCATTTCCTGTGGCAGGCTATGTCCTCTCTATTCCCCTTATCATCATATATACCTCAACATTTCCAATTCTTCTTAAATTCTTAAATAAGAATAGAAGTGGGATGAGGTTTCATTCTCCTTTTGGTTCATTGTGTATTGAAGGAAAACTTGTCAGTCATATTGTGATCTAGCTTGATCTGGCATGAACTGCGTGGGAAAGAAACCAATCAACTTGCAAATTCTTTAGACATTTCTGTGTAATGAGCAGTAATTAGGCAGAGACAAGTGGGATTCAAGCTTAAGTTTATTGTTGTCATGAGGTGGCACAAGTAACTTTGCAGTTAGGGTAATGCTATTACAGCACCCGTGGTTGAGGTTCAGTTCTGTTCCTGATAATAAGGAGTTTGCACCACCTTCCCATGACCGCATGGATCTCCTCCGGGTGCTCTGGTTACCTCCCACAGTCCAAAGATCTGCAGGTTAGTAGATTTATTTGTCACATGGGTGTGGGCTCGTGGAGCTGAAACCCATGCTATACATCTCTAAATTTTAAAAAATCTCTTCGGCCATTCACAAAAGTGAACATCTCCGCCAACTCTGAGAGCCCATAACCTTTGTCAAAGCTGGAGACCAGCCACAGTCTCAGTCCAGATCACTCACAAGCTTCCTTGCTGCGGCATCTGACTGGCAACTGAAGGTTGACACTGGTCAGCAGTTAAAGTTCCCTGACTTCATTGCATCATCATCCCTAAGGCCTGACATGGTCATTCTGTCAGAAACCTCGAAGCAGGTGGTCATGGTAGAACTGAGCAGTGACTTGGGAAGACCGGATTGAGGAGGTGTTTGAGCCTACGAAAGCCAAGTACCAGGAGCTGGTAGAGCAGTGCCAGGGACAGGGGCAGAGGGCACAATGCGAGCCTATAGAGGTGGGGTTTAGAGGATCAACTGGCCGCTTGCTCTGCAGAACCTACTGTTTCCTTGGTATTACAAAGACTGCAAAGAGATGAACCATCAGGACCGTCACAGAGGCTGCTGAGAGAGCCTCCAGATGGCTGTGGCACAAGGGGCGTGACCTGTGGACCAATGCTGCCAGGATATAAGCTGCGATCGGATCAACCCTGGCTGGGTCACATAGGTGAGGGTCTCTGATGTTGAAAGACCCGAAGCACATGATGACCCCAGGTTTACATCACTAATGATGTGTCCCAGCGTATTGTAGGATGTAATTTAGCATCACACAGAGTATGTGTGATGAAAATTTGATTTTTGCAGCAGCACAGTGCATTACAAATAAGGAGAAATGTAAATTAACATAAACTCAAATTAACACAAATTATACATCAAGTACACGTGTGCAAGATGAGCATACCAACACCAGTGCACGATTGCGAGAGAGAAAAATGAATAGTGCAAGATGGAGTTGAGGTTTTTCAGGTGGGTTCAGGATCCTGATGGCAGTGGAGAAGAGGCTGTTATTGAACTTTGAGATGCAGGTCTTCAGGCTCCTGTACTACTTGCCTGATGGCAGCATTGAGAAGCAGATGATGGGTATGATGGATCTGCCATCAGAATGTCTATGAACACTACCTCTCTATTTTGCTCTTTTCCTAAACTACTTAAATTGATTTTTATTTTGTTATATTTAGTTTAACCTATAGTATTTTTTATGCATTGCACTGTACTGCTGCTGCAAAACAACAAATTTTATGGCCTATGTCAGTGGTAATAAACCTGATTGTGATTATAAGGGTATGGCAGTGATAATGCCAAGATATCCAATAGTTTCTTGGGTAAAGTTTAGTGGGACGGCAATAAAATACAAACTTTAGGCTTGGGAGTGGGAGATGTCATTAGTTACACACTGAGAGTGTTTCATTTGATTTGGATCAATCATCTGATTGGAAAAAGACAGTGTAATGAGACCCCTCTGTTGTATTACATCCAAGTGGTCCTTATCTGCATGACTTCGAATGGTTTAACACCTTGTGCCAACTTGAATACAATTTGGTTCTGAAATTGGAATATAACCAGAGCACTGTATGCTTATCAGATTGTCTTTATTACTGACTGGTGTTTTGTAGTAACTGAGTTCGAAGTAAATATATGTCACCACATACAACCCTATGATTCTTTTTCCTGCGTGCATACTCAGGAAATCTATAGAATTGTAACTATAACAGGATCAGTGAAAGATCAATCGGAGTGCAGAAGACAATAATGTGTGCAAATGCAAATATAAATAGGAATAAATGAGAACATGAAATAACAAGATAAAGAGTCCTTAAAGTGAGATCGTTGGTTGTAGGAACATCTCAATAGATGAGTGTAGTTATTCCCTTTTGTTTAAGAGCCTGATTGATGAGGTGTAGTAACTGTTCTTGAACCCGGTGATGTGAGTCCTGAGACTCTTGTACCTTCTCCCTTTCTCGCTGCTGCCATCAGGAGCATGGTCTACGTGGTAAGGGTTCTTGATGATGGATGCTGCTTTCCTACAACAGCGTTTCATATAGATGTGCTCAGTGGTTGTTAGGGCTTTACCCATGATGTACTGAGCCAACTCCACTACCTTTTGTAGGATTTTCCGAGGCATCAGTGTTGCTGTACCAGGCCTTGATGCAGCTAATCAGTACCCTCTCCACTAGACATCTGTCAAAGTTTTTATTGTCGTGCCAAATCTCCGCAGACTCCTAAGGAAGTAGAAGCGCTGTTGAGTATCCCAGATCTCTTTCTATTTTACCATCATGAAAGTTAACAGATAAGTTTTATTTGTCACAGGTATACAGAAGCATGCATTGAAATGTGTTATTTGCCACAACAGCCAGTACAATCCAAAGATTGTACTGGGGGCAGCTGGCAAGTGTCACTATGTTTGCAGCACCCATGCTTACTAACCCTAACCCTAAGTCTTTGGAATGTGGGAGAAAACTGGGGCACCCAAAGGAAACCCAGGTAGTGACGGGAGAAATTCCTTACATACAGCGGTGGCACTTACTGTTTAACACTACCACCTAAATGTGAAACTCTGACTTCTTTATTTCTCCCTGGGACCAAAGTTATGATCCAAGTTGAACATAATTAAATTTACGTGGATGTCAAGGTGGTGGTCCATAATTATGTTATTTTTGTTTTGAATTGGAACAAATTTCTTTCAGTTTGGGATATCGGGGACCCTACCAGATGTCGTTGCTTTGGAGATTTTGGAGAGTAATGTTGAGCAGAGGGAATGATCCGTCTTGGAGGAAAACACAGTATAGAGACCATTGAGAGGGAAGCAAAGCAAAAATAGGTCAATGAGTCATTTTGGCTCAGCCTCTTTCTAGCAGCTGGTTGTAGGTCAGCTGCCGAATAGAGTTGTGGAAACACAACGTCATGGGGTGGGACTAGTGAAGGGAGGTGCAGGGGGTTGCCCTCTCCTTGGGAAAGGATGAAGATTGTTTGATGTGATCATTGGGGATCTACTTCAGGAAAGCCAGCTAGATTAGTGACTGGGTACTTATGCTCTGGGGAAAGTTTGATATGTAACTATCAGTGGGCAAGAGGGATTCAACTGGATTCTCTCCCAACAATAGCATAGTCCACAAAAGGAATCTATATAGAGCAAAGATGCTAAGCAAAGTGCTTTTTAAGCAGGGAACCAGATGAGTTTGAGGATAATAATACAGTTACTAAGAAAACAAAGTGACTCACAATGTTCTTCTGGAATCAGCTGTGAATCTTTATTAATTATGAGAACGGACAGAATTTCTACAAGCTTGTGACTGAGACCAATTAGTTCTTGAAATGCGGACATCACTTTTAATAGCATTTATTGTCCATTTCTAATTTGACCTGGACTTCAGATGCATGTTGAACAGCTCCTGTCTATCACTCCCCCCGGGTCCCTCTTCCCCTCCTCCTTCCCTTTCTCCTATGGTCCATTCTCCTCTCCTATCAGATTCGTTCCTCACCAGCCCTTTACCTTTCCTACCCACATGGCTTCACCTATCACCTTCTAGCTATCCTCCTTCCCCTTTCCTTCAAATATTTGTTCTGACATCCTCCTCCTTCCTTCCCAGTCCTAAAGAAGGGTCTCAGCCCGGAACGTTGGCTGTTTCTTCATTTCCATAGATGCTGCCTGGTCAGCTGAGTTCCTCCAGCATTGTGTGTGTTGATTTGGATTTCCAGCATCTGCAGAATTTCTTGTGTTTATGATTTGCACCTCCTGGAATCTGTTAGTTTTCATCCTTATTCTAATAAATTTCATTTGTGCCATCTCTGAAACCACTTCCACTCAATAATTGCTGTTATTTAACAATTATATGTAAAGGATGGGTTTCTTCTCTGCATTCGTCAGCCTCCCCTTAAACGTACCATTTGGCTCCTATTGACATCACTGGGACCTTAGTCTACAGGGGTTCACAACCTTTGTTATGTCTTGGACCCCTACCATTAATCGAGGGGTCTGTGACTGAGGGATGTTAGAACCCTTGCTCTAACATCAATCCAAGGGAAGCTCCATATAGCTTCCATTCTTGACAAGAATCTGGGATCAGAAATATTTGGTCATGGTACCATGATCAGTGAGCATTAGGGTCAATGCCCAGATGGGGGTGAAGTCCAGAGGGCAAAGCCAAAGGTCAAAGTCCAGAACATGACATGTCCGTAGATAGACATGGGTTCTCAAGTCCCATTTTGAAAGCTCAGATGTGAACATATAGATTGCTATTCTGGTGTAATGCTGAGGGAGTGCTATATTTCTGGGGGCATTATCTTGTAGATGGGGTATTAAACCAAGTGAACACATAAGCACATTCTCAGCTTTCACTCCCATTCTGTAGAAGAACCTGTAAAGGTGATGGTGTGTTTCCGTCCTTTAAATCTTTACAAAGTTTTATCTGCACTCTGAGATGTAAATATGGCAGTGGTGTTACTTTGAAGAAGTGGTTGTCCTAACTGATATTTATTCTTCAACAAAAAATGCTAAAAGAACCCTGATCCGGGGGTGGGGGGGGGGGAGGGAGAGGTTAAGCAGGTGATACTCCTTACCCAAGGGTGACCCGCAGGCTAGCGGAGGAAGCGGCACATTACACCGCCTTTGGTAGAGACGTATCTCCACCCCACCTTTCGAATTGTGAATTTATCCCCCACAGAAACATTGTATATCAGATGAAAACATGAGGAATTCTGCAGATGCTGGAAATTCAAGCAACACACATCAAAGTTGCTGGTGAACGCAGCAGGCCAGGCAGCATCTCTAGGAAGAGGTGCAGTCGACGTTTCGGGCCGAGACCCTTCGTCAGGACTAACTGAAGGAAGAGCTGGTAAGAGATTTGAAAGTGGGAGGGGGAGGGCGAGATCCAAAATGATAGAAGACAGGAGGGGGAGGGATGGAGCCAAGAGCTGGACAGGTGATTGGCAAAGGAGATATGAGAGGATCATGGGGCAGGAGGCCTAGGGAGAAGGAAAAGTGGGAGGGGGGGAGAAAACCCAGAGGATGGGCAAGGGGTATAGTCAGAGGGAGAAAAAGGAAAGAGAGAGAGAGAAAGAATGTGTGTATATAAATAAATAACAGATAGGGTACGAGGGAGAGGTGGGGCATTAGCGGAAGTTAGAGAAGTCATTGTTCATGCCATCAGGTTGGAGGCTACCCAGACAATGTGGCCTTCTATATATTGGCGAGACCCGACGCAGACTGGGAGATCGTTTTGCTGAACACCTATGCTCTGTCCGCCAGAGAAAGCAGGATCTCCCACTGGCCACACATTTTAATTCCACATCCCATTCCCATTCTGATATGTCTATCCACGGCCTCCTCTACTGTAAAGATGAAGCCGCACTCAGATTGGAGGAACAACACCTTATATTCCGTCTGGGTAGCCTCCAAACTGATGGCATGAACATCGACTTCTCTAACTTCAGCTAATGCCCCACCTCCCCCTCGTACCCCATCCGTTATTTATTTATATACACACATTCTTTCTCTCTCTCTCTCTCCTTTTTCCCCCTCTGTCCCTCTCACTATACCCCTTGCCCATCCTCTGGGTTTTTCCCCCCTCCCCCTTTTCCTTCTCCCTGGGCCTCCTGTCCCATGATCCTCTCATATCCCTTTTGCCTATCACCTGTCCAGCTCTTGGCTCCATCCCTCCCCCTCCTGTCTTCTCCTATCATTTTGGATCTCCCCCTCCCCCTCCCACTTTCAAATCTCTTACTAGCTCCTCTTTCAGTTAGTCCTGACGAAGGGTCTCGGCCCAAAATGTCGACTGTACCTCTTCCTAGAGATGCTGCCTGGCCTGCTGTGTTCACCAGCAACTTTGATGTGTGTTGATTGTATATCAGAGATGACTTGCTGAAGTATGAATATATGTAAGCAGTGACGGTGAGGTTGTGACTAGTTGGAGTAAGGGTGAAGCGTGACTGGTTGGAGTAAGAGTGAAGATTTATTATTGTCATGTGTACCAAGGTTCAGTGAGAAGCTTTTGTTCGTATGCCATGCAGACAGGTCATGCACAAGTACATAGATATAGTACAAAGGAAAACAATGCTGAATAATGTCATAGAGCAAGTGCAGTGTAGGAATAGTGTCTATAAAAAGTATTTACCCCCCCCCCCAGACGTTTTCATGTTTTATTGTTTTACAACATTGAATCACAGTGGATTTAATTTAGCTTTTTTGACTCTGATCTTTCGTGTCAAAGTGAAAACAGATCTCTACAAAGTGAACTAAATTAATTACAATATAAAGTACAAAATATCTGATTGCATAAGTATTCACCTCCTTTAATATGACATACCAAATCGTCGCTGCAGCCAATTGGTTTTAGAAGTCACATAATTAGTTAAATGGAGATCACTGTGTGCAGTCAAGGTGTTTCAATTGATTGTTGTAAAAATACAAATGGATTTGAAGATTGAGGGGGGATCTTATTGAAACGTATAAAATCCTAAAGGGATTGGACAGGCTAGATGCAGGAAGATTGTTCCCAATGTTGGGGAAGTCCAGAACGAGTTTGAGGATAAAAGGGAAGCCTTTCAGGACTGAGATGAGGAAAAACTTCTTCACACAGAGAGTGGTGAATCTGTGGAATTCTCTGCCACAGGAAACAGTTGAGGCCAGTTCATTGGCTATATTTAAGAGGGAGTTAGATATGGCCCTTGTGGCTAAAGGGATCAGGGGGTATTGGGGGGAAGGCAGGTACAGGGTTCTGAGTTGGATGATCAGCCATGATCATACTGAATGGCGGTGCAGGCTCGAAGGGCCAAATGGCCTATTCCTGCACCTATTTTCTATGTTTCTATCTGGTAGGTCCAGCTGTTGGTGAGTCAGTATCCTGGCAAAAGCTACACCGTGAAGACAAAAGAACACTCCACACAACTCTGCGAAAAGGTTATTGAAAAGCACAAGTCAGGAGATGGATACAAGAGAATTTCCAAGTCACTGAATATCTCTTGTGGTACAGTTAAGTCAATCATCAAGAAATGGAAAGAATATGGTATAGCTGCAAATCTGTCGAGAGCAGGCCATCTTCAAAAACTGAATGATCATGCAAGAAGGGGACTAGTGAGGGAGGCCACCAAGAGACCTATGACAACTCTAGAGGAGTTACAAGCTTCAGTGGCTGAGATGGGAGAGACTGTACATACAACTGTTGCCTGGGTGTTTCACCAATCGTAGCTTTATGGGAGACTGGCAAAGAGAAAGCCACTGTTGGGGGGAAAAAAAACTGGCATGAACTCAGCAAGAGTTTGCCGGAAGGAATATGGGAGAGTCTGAAGTCAGCTGGAAAAAACCAAAATTGAGCTTTTTGGCCATCAGACTAAACGGTATGTTTGCTGTAAGTCAAATGCCGCAGATCATCAAAAACACACCATCCCTGCTGTGAAGCATGGTGGTGACTGCATCATGCGGTTGGGATGTTTCATTTCAGCAGGCCCTGGAAGGCTTGTGAAGGTAGAGGGTAAAACCGCAAAATACAGGGAAATCCTGGAGGAAAACCTGATGCAGTCTGCAAGAGGGCTGCAACTTGGGAGAAGATTTGTTTTCCTGCAAGGCAATGACCCCAAGGATAAAGCCAAAGCTACACATGAATGGCTTAATAACAACAAAGTTAATGTTCTGCAATGGCCAAGTCAGAATCCAGACCTCAATCCAGTTGAGAATTTGTGGTTGGGCTTGCAAAGGACTGTTCACTCACAATCTCCATGCAATCTGACAGAGTTTGAGCAATTTTGTAAGGAAGAATGGGGGAAAATTGCACTGTCCAGATATGCAAAGCTGATAGAAACCTGTCCACACAGACTTAAGGCTGTAATTGCTGCTAGAGGTTCATCTACTAAATATTGACTTGAAGGGGGTGAATGCCTATGCAATCAATAATTTTGTGTTTTATATTTGTAATTAATTTCATGTAAAATGAAAACTTTGTAGAGATCTGTTTTCATTTTATCCTGGAGTCTTTTTTTGTTGGTCAGTGTCAAAAAAGCCAAATTATATCCACTGTGATTCAATGTTATAAAATAAAGCATGAAAACTTCTAAGGGGGGGCGGGGGTGAATATTTTTGATAGGCACTGTAGATAAATACAGTGCATGGGCTGTGATGAGATTGATTGGAAGATCAAAAGTTCGTCTTTACAGTATGACAGGTCTGTTCAAGAGACTGATAACAGTGGAATAACAGTGGTCTTTGTTCTCAAGCTTTAGCTTCTTATTCCTGACAGGAGACAATGACCGGGGTAGCAGGGCTCATTGGTTATGTTGGTAGTTTTCCCCAAGCACCAGGCAGCTCAGCTATGAAATAATCCCACTCCATGTTCTCTCTACCTCTCCCTACATTCCTATTCTTTTCAGGTGTACTGTTCAGAAAGGTGCTGTTATATCTGCTGCCACATTCATCGCAGGCAGTACTCAGCAACTTCCCTACCTTCCTTTTTTATCAGCCAGTTATCTTAACTGTGTCTTTGGTTCAGCCATCTTCAGTCTCTCCAGTACTGCAGTCAAAGGTTACCATCCACCTCAAAAGGACATCAGTCACACTGATACCCAAGAAGAGCAGGGTGATCTGCCTCAACGTCTACTGATTAGTTGTACTGATAACTGTGATTAAGTAATGAGTGCAACTTTGAGAGATTGTTCACGCCTCCCATCACAGTAAGTCTACAGCAGATGTAGACTGGCTCTCCACTTGGACTTGGACTACCTGGACAGCAGCAATACCCATGTCAGGCTGCTGTTGATCGACTTCAGTTCAGTGTTCAACACCATCGTTCCCTCAGTACAAATCAACACGTTTCAAAACTTGGCCCTCTGTACCTCCCTCTGCAATTGGAATCTTGACTTCCTCAAATGGAGACCACAGTCAGTACAGGTCAGTGAAAACACCTCCTTGAGAAGGGGAAATCAGGAGAACACACACCATTCCTCATTCAGGGGTTAGCAGTGGAATGAATGAGTATGTTCAAGTGCTGAGCGCCAACATCTGTCCTAGGCCTATCATGACATAGGCATGGCAGTGGCTGTATTTCATTAGGGGTTGGACGAGATTTGATTTGTCACCAAAGACTCCAGCAAATTTCTACAGATGTACCATAGAGAGCATTCTAACTGATTACATCACAGCCTGGTATGGAAGCCCCAATGCAGAATTCTTTAGAGGCTGTGGAGTGTTGTAGACACGGCTAGCTCCATCACAGGCAGAACTCTCCCACCATTGAGGATATCTTCAAAAGACAATGCCTCAAGAAGGCAGCATTCATCATTAAAGACCCTCACCATCTGGGGCTTGCCCTCTTCTCATTGTTATCATCAGGGTCCTGAAAACCTCCACTCAAAATTTTATGAACAGCTTCTTCCCCTCTCTCCAGCCTATTCCTGAATGATCACAGCACTACCTCACTATTCCTCCTTTGCATAATAATTATTTTATTGTAACTTATAACTGTGCCTCCAATGTACTGCTGCCACTGTGACAGTAAACCTGATTCTGATCCTACCAACCTCCTGCTAATTAAAACAGTTTCCCTATCTACCTTTGTATGTTTTTAAAAAAATGACTGTAGGATGAATCACAAATTATCTGTTGTCCTATTGGCAACCTGTCTGAGGGAGGGTGTGCAATAATATTGGCTGGCATCTCAAGGCAAAGGTGCAGCTGGCTTTCCTTTATATCACATAAGATAGAGTATTTCTATCTGCAGCGTGTGGAATGATTGCATTAGGGCTTGGCTGTTCATGGCTGGGAGATTCACCCGCCTCTTGCCCCCATCCTTCACCTAATGTACTTCAGCCTGCTAACCCAATAAGTTGTGGTCTATAGATAGACGAAAGGTCTCTTGGATGACTTGAATCAGACCTCAGCAAGAGTATATTCAGGGGAATAATATAATTAGATTTCAAATGGAATTTATTAAGTCATACAAGATCGAAACAACCCTTAAGCCGATTGGTCCAAGCTGCCCATCCAATCTAGTCTGATATGGAAGCCTTTGGACCATATCCCTCTGAACCTTCCCTATCCACGTACCTGTATAACTGTCTTTGAAATCTTGGATTGTACCTGTCTCAGCCACTTCCTCTGGCACCTTGACCACATATATACCACCCTTTGTATAAAAGAAAAATTGCCCTCTCTCACCTTAAAATAGTGCCTTCTAGTTCTTGATTCCCCAACCCTGGAAAAAAGGCTCAGTGCATACCCCTCAGGATTTTAAACACCTCTATAATCCTAGACTTATTAAGACAAACTTTCACTATAACTTCTCTTTCCCCCACCCTCTCCCCACTAAAGCCTACCCAAGTTGATGGTCTGGAGTTTCCCTTGTTTGAGAATAGAAAGCTTACAGCCCAGAGCCTCCTTGAGTCGCTCTCATTTCCTGTGGTCAGACTCAAGGCTGAGAAGTTCCTCATTCTACCAGCTAGTTTTCCAATATCACTCATAATCCTGACGCCGTATCATGGGATTGCATAGAGTCATAGAATAATACGATTCAGAAGTAGGCCCTTCAGTCCATACTGACTACAGCGTCCTTCCTTCCAAGTCCCAGTTTAGCCCACAACCCTCTTGGCCTCTCCTTTCCATGTACATATCCAAATGCTTCCTCACAGTTGCAATTGTACCTGCCTCGTCCACTTCTTCTGGCAGCTTATTCCGGATGTGCCGTACCCTCTTTGTAAAGAAATTACTTCTCAGGTCTCTTTTAAATCTCTAAACTCTTCTCTCCTTTATTGACAGGTACCAGATGAGATAGTGAGAACAGAGGGAGGGCTTTACAGAGGGGAAAAAAAACACAGGAAAACAACAATTTCTATGTTAACACCTCTGTGATTAGTAACCTTTTATTAAGTATGATGAAATGTAACTACATGTGTCATTGCTGGTACTGTCTAAACTATACTGCATCAGATATATAGCCAGCTGTTCCCCCCCCCTCCCAGTTTTTCTTTTTCTGGAACCTAGAGCTTTATTTGTCACATGTACATCAAAATGTACAGTGAGATGCATCGTTTGTGTCAAATTAAATCAACAAGGGTTATCCTGGGGACTGCCTGCAAGTAATTCAATGCTTCTGGTCCCAACACAGCATGCTCACAACTCACTAGCTCCGACTGCACATCATTGGATGTGGGAGGAATCCAGAGCACCCGGAGGAAACCCACACTGTCATGGGGAGAAAGTGCAAACTCCTTATAGACAGCGGCAGGAACTGAACCCCGATCTTTGCAGTTGGCACCGTGATAGTGTCACTATCGTGCTGTCATCTTGGGTTCAAGATGAAGAACGTCAAAATAAAGAGCATTTTATTTTCTATTTGGAACTCTGTATCTCAGAGTTCTGGAGATGTGTCATTGAGTCTGCTCTTGGGTAACTGACAGTGTAGAAATAGAGAGTGCAAGAATAGGAAAGAAAGCCCTGATCATTTTGAAAGGTAGAGAGGGCTTGAGGTAGCTTGTGGCATATTATCATCCTCATTACCACATTACATAGAACAGTAGAGTACAGGTCCTTCAAGCAATAATATTGTGCTAACCTTTTAACCTACTCTAAGATCAATCTAACCCTTCCCTCCTGTATAGCCCTCTATCATCAATTTGCCTGTCTAAGAGTCTCTAAAATGTCCCTAACGTATCTGCCTCTACCACCTCCCCTGGCAGCACATTCCACACACCCTACCAATCATTACCTTGAGCATCCTTCCCTATCCAGTTCTCTTTTGAAGGATAATCAGAGTTGATTCATAGATTTTGGGATTGTGCCCAAGTAATCCTTATTATTTTTATATCTGCTTAGAATTGCATTTAGGCTTAAGGCTTTCCCATTAGGTAACCATGCGTATTTTTTGGATTCATGTGAGAAGTCCTTGCGGAATTAGTGCAGTCGAGATTTGATTCCCACTGTTATCTGTAAGGAGTTTGTATGCTGACCCTTGATATTGCGGATTTCCTCCGGACGCTCCCTTCCCTTCCACATTCTAAAGGCGTACGGGTTAGTAAGTTGTGGGCATGCTATGCTGCTGCCGGAAACATGAGGACTGTCCTCAGCTCAGTTGTTGGACTGGGTTGGTTGGTGACACAAAACAATGCATTTCTTTGTAAATTATGATGTTCACTAGACAACTAAAGCTTCTCAATTAATCTATTTAAGAGCAGCCCTCAATGATGTATATCATTGAGGCCAGTTCATTGGCTATATTTAAGAGGAAGTTAGATATGGCGTTTGTGGCTAAAGGGATCGGGGGTATGGAGAGAAGGCAGGTACAGGGTTCTGAGTTGGATGATCAGCCATGATCGTACTGAATGGCGGTGCAGGCTCGAAGGGCCGAATGGCCTGCTCCTGCACCTATTTTCTATGTTTCTATAAACGAAACTTACTGTGAAATCAGACTTCATTGATGACTGTCTTCCATTGTATTATATACATTTAAATGAGGAACCATGGTATATGCAGTTATGGAGCAGCTACCAGAGAAGACCACATCTCTGAGGTTAGTTACAGGTTGGAACAATATCGTGCCTGCAAATTACTTTGTGTTGTTCCTTACAGAAACAAATGAACAGAATTGGACTGACAACATAAAATGAAAATGGAAGAAATAACTAGAAATATTCAACAGATCAGGCAACAAATGTGAGAAGCGAAGCAGTTTGAGAGTCGATGTATAAGGAGTGTTTGATGGCTCTAGATCTGTACTCGCTGGAGTTTAGAGGAATGTTGCAGTGGGTGGGGGGCACCTCATTGAAACCTACGCAATATTGAAAGGCCTAGATAGAGTGGACCTAGAGCCGATGGTTCCAATATTGGAGTCTAGGACCAGAGGGCACAGCCTCAGAATTGAAAGGTGTACCTTTAGAACAGAGATGAGAAGGAGTTCCTTTCACCAGAGAGGAGTGAATCTCTGGAGTTCATTGCCACAGACAGCTGTGGGGACCAAGTCATTGGGTATATTTAAAGTGGAGATTGATAGGTTCTTGAATAGTAAGGGCATCAAGGGTTACAGGGACAAGGCAGAAAAATGGGGTTGAGAGGGACAATAAATCAGCCACGATGGAATTATTGAGCAGATTCGATAGGCAGAATGACCTAATTTTCCCACTGTGTCTTATGATCCTTAGACAGTGGCTGAATGGAGACCAGTTCACAGGTGCTGTAATAGCGTTACGCTAACTGCTACGCTACTGTAGCTTGTAGGTAGCAGAGTTCCCATTGCTCTTGTTGCCCTTAGCCTTCTAGCTAGAAGAGGTGGGTTTGGAAGCTGCTGTCCAAGTAGTTTGGATCCGTTTCATCCTGTAAGTGGTACAGACTGTAGTTAGGTGGTGCCATGAGAGAATGGTTGTGGAGGTGAATCTGCTACACCCTGTATAATTTATAGTTTCTTGAATGTTGTTGAAGCTGTACTCATTGAGGTTAGTGCAGAGTGTTCCCGACTTGAGCTTTACAGATCGTAGGCATTTTTTGGGAAGTTAGAGAAGGTGAATTACTCACATCAGGGATCCCAGCATCTGATCGGCTCTTATAACACATTTGCTACTTCAGTTCAGTTTCTGATCACTAGTAACATCGAGGATATTGATAATGGGAGATTCACTGATGGTAATGCCATTGAATGTCTGGGTTGAAAGCTGTGTTTTCCCATTGGATTTGCTGAACAACAAATGAAGAAAGAGTCAAGTAGATCCCTCAAAGTTGCCTCTCAGGTTGATAAGGTGGTTAAGAAGGTGTACAGCCATGAGGTAATACTACAGCTCTTTAAAAATCTGATTTGACCACACTTGGAGAATTATGTTCAGTTCTGTTACCTCATTGTAGGAAGGATGTGGAAGCTTGAGAGAGGGTGCAGAGGATGATGCTCTCTGGATTAGAGACCATGTCTTATGAGGAGAGGTTGAGCAACCTATCCTTTTCTCTTAGTGAAGGAGGATGAGAGATGACCTGATAGAGGAGTAGAAAATGATAAGAGGCATCGATAAGAGTGGATAGCCAGAGACTTTTTCCGGGGCAAAAATGGCTAATACGAGGGAGCACAATTTTAAGGCTGTTGTAAGAAAGTATAGGGGGAGAGGTGGATGTCAGAAGTAGATTTTGTTGTACAAAGAGCTGTGGCTATGTGGAACATGCTGCCAGCTGTGATGGTGGAGGCAGATATGTTAAGGACATTTAAGAGACTCTTTAGATAGGCACATGAATGGAAGAAAAGGGAGGGCTATGTGGGAAGGAAGAGTTAGATTGATCTTAGAGTATGTTAAAAAGTCGGCACAACGTTGTGAGCTGAATAGCCTGTACTGTGCTGTACCATTCTCCTTCTAAAAGTCTAAAGCTTAGGCTTTTGGCATCTAAAGCAATGGCTACTGGTGGCTGAGTGATGAGAAGCAGAAATGAACAAGAGATGTTTTAACAATTTCCAAGTTTAGAATCTATCCCTTTAGCACGGTTCGCTCTGGCAACCTCACCTGGGCCTTTGGTGTAATCAGCAGTGGAGGTGTATGGACGTACGTGATGGTGGGCAAAGGCATGTTACATTGCATCTGAAATAAGGCAGTAGATGAACGGTGAAGTAGTATACCAGAGATCAGCAATAAGTCAGAAAGATCAAAGGAGGAAGTTTAATGCTTAAGAAGAAAAGCACCTGTTCAAAAAATAGATTAATATGTTTGGCCATTGCTAACCTTATTTTTTTTTGCTGAATGATATGCATGTTTTGTTTTTTTATCTTTATAAGAAATAATAGAATAAAGCTAGTTAGCTTATGTCACTGGAAGTATCTCCTCCGACTTAGTCAGTATACCTTTGTTCTGCTGTGAATGCCCACAAGTGAATCTCAGGGTAGTATATGGTGACGTATACATACATTAATAATAAATTTATTCTGAGCTTTATATGCTGAAATTTATTTAATGCTTAATACATGGTAAATTGTAAAAACAAACTATCATTGGAAATTTGAAGTAATTAAGTGTCAGATACTCTCAGCACTCCACATCACTACAGAAACAATGATGTGGACTGTTATATAGCCTTCATAAATTTTTTAATGCCATTTAATCCAGTGTTTCTCTCACAGCATGGTTGAAAACTGGTCCACCTCCCCTTGTAAGCCCTTGAGGCTGTGTGTTAATTGGAAATTTCACAATTGATTTGTCGACCATTATGGACTATGATCAAAGATGGGTGAATCAAATTAAAATGCAGATTGGCTGTACTAAAAGAGGACTAAATGGGTTACTAACGTCTCTCTGTACAGCTGGCATTCGTGCAAGTAATTTTGTGTACAAATTTTAAGCCTTAATAGCTTCTGTCTAGGAATCTGCACTATTTGTTTGGAAAGCGATTTCAAATTGTTTTCTGGAATTTCTGTTTTCTCTACAGGTGCTGTGTGCAGCTACTGTATGTCTCGTCAGTCTGAGCTGTATCAGAAGGAGGTATGATTTAAGTATCATAATATATTAGGTATGGAGAGAAGAGATTCAGGTAGTATTATTCCTCAGTGGAATTTGTGGCTTTATTTATACAGTATTCAATTGTAAGGTGGCTGGAGGAAAGTATATGGGGGATGTTTGAGATAAGTTAGAGAGTGCTGGGTGTGTGGAACACCCTGCCAGGGGTGCTGATAGAGGCAGATACGTTAGGGATACTTAAGAAGCTCTTAGATAGGTATATATAGAAAAATGGAGGGCTTTGTACGAGGGCAGGGTTAGACTGATCTTAGAGTAGGTTAAAAGGTTGACACAACATTGTGGGCTGAACAGCCTGTGCTGTGGTGTTCTATTTTCTAAAACAATTGACAAAAATTCAGCTCTGTTACAACAGTAGTTTAATAGAAAAAAACTTCACACAAAGAGTGTACTAGTTGGCTCAGTTGACAAGTATCTCACCTTGACAGTTTTGGATTCAAGTTTCACACAGGAGTTACTATCATAATTTGGTTATTTCTCCTATGTGGTACCTGGTGAATCCAAATCATTGTCCAGGTGAACATTAAAAACACTGACTCTTCTGATGTGCATCTATGTGTCAAGTTGTTGCATCTCTATATGTAGTTCTCATTGCATTTTGTAGAATATGTATGAAGGGGAAGGTATTTTTCTATACCATTAATAAACAGTTACTTTAATTCTAGTTTTATTTTGCTAGTTGATCTAAGCAAGAAACTCTGGAGGTACTAGAACAGATCTTCATAGCCTAGTTAAAAGCAGGATCCAGTCACGGTGGTAACCACAATAGAACATTATAATGTTTTTTCATTTTAAATTTAAGAATTTATACACATCAAGTGCATTTTTAAGTTCATTTATATTCTTTATGTTTAGATAAAAATGTTAAGAATCTCTGATATTTGGTTGAAATCTAGGCAATGCAGCTTTAGAAGATTATCAAAGGCTTGGATTACAGAAGGCGTTGTTAACATTATATGGGGCATACGGGACTTGATGTTAAAGCACAGAAGGTTAGGAGGGAATTTGGTGGACGAATTCAACTACTCCCAGTTAGAAGAGTCTCATCCACTCGAGCAAAAGGGGAGTTCATTGCTATGGTATTAATAGCAATAATACTCATGGTAGGTTAGCCTTGTAGAACACAAGGCAACTAAATAACGAGGTTAGAAACGCCTAACAGGTCAGGTAGCATCAGGTAGTATTTCGAAGTGTTGATCTTAAATTCATTGTGAGGACTCTTCACAATAAATAATCCATATAAGGGTAATAAATGGAAGCTTTGAATGCGTTATTTATCACTGAACTTCTCGGGTGGATTCTAGTCTATAATTCACTGCTAGCCAACTGGTAGAAAATTGGTTTATTATTGTCATGTCTAAAACGGTACAATGGAAAACTTGTTTTGCATGCCATCCATACAAATTATTTCATCACAACAGTGCATTGAAAAGTAATAACAGAATGCAGAATAAAGTGTTATTGTTTCAGAGAAAGTGCAGTGCTGTTAGACACTAAGGTGCAATGTCACATGAGTCAGGTTGTGAAGTTAAGAATCCACCTTATCATACTAAGGGACCAATTAATTTTTTTTATAATAGCAGGATAGAAGTTGTCCTTGATCTTGATGGTATGTGCTTTCAGGTTTGTGTATCTTCTGCCTGATGGGAATGGAGAAAAGAGAGAATAACTAGGGTGGGTGGGATCTTTGATTATATTGACTGCTTTAGTAAGCAGTGAGAAGTGTCAAGTGGAGGCTGGTTTCTGTGATGTGCGGAGCCGTGTCCATAAATCTGCAGTTTCTTGATGTGTTACACTTTCTCTTAGTGTCCAGTGTCAGCAGGACCCTAGACTTAGAATGTGGTTTAAAATAAAATTGTTCTGAAGATATTAGTAATAGTTTATTATTGTCACGTGCACTGGGGTAATCTTCTGTGTGACATCTAGACAAATCATTCCATAGCCAAGTACATTGGGATAGTACAAAAGGAAAACAATAATGGAAGGTAGAACATAATGTTCCAGTTACAGAGAAACTGCAGTATGTAGACAAATGAGGTGCAAGTGGAAAGACCTGGAGATCAGAGTTCACCTTTCAAGAGTCTTGTAACAGCTGTAATCAAGCTGTCTTTGACCTGATAGTATGTGTTCTGAGGCTTTTGTATCTTCTGCCTGATGGAAGGGGAGGGGGAAAGAAGACTGAATGGCAGATGTGGGAGGGCTCCTCGACTATGTTGGCTGCACGCATTCCCATCCTCGGATCATTCATCCTTGCTAGGCGTACTTTGAAATTGAGAGCTTGGACTAGCCTCACTGATACAGGTGTAAACTGAGGTGGTAGCAATTAGCATTTGAAAGGTAAGGGAGATTCCAATAAAATTAAAACATTGTTCTTATTTTGGATTCATTAATCTGTTGATGGTATTCCCCCAATGTAGCTGGATATTTTTGTTATAGGGTGGTGATCTTCATTGTGGGACTGTGAAATCTGCCAAATCACCTGGAGGCTGAAGGTGACACAGCTGAATTAGTTATAATAACTGGGTTGGTTGTGATGAAAATGTGAGAGCAGGAAATTCTGCACTTGTTAATGTCCCAGGGAGAGCACACAGAGATTGCAAACAAAATGCACCCCTGTTCAGCACTGAGATGAAGAGAATATTTTTTCATCCAGAATAGTATATTATCTTTTAATGAGGTTTCAATGTCCCACCATCATGGACATCTGCAAAAGGCAGTTTCCATCGTTACGGACCCCTACCATCAAGGATATGTTCTCTTTTCATTTCACCCATCAGAGAGGAGGTACAAGATCCTGAAGACGTTTCAGGAACAGTGCCTTCCCCTCCGCCATCAGATTTCTGAATGGACAAGGAACCCATAAACACTATCTCACTTTTTTTGGCTCTCTTTTTGTACTGTTCGCTTAATTTTTTATATATATATTTCTTATTTCTTATATTATCTATTGCAATGTACTGCTTCCACAAAACACCAAATTTCACAACACATGTCAGTGATACTAATTCTGATTGTGATAGAGGCAAGTAGTTTCAAGAATACAAGTCACAATATAGGACTGAATTAAGAACTTGAGATGTGAAGCATTGAAATTCTTTACCTCAAAGGATTCTCAAGTCAAATTATACATTCAAGGTTGAGTTCAAGGCATGAATAGAGGCATTGAGGGCTGATGGCAATTGGGCAGATATGGTGGCAGTGCCTTTTGCCTGTGCGATCTACTCTTGTTTTCTGTGGTTCTTAGGAAATCTGAAAGCTCAGTTCCTGGATATATTCAAGAATGATAAATTAGTTTTTTGGACATTATGAATCAAAGGATTCCTACAAAAGGTAGTGGATAAAGCCCAGTTCATCACAGGCAAAGTCCTCCCCACCATTGAGCACTCCTACAAAGAGCGCTGCCACAAGAAAGCAGCATCCATCATCAAGGAACCCCACCATCCAGGCCATACTCTCTTCTCGCTGCTGCCACTGGGAAGGAAGTACAGGAACCTTAGGTCCCACACCACTAGGTTCAGGAACAGTTATTACCCTTCAACCATCAGACTCCTAAACCAGTGTAGATAACTTCACTCACCTCAACTCTGAACTGAATCCACAACCTCCAGACTCACTTTCAAGGACTCTACAACTCATGTTCTCGGTATTACTTATCTTTTCATTTGCACAGTTTGTCTTTTACATATTTGCTCTCAGTCCTTGTGTGTAGTTTTTCATTGATTCTATTGTACTTCTCTGTTCTACTGTGAATGCCTGCAAGAAAATGAATCTCAAGATATTATATCGTGACATGTATGTACTTTGATCATAAATTTATTTTGAACTGATATACAGTGTAGTAGATGGAGTTGAAATTAAACTTTTTCAATATCATAATAATGGCGGAGCAGCTTTCTGGGACATTCCGTCCTCTCCTGTGCCTTATCCTTACAGTCACCCTACTCCTCTGAAAAGTAACTGTGTCCACATTTCCATTGGAAACTCCTTGGCTGTGTGGATTCAGAATTGGCTTGCGTGCAGAAAGAACGGGGTGGTAATAGATGATTGCCTTCTACCTGGGTGACCATTGGTGTTCCACTGGAATTTGTTCTGGGACCTCTGCTCTTTGAGATTTTTATCAATGACTTAGATGAGGAAGTGGAAGGGTGGTTAGTGAGTTTGCAGAGGATACGAAGTTTGGTACACTTGTGGATAGTGTTGGAGGTTGTCATAGGTTACAATGAGTTACTAACAGAGTTCAGAGCTGGGCTGAGAAGTGGCAGATGGAGTTCAACCTGGAAAAGTGTGAAGTGATTCACCTTGGAAGGTTGAACTTAAAGAGTACAGAGTTAATGGCGGAATTCTTAGCAGTGTGGAGGAACAGAGGGATCCTGGGGTCCAAGTCCACAGTTAAGGTGTATGGAGTGTTGGCCTTCATAGTTGGGGCAGAAGCGAATGACTTAGTTAAGTGTTTAATTAATTTGGAATGACATTGTGGGCCAAAGGGCGCGTTCCTATGCTGTACTGTCTGACGTTATCTTTTTTACAGATATCTGCAGTTTTCCTCCTCACCCCACCCCTTTCCTCTCTTTCAGATATCTCAGCTGAAGCTCCTAGAGGAGAAGTTTTCACGTTTGTGGACACAGTGCCAGCGATGTCAGGGCAGCCTGCACGAGGATGTCCTTTGCACTAGGTAAGAAGTGATCCCCACATTTTCATAGTTAGCATATTGTACCTTATTGAAATCACTATAAATCAGAACCCGCTGAACCATGAATCCTATCTTTATTGGGACCATGGCACCGTCTTGCTCAGAACTTGTTCCTCCTACAACTGACAAGTCCCAAATGTGGCATTTAATCTCAGTAGTTTTGGGTTTCACCAGAAGTTTAGAGAAATGTGAGGGTACATGGAGTTAGGACTCAGATCCACCTTAATATAAGTAATTGAGGAATAGATTCAAGGCACTAATTTACTTAATTTTACCATTTTGATCCTGATATTTTAACCTTTTTGATTTTCTGTGCTTTATAATTCCCTCCCTGCTGTGCACAGCCAGTGAATACAAAGCAGATTATTGTGTCTTTGTATTCTCAGGGTAGAATGTGGCAGTACTAAATGATTTTTAAAGGATTTTTCTTTCTCTCCTTTATCCTGAAGGCTAACACTTTTTTTTATTTGTACAGATTGTCTTCTTTTGCACATTTTTTGTTTGTCAGTCTTTGTGTGTAGTTTTTCATTAATTCGATTGTATTTCTTTGTTCTACCATCAATGCCTGCAAGAAAATGGATCTCAAGGTTGTATCTGGTGAAGTGTACACATTAGCGTAACGCTTTACACCACCAGCGATCAGGGTTCAGTTTCCGTCGCTGTCGCTAAGGAGTTTGTATGTTCTGCCCGTGACCATGTAGATTTCCTCTGGGTGCTCTGGTTTCCTCCCAATTCCAAAGATGTACAGGTTAGGTTTTGTAAGTTGTGAGCATACTACGTTGGCACTGGAAGCATGGTGACACTTGTGTGCTGCCCTCACCACATCCTCAGGCTTTGGTCATTCATGCAAACACTGCCTGTCACGATATGTTTCAATGTACATGTGATAAATAAAGCTCATCTTGATAATCTTTCCCACTGACGTTAATGTTGAGTGTTATCTGTGAGTTTGGTCCTGCCTCTGTCAGCCACGTCAGTATTTGTGCTTTCCAAAATGGACGGTGATAAACTTACCCGACCTCCTTCTACCTGCTTGGTCAGGGTAATGAGATCAATGGTAATACCGCAACTGACATCTGACGTCAAGGTTTGAGACTTTGACTAGAGCTTCGTGTTTTTACACAGTAGTTCCTCAGAAGAACATGGCCTGTATTAATAGTTAATGCAAGAGATTCTGCAGGTGCTGGAGATCCAGAGCAACACACACAAAATGCTAGAGGAACTCAGCAGGTCAGACAGCATCTATGGAGAGGAAGAAGCAGTCAATGTTTTGGGTGGAGACTCTTCATCGGGACTGGGAGGGAAAGGGAAAAAGCCAGAATAAGAAGATGGGATGGGGGTGGGAGGGGTGAGTACCAGCTGGCAGGTGATAGATGAGACCGGGTATGGGAGGGGGGATGAGGTGGGAAGCTGGGAGATTATATCTGAGACCAGGTGAAAAGGAAGTAGGAAGCTAGGAGGTGATAGGTGGAAAAGGTAAAGGGCTAAAGAAGATATCTGATAAAGGAGAGTGGACCATGGGAGAAACAAAGTGGTGGGGTGGGCACCAGAGACAAGTGATAGGCAGGTGAGGAGAAGAGAAAGAGCCAGAAAAGGGAGCTGGGGAGAAATTACCAGTAGTTAGAGAAATTGATGTTTAAGCTGTCAGGTTGGAAGCTCAAAGCATCAACTGTGTTTTACTCTGTATTAACTGTTTCCTGCTCTGGGTTGGTGAGATCACTCACTCGTACGCTGTATTGCTCTGCCTCAGCTCATTAAGCCTCAATCACAAAATGCGTTGGCATTACTATGTAATGAATGATGTGCGAGACAATTAAGATTAACGTTAGACTTCAGGCATCTGAACTGTGAGGAAGCGTTGAACAATTTAAGTTTTGCTTGTTGTAAAGAAGGTCAGGGTTGGCATGACTAAACAAAAATACATTAGGAAACTTTAAGAAACTTCCCACATCAATGGCAGAAAAATGGAGGACTATGTGGGAGGGGAGCATTAGAATGATCACAAGACAAAGGAGCAGAAGTAGGCCATTCAGCCCATCGAGCCTCCTCCGCCACTCCTCCATGAGCTATACTATTCTCCCATCTAGTTCCAATTTCCGGCTTTTTCCCCATATCCCTTGATACCCTGACTAATCAGATACCTATCAATCTCCTCCTTAAACACCCTCAATGATCAGGCCTCCACAGCTGTATGTGGCAACGAATTCCATAGATCCATGACCCTCTGACTAAAAAAATTTCTCCTCATCTCTGTTTTAAATGGGTACCCTCTAATTCTAAGATTGTGGCATCTTGTCCTGGACTCACCCACCAAGGGAAACAGCCTTTCCATATCTACACTGTCCAGCCCTTTCAACATTCAGAATGTTTCTATGAGATCCCCTCTCATTCTTCAATACTCTAATGAATACAGTCCAAGAGCTGACAAACGCTCCTCATATGTTAGCCCTTGCATTCCAGGAATCATCCTCGTAAATCTTCTCTGAACTCTCTCCAACATCAGTGCATCCTTTCTAAGATAGGGGGCCCAAAACTGCACACAGTATTCCAAATGAGTTCTCGCCAGTGCCCCATAGAGCCTCATCAACACCTCCTTACTCTCATACACTATTCCTCTTGAAATGAATGCCAACATAGCTTTCCTTACTGCCAATCCAACCTGGTGGTTAACTTTTAGGGTATCCTGCACGAGGACCCCCAAGTCCCTTTGCACTTCCCATTTTTGAATTTTCTCCCCATCTAAGTAAGACCATAAGACAAAGGAGCAGAAGGCAGCCATTCGGCCCATCGAGTCTGCTCCACCATTTTATCATGAGCTGATCCATTCTCCCATTTAGTCCCACTCCCCCGCCTTCTCACCGTAACCCTTGATGCCCTGGCTACTCAGATACCTATCAATCTCTGACTTAAATACACCCAATGACTTGGCCTCCACTGCCGCCCGTGGCAACAAATTCCATAGATTCACCACCCTGTGGCTAAGAAAATTTCTTCGCATCTCTGTTCTGAATGGGCGCCTTTCAATCCTTAAGTCATGCCCTCTCATACTAGACTCCCCCATCTTGGGAAACAACTTTGTCACATCCACTCTGTCCAGGCTTTTCAACGTTCGAAATGTTTCTATGATGTCTCCCCTCATTCTTCTAAACTCCAAGGAATACAATCCAAGAGCGGACAAACATTCCTCATATGTTACCCCTCTCATTCCTGGAATCATTCTAGTGAATCTTCTCTGTATCCTCTCCAATATCAGCACATCCTTTCTTAAATAAGGAGACCATAACTACCCACAGTACTCCAAGTGAGGTCTTACCAGCGCCTTATAGAGCCTCAACATCACATCCATGCTCCTATACTGTATTCCTGTAGAAATGAATGCCAACATTGCATTCACCTTCTTCACCACCGACTCAACCTGGAGGTTATCCTGCACGAGGACTCCCAAGTCCCGTTGCATCTCAGAACTTTGAATTCTCTCCCCATTTAAATAATAGTCTGCCCATTTATTTCTTCTGCCCATTTATTCCTTCTGCCAAAGTGCATAACCATACACTTTCCAACATTGTATTTCATTTGCCACTTCTTTGCCCATTCTTCCAATCTATCCAAGTCTCTCTGCAGACTCTCTGTTTCCTCAGCACTACCGGCCCCTCCACCTATCTTTGTATCATCAGCAAACTTAGCCACAAAGCCATCTATTCCATAATCCGAATTGTTGATGTACAACTTAAAAAGAAGTGGCCCCAACATGGACCCCTGCGGAACACCACTGGTAACTGGCAGCCAACCAGAATAGGATCCCTTTATTCCCACTCTCTGTTTCCTGCCAATCAGCCAATGCCGTATCCACATATGTAACTTTCCCATAATTCCATGGGCTCTTATCTTGTTAAGTAGCCTCATGTGTGGCACCTTGTCGAAGGCCTTGTGAAAATCCAAATATACAACAGCCACTGCATCTCCCTTGTCTAGCCTACTTATAATTTCCTCAAAAAATTGTAATAGGTTTGTCAGGCAGGATTTTCCTTTAAGGAAACCATGCTGAGTTCTGCCTGTTTTGTCATATGCCTCCAGGTACTTCGTCACCTCATCCTTGACAATTGACTCCAGCAACTTCCCAACCACCAATGTCAAGCTAACAGGTCTATAATTTCCTTTTTGCTTCCTTGCCCCCTTCTTAAATAGCAGAGTGATATTTGCAATCTTCCAGTTCTCCAGAACCATGCCAGAATCTATCGACTTTTGAAAGATCATCGCTAATGCCTCCGCAATCTCCACAGCTACCTCTTTCAGAACACGGGGGTGCATTCCATCTGGTCCGGGAGATTTATCTACCTTTAGACTATTCAGCTTCCTGAGTACTTCCTCTGTCGTAATTGTGACTGCACACACTTCTCTTCCCTGCTACCCTTGAGTGTCCGGTATACTACTGATGTCTTCCTCAGTGACGACTGATGCAAACTACTCGTTCAGTTCCTCTGCCATCTCCTTATCTCCCATTACAATTTCTCCAGCGTCATTTTCTATTGGTCCTATAGCTACTCTCACCTGTCTTTTACTCTTTATATACTTGAAAAAGCTCTTTGATATTATTTGCTAGCTTCCTTTCATAGTTAATCTTTTCCCTCTTAATGACCTTCTTAGTTTCCTTTTGTAAGCTTTTAAAAACTTCCCAATCCTCTGTCTTCCCACCAATTTTTGCTCCCTTGTATGCCCTATCCTTTGCTTTAACTTTGTCTTTGACTTCTCTTGTCAGCCACGATTGCATCCTTTTTCCATTCGAAAATTTCTTCTTTTTTGGAATATACCTGTCTTGCACCTTCCTCACTTCTTGCATAAACTCCAGCCACTGCTGCTCTGCCGTCCTTCCCACCAGTGTCCCTTTCCAGTCAACTTTGGCCAGTTCCCCTCTCATGCCACTATAATTTCCTTTACTCCACTGAAATACCGACACATCGGATTTTGGCTTCTCTTTTTCAAATTTCACAGTGAACTCAATCATGTTATGATCACTGCCTCCTAACGGTTCCTTCACCTCAATCTCTCCAATCACCTCCAGACAAATAATAATCTGCTGGATTATTTCTTCTTCCAAAATGTACAACTGTACATTTCTCAACATTGTATCTCATCTGCCATTTCTTTGCCCACTCTCCTAAACTGACTAAGTCTCTCTGCAACCTTTCTGTTTCTTCAACACTTCCTACTCCTCCACCTATCTTGATGTCATCGGCAAATTTAGCCACAAAACCATTTAATCCATAATCTAAATCATCGATATACATTGTAAAAAGAAGTGGCTCCAACACCGACCCCTGCGGAACACGACTAGTAACCAGCAACCAATCAGAATAGGATCCCTTTATTCCCACCCTTTGCTTTCTGCCTATCAACCAATGCTCCACCCATTCCAATATCTTTTCTGTAATTCCATGGGCTCTCATCCTATTAAGCAGCTTCTTATGCGGCACCTTATCGAAGGCCTTTTGAAAATCCAAATACACAACATCCACAGCCTCTCCCTTGTCAATCTTATTTGAGATTACCTCAAAAAATTCCAATAGGTTGGTGAGACAGGATCTTCCCTTCATGAAACCATGCTAGCTTGGGCCTATCTTGTCATGCACCTTGAGGTATTTCATAACCTCGTCCTTGAGGATCGACTCCAATAACTTTCCAACTACCGATGTCAGACTAATAGGTCTGTAATTTTCTTTTTGCTGCCTCCCTCTTTTTTTAAACAGCGGAACTACATTTGCGACCTTCCAGTCCTCCGGAACCATGTCAGAGTCTATTGATTCCTGGAAGATCATTTTCAATGTCTCCACAATCTCCAAAGCCACCTGCTTCAGAACCCGTGGGTGCACCTCATCCGGTCTGGGAGACTTATTTATTCCTAGTCCATTTAGCTTCCCAAGCACTTTCTCATTAGTAATCTTGACTTGGAGTAGGTTAGGAATTTGGCACAACATCGTGCTGTGCTGTAGTGTTCTATGTTCTAAAACACTTGACATAAATTCACTTCTATTAGCTCAGTGGTTTTAAAAAAAAATCTTCACACAATGCCCTGTTGATTGAGTCGATCATTTGGCTCAGTTGACAAGTGTCTCACCTTGAAAGTTTTGGGTTTCAAGTTTCACGCAGGATTTGGTCTCACTTACAGAGAAAGTTTACAAGGATGTTGCCGGGGGTTGACCACCTAGAAAGGTTGAATAGGTTAGGAATTTATTCCCTGGAGTGTAGGAGAATGAGGAGAGATTTGATAAAGGTATACAAAATTATGCGGGGCATAGATAGGATAAATGCAAGCAGGCTTTTCCCACTGAGGTTGGGTTAGACTAGAACTAGAGATCATGGGTTAAGGGTGAAAGGTGAAATGTTTAAGGAGAACATGAGGGGAACCATCTTCACTCAGAGGGTGATGAGAATGTGGAAGTGATGGATGTGGGTTTGATCGCAACATTCTGAGAAGTCTGGATAACTACATGGATGAGAGTTAGTTTGGGGAGCTGTGGTCCAGGTGTAGGTCAATGGGACCAGGTCAGAATAATAGTTTGGTCTGGAGTAGATGGGCTGAAGACCTGTTTCTCTGCTGTAGTGCTCTGACTCATAATTTGGTTACTTCTCCAGATCATAATTTGGTGAACATTAAGAACACCCTGACCTTTCTAATTTGCATCTTAGAGTTGGTTAAAAGATTGACACAACATCATTGGTTCTTGGTATTATTGAGGATCCCACCCATCCATCCAGCACCCTCTTTGACTTTCTACCCTCAGGCAGGAGATTCTGATGCATAAAAACAAGAATGGTCAGGATGGGGAAAAGTTTCTTCCCCCTGGCCATTAGGCTCCTGAACTCCCTGCCACATCGCATTTGAAGTGAATGTATATAGTTAAATGACAATAAACTTGACTTGAAGGGACTGTACTGTTTTATCTGTTTCAATGGATATTGATCTGGGCAACCTAGAGAATTATTTCCTCAAACTCTGGAAAACACTCCTTAAAATGAAACATATTAGGTATTTATAAGCCCCTCTAAATCAGTGCCTTGGCAGATTCACCAGACCAAATAAGGGAAAGTCTGAAGCCAAAAGAGCCCAAAGAAAAGTCACACACTCCCTCCCCCACCAACTGTGTATCTTCCTTCCTTTGGCCTGTGGGTTGGAGGGAAGCGGGGATTTCAGGAGCACGTGGCGTGGAGGGAAATTATGCAGTCAGATATTTTAGAATTATCATACAGACACTTGAAACTGCTCTAGTAGCACATGAACACAGGCATTAATCATTTGATGCTTTTAAATTGAAAGTAATTTTATCAATGGGCTGCCTCTAAAGACCACGGGACTGGATTCATTATTAACTTTCAGACGGCAATTACCTATATACCTAATAAGGAACATCTCTTTTTAAGGAAAGAATGGTGAGAGAAATGTGGATCTAATTGAATACGTTTCTCAAAGCAGAAGCGATGGTCAGTCTGGCCTCTGTCTGTGCTGTTTCACTCTGAAGTATTGCTATATATTTAGAGCATCAAACAGTACAGTACAGAAACAGGCTCTTCAGCCCATGACGTTGTATGGAACATGGTGCCAAGTTAAACTAAATTGCCCCTGTGTACACATGGTCCATAACCTTCTATTCACAGCATACTCATGTGACTATCTATCATATCTACTTTCACCACTTCTCGGGTCAGCCATTCCAGGCACCTACCATTCTGAGTATGCACGTGTGCGTGGTATCATAATCATCATTATGTGCTGTGTTGTATAAGACAGGCGATCATGGTCTCTCCATGACCACGACTGTCCTTGGCAAATTTTTCAAAGGCTACCTGCAGGCTCGCGGAGAGAAGTAGCGCCTTACACCTCCTTTGGTAGAGGCGTATCTCCACCCTGCATACATACTTGCTCTGCACATCTCCTATAAAAAATTTGCAACATATGATGGAGAAATTTGCAAATTGATTGAAAATAATTCAAAATTTCTAATTACCTAATTTCTGGGATTTGTGGGTTGATTTAAAAAAAATCCTTGGTGAAAATTGATCCTGAGATTCGAGTGTCACCCTTGCAGTGTGACAGTCCGCCATATCTGCCAGGTATGGTTGCATGTTACATTGCTTTCTCACTCACTTTGGGAACTGAATTCAGCACAAAATAGTGAAAGATACTGAGTTACCTGAATTTGTTCATTCAGCTTCATGCCTCTTTTTGCATGTGCTTTGAGAGCTAGCAACGGCAGTGTTTGAAAGACATTATTGTGATTTCCATCAGCATTTTTGGAAACTGGAGTCAAAAATCTAGAGAACAAAATGATTTTTCCAAGTGAAATGCACCTTTACTATGTAGTGTGAATGAACCAATAAACGCTAATTACTAGTTTATGGGGAGAAGAGAGAATGGGGTTAAGAGGGAGAATAAATCAGCCATGATTGAATGGCAGAGCAGACTCAATGAGTAAAGTGGTCTAATTCTGCCCTTTTGTCTTTTGGAAATGAAAATCTTAATATGTCTTAAGAAAGCAAAATTGATTTCAGCTGATTGTGAGAGAGTCGGCCCTGGGGTTCATGGACCCCCTCGATTAATGGTAGAGGTCCATAGCATAAAGAGGTGCTGGTCTAAAACTTTCTACAGCTCTTGCACTTGGTACATGGTTCTTCTCTGTCCACTTTCCACATATTCTTGTTTTACTTGTAAGTAAGATGAAGTAGTATAACTAACATTGGTTAACTTTGAAAGGATTCCTGCCTGTCAGATCCTGGGTTCAGACTTGATGTTTGAGCCCTCCGTTGACAAGAAGCTTGATGTTTGATTTCAGGTTAGTTGCTGGTGGATGTAAATCAAACTGTTGTTCATTGAGCTAGAGTCATGTAATATCCAGTAGAAAGTAAAGATAAGGTTAGCTTTATTTGTCATGTACATCGAAACATACAGTGAAATGTGTCATTTGAGTCAATGACCAACACATTCCAAGATGTGCTGGGAGCAGCCCGCTAATGTCACCACGCTTTCAGCACCAACATTGCCCACAAGCTATTAATCCTAACCCGTACGCCTTTGGAATGTGGGAGTGACCTGGAGGTCACGGGGAGAATGTATAAACTCCTTACAGATTTACAAGCTGCAAGCGTGTTCTGAAAAGTGTTATGCAAACTGCTACGCACCAAACGGGTGAAATTGGTGGAATGGGATATTTTTTAAAAACCCAGATCAGAAAGGAGTGGCATTGTAGTGTAGCGGTTAGCATAATGCTATTACAGTGCCAGTGAACCGGGTTCAATTCCCATCACTCTCTGTGCGGAGTTTGTAAATTCTCCCAGTTACCACATGGGTTTCCTCCGAGTGCTCTGGTTTCCTCCCACATTCCAAAAGACACATGGGTTAGTAGCTTAATTAGCCACATGGGTGTAATTGGGCGGCGCAGACTCGTTGAGCCTGAAGGGTCTGTGAGCATGCTGTATCTCTTAAAGAGGGACCAAAGCCAAGTGCCCAGTATTGAATTAGGCCCTCCATTGATCAAGATCAACCATGGGTGTTGCATCCTAGCTGTTTACGCAAGCCAGGACAGTATGATATGGAGAGCATGTTGCTGCCCATGCAGCAAGCTCCCCCTCGCCACGCAGCTGATGAATCCAAAAGAACGGCAGAGACCGATACAGTTTGGCACCAGCGGCATCGCAGGAGTTGCCGGTTAGCTTTGAACTCAACGTAGGACTGCCTTAGAGACTCCAGCTCTGGAATTTTTCCTTGGAGTTTACTCCTGAAGCCTTCCCTTAGAGTGGCTATAGCCACAGGGCAGCGGAGGTTTGAGATCAGAGTTATCCTTCTAGATGTCAAGCCCCCCCATCTGCCCGAAGCAACTGGTTTAAAGGCGCCAGTATCTCGCCTTTGCATCTTCTGACAGTAGAAACTGTTCCACTGGGTTTCATAGCTAAACCACACGCGAAGGGCAGGAGCTGGATTTGGTTGTCAAAGTCTATTTGAAACGCACGTCATTGGGAGCATTTAATAGGTAGTGGGAGCATATCCCCATTACCACCCTCAGCTATAACAACCTTGAGGAACCCCCGTACTTGAAGGCAGTGATAATACGCTGGCTGTGTAGTGCTGTAAAACATGAACCTTAATATTGTAGCTGTGATGAAGAATCTTCCATTTGAGATGCTCATGCAGAGCAGTGGGCTCTGGTTTGATCTCTGCGCTGTGCTGAGCTCACTGAAATGGTCATTGGTTACCAAGAGATTACCAATAAAAAAGAAATTAAACAGGTCACAACTTCCTGCACAACGTGTCAAACTGTACAACCCCCACCACCGACATGAAAACACAACTTAGAAACTGAAGCACGTCATCTCTGGCAGGGTTTGCAGGCTATTACTTCTTACAATGCAAAACCTAGTATCTTGAATGGCAGTGATGCTTCACTCCCAGATGAGCTCAATGCCTTTTATGCACACTTTGAAAGGGAGAATAAAACTTCATCCCTGCGAATTCCTGCAGCATCTGGTGACCCTGTGATCAGTCTCGGAAGCTAACGTCAGAATATCTTTCAAGAAGGTGAAGAAGGCGTCAGGTCCTGATGGTTTACCTGGTAAGACTCTGAAAATCTGTGTCAACCAACTGGCAGGAGCATTGAAGGACGTTTTCAATCTCTCACTGCTGCAGTCGAGGTTCCCATCTGTTTCAAATGGGTGACAATCATAGCATTGCCAAGAAGAGCAGGGTGAGCTGCTTCAATGACTATAGCCCAGTGGCATTCACATTAACTGTGAAGAAGCACTTTGAGAGGTTGGGCATAGCTAGAATCAACTTCTGTCTAAGCAAGAACCTGGACCCACTGCAATTTGCCTTTCATCGCAATAGATCTACAGCGGATGCAATTGCACTGGCTCTCCACTTGACCTTGGAGCACATGGACAATAGTAATACCTATGTCAGGTTGCTGTTCTATTGACTACAGTTCAGCATTCAGCACAATCATACCCTAAGTTCTAATCAACATGCATCAAAACCTGGGTCTCTGTACATCCCCTTGCATCTGGATCCTTGACTTCCTCACTGGGAGACCAGAGTCAGGAATAACACCACCTCTTTGCTGACAATCAGCCCTGGTGCACCTCGATGTGTGCTTAGCACACTGCTCTGCTCTCTTTACACCCACAGTTGTGTGGCTAGGCACAGCTCAAACACCATCTATAAACTTGCCAACAACACAACTATTGTTGACAGAATTTCAGATGGTGACGGGGAGGTAGACAGGAGTGAGAAAGATTGGCTGGTTGAGTGACATCACAGCAACAACGTCGTACTCAGCAGTAAAACTAAGGAATTAATTGTGGACTTCAGGAAGAGGAAGTCAAGGGAACACAAACCAGTCCTCATTGAGGATTCAGAAATGGAAAGGATGAGCAGTTTCTAATTCCTGGGTGTCAACAATTCTGAGTCTCAACATATTGATGCAGTTACAAAGCTGGTACAACAGTGGCTATATTTTATTAGGAGTATGAGGAGAATTGTGAAAGGCCTTGTTAAAGTAGATGTGGAGAGGATGTCTCCCATGGTGGGAGAGTCTAGGACCAGAGGACATGGCTCATAACAGAGTGGCATCCTTTTTGAACAGAGATGAGGAATTTCTTTAGCCTGAGAGTGTGAATCTGTGGAACACTTTGCCACAGGCAGCTGTGGAGGCCAAGTCTTTATGTATATTTAAGGCAGAGGTTGATAGATTCTGGATTGGTCAGGGCATGAAAGGATATGGCAAGAAGGCGGGAGATTGGGGTTGAGAGGAAAATTGGATCTGCCATGATGAAATGGCGGAGCAGACTTGATGGGCCAAATAGCCTAATTCTACTCTTATATCTTATGGGCTAATAGGTATGTCACCAAAGACACTCACAAATTTTTACAGATGTACCATGAAGAGCATTCTAACCAGTTGCATCACAGTCTGATGCAGAGGGGCCACTGCACAAGATTAGAAAAGGTTGCAGAAAGTTGTAAACGCAACCAGCTCCATCGTGGGCACTAGCCTCCCCAGCAATGAGGACATCTTCAAAAGGTGATGCCTCAAAAGTTGGCATCATCAGTAAGGACCCAATCACCCAGGACATGCTCTCTCCATATTACTTCCATCGGGCTGAAGATACAGGAACCTGATGGTACAGGAACAGAGTCTTCCCCTCTACCATCAGACTTCTGAATGGACAATGAATCCATGAACATGACCTCATTATTTTTCCCTCTGCTTCTGTTTATTCAATTTATTTTTATATATACTTAATGTAATTTATAGTTATTATTTATTGCATTGTACTGCTGCTGCAAAACAACAGATTTCACAACAAATGCCAGTGATTTTAAACCTGATTCTGATTCTAAATGGCCCATAAAAATTCTTAAAATATTAATGATCACCCAAAAGGCAGCAGAATAACTGGACAGATAACATCCTTGTATCTCTTGATGCCCAGGAAGTCTAAACTCCTATCACTTACAGAGAACCAAGAGGCCCTCACACCCATAAAGCCGAAGGACTGAACTCGGGCAATATTAAAATTGTCTTTTAAACCTGGCTCACTGTTCCTTCAGTTAGTCCTGATGAAGGGTCTCGGCCTGAAACGTCGACTGCACCTCTTCCTACAGATGCTGCCTGGCCTGCTGCGTTCACCAGCAACTTTGATGTGTGTTGCTTGAATTTCCAGCATCTGCAGAATTCCTGTTGTTTGCTTTTAAACCTGAGTTCGGATATCAGTATTTGTTGGCTTTCTCTGAAAACGTCGTGCCAAATGGTCTGTTGTTGTCACATGGACCGAGGTACACTGAAAAAGCTTGGTTTTGCATGCTGTCCATATAGATTGTTTCATCATATCAGAACATCTAGGTAGTACAAGGGAAAAACAACAGCAGAGTCCAGAATGAAGTGGTACAGTTGCACAGAAAGTGTACTGCAAACAGACCACAGGATGCAAGAACCATGAAGGAGTTGATTGTGAGAACAAGTGTCCATTTTATGTTACTTGCTTGATAACAGCGGGGTAGAAGGTGTCCTTGAGCCTGGTGGTATGTGCTTTCAGGCTTTTGTTTCTTCTGCCCAGTAGGAGGAGGGAGAAGAGAGAATGCATAGGGTGGGAAGGATCTTTGATTATTTGGCTGCTTTTCTTATAGAACAGGAACAGGCTTTTAAGCCCACAACTTCTGCTCAAAAGACGATGCCAGATTAAACTTTCCCTTCTGCCTGCTTATGATCCAGGTGCCTCCATGCTCTGCATGTCCGGAGCAACACACTGAAAATGCTGGAGGAACTCAGCAGGTCAAACAGCGTCTATGGAAATGAATAAACAGTTGACATTTTGGGCTGAGAGCCTTTATCAGGACTGAAAAGGAAGGAAGAGACATCAGAATAAAAACATTGGGAGGAGGGGAAGGAGGACAAGCTAGAAGACGATAGGTGAAGCCAGGTGGGTGGGAAAGATAAAGGGCTGGTGAAGAAGGAATTTGATAGGAGAGGGGAGTGGTCCATGGGAGAAAGGGAAGAAGGAGGGGCAACAGGGGGAGGTGATAGGCAGGTGAGGGAAAGAGGTCAGAGTGGGAACAGAAAAAGAGGGAAGGCGGGAGAAGAAAAGGGGGGAAAAAAGTACTGGAAAGAGAATGCCATGCTCATGCCATCAGGTTGGAGGCTACCCAGATGGAATATGAGGTGTTGTTCCTCCACCCTAAGAGTGGCCTCATCGTGGCAAAATAGGAGGCCATAGCTGGAACTGGAATGGGGATAGGAATTAAAATGGTTGGCCACCGGGAAATTCTGCTTTTGGTGGATGGACCCGAAGGTGCTTGACAAGGTGAAGCCCAATTTACGTCGGGTCTCACCGATGCAGAGGAGGACTTATCAGGGGCACCGAGTACAATAGGCAACCCCACAGATTCCCAGGTTTCCTCACCTGGGTCCTGAAAGAAGGTGAGGGAAGACAGCAACTGTAGTGTTTCTGTCATTTGCAGAGATAAGTGCCTGGAGGGAGATTAGTGGGGAGGGATGAATGGGAATGACAGAGGGAGCCATCCCTGTGGAAAGTGAAGAGTGGACGTGGGAGAGGTAAAGGTGTGCTTGGTGGTAGGGTCCCAATGAAGATGGCGGATATAGAATTGCTTTATATTCATGTGTCTACGGTGCCCGTATTTTATCTGCTTCCACCACGACTCCTGGCAGCCTGTTCCAGGCACCTACCACTCCCATTGTTTTAAAAAAAACTTTTCCCCTCTCAGCTTAAATGCCTGTCCCCGAGGAGTGAGGAGTGCAGCTTTCGAAAAGCAGCCGAGATATTGAAAAGGTAGAAAAGGATACTTGTAAATCCATTAGAAGATGTAACAAACACACATCTTTCCTGACTCTTAAGATGTTTTTGTGCCTTACTCTTCACACCATCGTAAAAGTTTTTTCCCCCAAGCAGTTAATTTGATCAACCATTCTAGTTAGAAGTCCCCGCCCCACCATCTATTGCCCCCGTCACTGTATTGAACTGTAATCACTTTAAGCCGCTTTTTATAATGCTCGTAAGCACAGGAGATTCTGCAGCTGTTGGTAATCCAGAGTAACGCACACAAAATCCTCGAGGAACGCAGCAGGTCAGGCAGCATTTATGGAGGAAATGAACAGTCGACATTGCGGGCTGAGACTCCTTGTCAGTTTTATGATGCCGTTTGCATTGTAAATACATGTTGCTGTTTATTTATTCCATATCTGTCCTTAAAGCTCTAACTTTATTAGTGTCGCAAACAACAGGAATTCTGCAGATGCTGGAAATTCAAGCAACACACATAAAAGTTGCTGGTGAATGCAGCAGGCCAGGCAGCATCTCTAGGAAGAGGTGCAGTCGACGTTTCAGGCCGAGACCCTTCGTCAGTCTCTTCCTAGAGATGCTGCCTGGCCTGCTGCGTTCACCAGCAACTTTTATGTGTGTAACTTTATTAGTGTTTTTGTTTTCTATGTAATTCTTTATTTTTTTAAAGAACTCTTCTTATAATTGTTGAATGTTGAATGCAGCAAATTCCTAATGCGTGTTGATCCTTGAAATAAGAGGTTTGCATTTATGTACTCAAAAGCAGAATATATTGTAAGCATTCCATGGGTTGGACAGCATCTGTGGATGAGCAGCAGTTAATGCATACGGCACCTTCGGATCTTTATTCCTGTGTTTATATAGTGCCTTTCATCGCCTCCAGGTTATTCGTGAAAGGCTTTACATCTAGTGCAGTTCTGTGACCCTGCATCAACAACGTAAGGGGCGGCATGGTAACGTAGTGGTTAGCACAACACCTTACAATACAGGGGACCCGGGTTCATTTCCTGTCGCTGTCTGTAAGGAGCTTTTATGTTCTCCCGGTGACTGCATAGGTTTCCTCCGGGTGGTCCGGTTTCCTCCCACAGTCCAAAGACCTACTGGTTGGTAGGTTAATTGGTCAATGAAAATTGTCCTGTGATTAGATTAGGATTAAATTGGAGGATTGCTGGACTGTGTGGCTCAAAGGGCCTATTCCTTGTGGCATCTCAATAAAAATAAATAAATAAGCATTTTTCAAAATTCAAGTTTATTTATCACATGTCTTTCGAAACAAACAGTGAAATGCTTCACTTGGTTTAATAACCAACCAAGGGTATGTTGGGAGCAGCCCACAAATGTTGCCAAACGTTCAGGCGCTGACATAGCATATCCACAATGTTCAGCGGAGCAAAACAGAATAAAATAAATAACAAAACAACAACAGTAAAGCAGGCCCCATTTCTCACTCACTCCCACCCACGAACATGCACAGTCCTTTAACCCCAGGGCAGCCCTCCAGCAGACTTGGGCCTGCAGATGTTGGGCTTTGACCTTTCCCAGAGAGTCACAAGGATTTGTAGGTTACATTACAACACGTTTATCTGTTTAGATTATGAGAGGCATAATTAGAGTAGACTGTATCCTTTTTCCCCATTGTTGAAATGTTTAACACCAGAGGGCATGCATTTAAGGTGAGGGGGGCAAGTTCAAAGGAGGTGTGAGGAACAAGTACTTTTTATACTGATACTGGTGGGTACCTGGAATGCGCTGCCTGGGGTGATGGTAGAGGCAGATACATTAGGGACATTAAAGAGACGTTTCGGTAGACACAGAATCTGAGGGAAATAAAGGATATAGACATTATGTAGGCAGAAGGGATTAGTTTAGTTAGCCATTTGCATTATTAATTTAATTGGTTCAGCACAATACAAGAGCCTGTTCTTGTGCTGTACTGGGCTATGTTCAAGATTGTTTAATATTATTTCCAGTACACAAGTGTAAAGGAGAATGAGAAAAATGTTACTCTGGATCTGATTCAGCAATAAAAAAAACACACTGAGATAAAGTACACAATAAACATAAATACTTAGCATAGCTCATATGCATAGATCAATTGTATGTGGGGTGATTGATAAGTTTGTGGCCTAAGGTAGAAGGAGTCAATTTTAGAAAACCTAGCACATTTATTTTTCCTACATTTACACACTTAATCCAGCGGTCATGGAGCATACGGATCCCTTCTTTGTAGGTCGGCGTCTTGGACCTCCAGAAGTGGTCCACAGCAGGGGTGATTGATGAGTTCATGGCCTAAAGTAGAAGGAGATTTTCACTCAGAGTTGAACTGCACATGCATATAACGAGAGCTGTACAACTCATCCCCTTCTACTTTAGGACACGAATTTATCAATCACCCCTGCTGTGGACCACCTGGAGGTCCAAGGCGCACTCATCACATGCACGTGCAGTTCAACTCTTTGAGTGATAATGCAGAAAGTTTGAAGTTAATAACTCATCTCCTTCTACCTTAGGCCACGAACTTATCAATCACCCCTGCTGTGGACCACTCCTACAAAGAAGGGATCCATATGTTCCACGGCCGCTGGACTAAGTGTGTACATGTAGGAGGGGACTATGTTGAAAAATAAATGTGCTAGGTTTTCTAAATTTGACTCCTCCTACCTTAGGCCACGAACCTATCAATCACCCCTCGTATATACATGAAGTGACACTAGGTACGAGTGTGTCTGTACGTAAGATGGCTGACAGGGAATGGTGAAGTAGTGGTGGTGGGGTAGGTTAATGGGTGGAGGTGTTGGTCAGTCTTACTGCTTGGGAGAAGTAACTATTTTTGAGTCTGGTGGTCCTGGCATGGATGTTACACAACCTTTTCCCTGATGGGAGTGGGACAAACAATCCACGAGCAGGGTGCGTGGATCCTTCATGATATTACTGGCCTCTAGTGCTTTGCGACATAGTTAGAAAAAGTGCCGTGTAAGTGCAGTCTAAGCATTTTTAAAGTGAATCATTAGCTTTGAGTTGAATTTGTGTCGGAGCTATTTAAAGTTTCCCACTTGTTTGTGAAGAAATTATTTCCATGAAGGTTCAGAGAACTGCACTACTCTACATTGTTGGGACGGGAAACCAATGTTGACGTTTTGCACTCTGCTGTCACTCACCACAAGGCTAAAGCTCTGCCTCACCCGTCACTTCCATTATTAAATGCTTCAGCACTGACTGACAACCTGAAGGAGGAAGTGAAAGACGCCGAGGAGGCAACTGTTCTCAGGACGGCAGTTTTAGCTGGCAGTATAAATTTGGTCTTGGCTGAAGATTGGATCCTTTCACTGACCCTCTTGGCCAAGACGAAGTGATGAATGGCAGATTGTGTCCCCCTCTACCCCCCTCCCCACTACAATTGCATTGCCGTCGAGTGCATTGCCTCAACGTGCTGGTTGGATCATTATGCTGTTCTCCCCCATCCCAAAACTAAGCCTCTCTTTTAATGTCGGAGGAAGTTACTGTCTTCCAGGCTCATTGTAACCTCCAGGAGGACCACAGCCTTGCTGTGGTTTGGAAGCTTGCGTGCCTCATTTATCTGGAGAGCTATGCTGGCTAAAGTCAGGTAAAACAAAATCGTTGCAGAATCAGCAATGGAGATTCCTTCTACATCTGAGTGCGATTGCATTCCTGAATCTCCGTCCAGAATTTGCATGATTGACAGTAGTGAAAACCGAGCGGAAACTACTGACATGATGAAGGAATCAGAATCAAGTTTAATATCACAGGCATATGTTGTGGAATTTGTTAACTTAGTGGCAGCAGTAGAAAGCAATATATGATAATTTAGGGGAAAAAAGGAATCAATCAGATACAGTAAGTATATATGTATATTAAACAGTTAAAAATAGTACAAAAACAGAAATAATATATTTTTTTAAAAGTGAGGTAGTGTTCATGCGTTCAATGTCCATTTGGGAATCGGATGGCATAGGGGAAGAAACTCTTCCTGAATCACTGAGTGTGTGCCTTCAGACCTCTGTACGTCCTTCTTGATGGTAACAATGAGAAGAGGGCATGTCCTGGGAGATAGGGTCCATAATAATGTATGCAACCTGAGATGGAGGACATTCATTGCTGCCCTAAATGCTAACGGCGTAATGGACAGTAAGAAAAGTTCATTGTAAAGTTCTTAAAAATGTGTTGTCACTATGCCTTTCAGCAGTAATTTATGCTTGGACAGAGCTCAACAATCCTGTAATACTTTGCTCTGTCATTTATAGAAAATACAATATTATAGGTCTTTGGGTCTGCAGTGTTGGGCCGACCTTTTAACTTACTTTAAGATCAATCTAACCCTTCCATCCCACATAGACCTCCATTTTCCTTTCTAAGAAAAAGAGTGAGTATCTTAAATGTCCTTAATGTATCTACTTCTACCACCACTCTGCCAAAGGTGTACCACACAATCAGCACCCTCAGTAAAAAAAATTTAGCTCTAAAATCCCTCCTATACTTTACTCCAATCACCTAAAAATTATGCCCCTGATATTAGCCATTTCTTTGCTGGGAAAAATTGATCTCTTGATCTCCCAGTTTATCTCATTGTCACCTCTGCACTTTATTTGTCTACCTGTACCACACTTTCTCTGTAACACTCTTCTGCATTAACACAAAATGAAGCCTCAGCCCACAACTCGGAGCTTAAATGCTATCAAGACAGTGGAAATGAGGATTGGCTTCCACCAACAACCCTCTACCTGTCCTCACCCCTTGGAAATTAACGGTCAGGCTGTGTCTGTGGTTGAGTCACTCAAATTCCTGGGGACTACCATTACCAATACATTGAAGTGAGACAAGCATGTTACACTCATCACTAGGAAAGCCCAGCAGAGATTGTTCTTCCTACACCAACTTTGGAAACTTGATTTCTCAGGGCGAATCCTGATGTATTGTTACTTGGCCATCATTGAGAGTATTGTGACCATTTGGTTTCCCGCTGCCGCCTCCCCCTCCAAGTCCAGGTTGCAGTGAGTGGTCCACTCAGCTGAGAGGATCATTGGTTGTCAGCCACCAACATTTAAAGGCCTGTTCATCACTAGAATGAAGAAAAGAGCTGAAAAAATTGCTGCTAACTCCACCCACCCTAACAGTCACCTATTAACCAAATTGAAATCAGGGAGATGCTACAAGTCCTTCACCACTAGGACTATACACCATCTCTGAAGATTCTTTCCTGTAGCTATCCAGCTTCTCTACAAAACTCACTCAAATGTAATACCCTAACTGTCCCTACACAGCATCTTTCCTGCTCTCCTTGTTTGGTTGATAATTATTGAGTCTGTTCGAAAAACGTTTGCGCACGTGACCATTCTGCTACTTGTTGGCTGCCATTATGTTATCTGTTATGGTATTGTCCAGTGTTTTTTTGCTTGGCACCAAATGACAATCAATTCTGGAATGTTTTACAAACTGGCAATAAAGTGATTCTGATTCTGAAAATGTTGACTGTTTATTCCTTTCTAGAGCTGCTGCTTGACTGCTGAGTTCCTCCAGCATTTTGTGTATGTTGCTATATTCTACATTCTATTTTCTTTTTCATTATGATGTACTAAGACTAAAGATTAGCTTTATTTGTCGCATATACATCGAAACATACAGTGAAATGCATCATTTGTGTCAATGACCAACACAATCCGAGGACGTGCTCAGACAGCCTCAAGTGACACCATGCTCCCGCGCCAACATAGTACGCCTGTAACTTGCTAACCCTAACCTATACGTCTTTGGAATGTGGGAGGAAACCAGAACACCCAGAGGAAACCCACGCAATCACTGGGAGAACATTCAAACTCCTTACAGGCAGCAGTGGCAATCGAAACCAGATTGCTGGTGCTGTAAAGCGTTACGCTAACTGCTGCACTTATGATTGGAATGATCTGTCCGGATGGCACACAAAACTAAAGTTTTTCAGCTGTGTCTTGGTACCTGCAGTAATAATAAACCAATACCAATACCAGAATGGCAAATGTCCCTTTTAAAGAGGAACGGTGAACACTGGATTAAAGAGAGTTTCCTGTGTATCCGAACTTTTCTCTTGGGTAAATAGTTAGTTTGGAGAAGTTTAAAACTGCTGTGGTTTCTGAACAGTGAGGTACTTTTACACGGTCTGCTTTAGGTTGCTCCGTGTTTCTAAAGGATCATGCTGTGCACTCAGTGGCCATTTTATCAGGTACAGGAGATGTCTAATAAAGTCACTGACTGTATTTCTGTATGTCGTAGTCTTCTGCTGTAGCCCACCTACTTCTAGGTTCAGCATATTGCGCGTTCAAAAATGCTCTTCTGCATACTACTGTAGTTATTTGAGTTACTTCTGTCAGATTCCTGTTAGCTGAACCAGTCTGGCTATTTTTCTCTGACCTGTCTCATTAACAAGGCATTTTATCCACAGATCTGACACTCACTGGATTTTTTTGTTCCTTTTTGCACCATTCTCTGTAAACTCTGAAGACTGTTGTGTGTGAAAATCCCAAAGGTTAGCAGCTTCTGAGATACTCAAACCACCCTGTCTGGCACGAACAATTAATCCATGGTCAAAGTCACTTAAATCACATTTCTTCTCCATTCTGATGTTTGGTCTGAATACCAACCAAACCTCTTGACCATGTCTGCATGTGTTTATGCATTGATTGGCTGATTAGATATTTGCATTAGTAACCAGGTGTACCTAATAAAGTGGCCACTGCATGTATATCAGCTAGAGTCCATTCACAGAGAATCCCCTGTGTAATGACTGTATTCCTCCACATGCCAAAGTCCAAATCTAGGAGCCACAACCCCATGGGGGAGCTCGGTGCCTGTGTGTTTACAGTTGGGAATGTTAAGGGAAAGCATAGCCTTCTCAAAATGGAGTTTATTGCCATTTGTACAAGTACATGTGTGCACAGGTGCAATGAAAAACCTAATTGCAGCAGCATCACAGGCACAGACATTCACAAAAAAAGCAAATTGCACACAATTTATCCAAGAAATAATACACTCAGAATAAAAGAAAATTTCTATTTCAGTGCAAAGTGGTCATAGTGTAGACAAACTCCAGTGCTGCGGGATTTGCTGAATGATTCTAGAACTGAAGTACAGTTGTGACCTCTAGAATGATTCTAGAAAGGAAGTGCAGTGGTGCTAGAAAGTTTGTGAGCCCTGCAGAATTTTCTCTAATTTTGCATAAATATGACCTAAAATGTGATCAGATCTTCACACAAGTCCTAAAACTAGATATAAAGAGAACACAATTAAATAAATAACACAAAAACATTATACTTGTTCATTTATTTATTGAGAAAAATGATCCAGTATTACATGTATTTGTTGGAAAAAGTATGTGAACCTCTGAGGTAATGACGTCTACAAAAGCTATTTGGAGTCAGGTGTTCCAATCAATGAGATGAGATTGGAGGTGTGAATTGTAGAGATGTCCTGCCTTATTTTTAAAAAAATAGTCAGGTTACTGACAGAGCCTGCTCTTCTCAAGGAAGATCTGTTTATGTGTACCTTGCCTCGATCAAAACAACTTTCAGAGGACCTTAGAAGAGGAATTGTAGAGATGCTTGAAGCTGGAAAAGCTACAACAGCATTTCTAAAGACCTGAGTGATCATCAGTCCACAGTAAGAGAAATTGTCTGCAAATGGAGGAAACTCAGTACTATTGCTACTCTCCCTAGGAGTGGTGTCCTGCAAAGATCACACCAAGAGCACAATGTGCAATGCTGAAGAAGGTGAAAAAGAACCCAAGGGTAACAGCAAAAGACCTGCAGAAATCTTTGTTCATGTATGCTCTATAAGAAGAACACCAAACACGAATGGTGTTCATGGAAGGACACCATGGAGGAAACTACTGCTCTTCAAAAAACAAGTTTGCAAAAGACCACCTGGATGTTCTACAATGCTCCTGGGGCAATATTCTTGTAACAGATGAGACAAAAGTTGAGCTTTTTAGCAGAAATGCACATTGCTATGTTTGGACACCAACACCCAAACCTCATCCCAAGTGTGAAGCATGGTGGAAAGAGTGTTATGGTTTGGGGCTACTTTGCTGCCTGGACAGCTTGCAATCATTGAGGGAACAATGAATTCAAAATTGTATCAAGCCATTTTACAGGAGAATGTCAGGGTAGCAGTCTGTCACCTGAAGTTAATAAAAATTGTATAATGCAACAAGCAATGATCCAAAAGAGTAAATCAACAACAGAATAGTTTAAAAAGAAGAAAATTCATGTTTTGGAAAGGCTGAGTCAGAGTCCTGAACTTAATTCTAAGGAAATGTGGAAAGACATGAAGCAAGCAGTTCAAGCGAGGAAGCCGACCAACATCCCAGAGTTGAAGCAGTTTTGTAAGGAGGAATGGTCTAAAATTCCTCCAAGCTGATGTGCAGGTCTGATCAACAGTCACTGGAAACGTTGGGTTGAAGTTATTGCTGTACAAGGGGATCACAACAGTTACTGAAAGCAAAGGTTCACATACTTTTTCCAACAAATGCATGTAATTTTTAAATATTTTTTCTCAATAAGTAAGTGAAGAAGTTTAACGTTTTTGTATTATTTATTTAACTGGGTTCTCTTTATCTGGTTTTAGGGCTAGAATCTGATCACATTTTAGGTCATATTTATGCAGAAATAAAGAAAATTCTACAAGGTTCACAAACTTTCTAGCACCTCTGTAACTGTTCTTGAACCTGGTCTTAGGGGACCAGGCTTCTGTAGCTGCAAGATGATGGTTTGGCCCATGAGTGAGGATCTTTGATGATAGTTGTTGCTTTCTTGGGGCAGTGACTCCTGGAGATACTACCGACGGTGGGGAGCAATGTGCCTGTGAGGTATTGGGCAGAGTCCACAATTCCCTGCAGGTTCTTGTCTTTCTATGCATCTGAATTGCTGTACCAGCCCATGATGCAACCAGTCAGGACACCTTCAACAGTAGAAATAAATGAGCAATAAAGGAGAAAATGTATTCGTTATTTGGGGTGGTGGGGGGGGGGGGAGATATTTGTTCCGAGAATGGACATGTTGGGCTGAAAGGCTGTAAATACCATCTAACATCTTTTTCACTTCCCTTCCACCCCACCCCTCTCCCCATTTCTCATCAGCCGAGATTGCCCCATCTTCTACATGCGGAAGAAAGTGCAGAAGGACCTTGATGACCAGGAGAAGGTGATGATGCGATTTGGAGCCCCAACCTGGTGACGAGAGGAGCAGGAAACACGTTGAGGAGGGGAAAAGGGTCCTTTTAAAACCAATCCACGGACACTTTCTTTGACATATCAAGAACCAGTTCTGTTCAACCACAGAGCGCCTTTGGTGAGAAGTTTCCCAGCTAGACATTGGCTTTATGTTCTAATTGAAAATACTTTGGTAGTCAACTAGATAACTTTTCAGCACCTAACTTTTTAAAGTTTCTGTATCTGAAGTTGCTCAGGGGCCCTTGTATGGATAGCGATTTATGTGTTTTGGAGTTAATACAGTTTCTCAGGTCCTTGGGGATGTTTGGACATATTCAATCCAAGTAAAGTGTACTGGTTTTATTTTCCCCGGGATCATGACAATGGAGTACAAATTGTGAAGGGCTAATTTATGAACAGTATTGCAAGTGACATGTATGGTTTTGTAAATGCACCATGTTGGGACACCATTCCAAGGATTTGAGTTATATTACTGCTATCTATGTAATTTGCTGAATTGTTGGACCTAAAGATTGCTTGGAGCACTTCATCAGAATGAGCAGTTGAAATGTTTCCGAAATTAAAATTTATGGATCGGTAATACCCAGTAACCTGAAGGCCCCTTGATTCAAATTATGTTAAGTTGGAGGATTTTTATCCCTGCTCCAACCATCTAATGTGCTGCTGCCTTTTGCTGCACATCTCCTTTGTACTTGTTATGAGTGTGGGAAGCAACTTCTAAGCTATGAGGATGAATCAGTGGTTGCAGGAGGGCTGGTAGTACTGACTTATGTTAAAGGAGGGTAGGTGGGGTGAAAAATTGAAATACCTCAATTAAGTACAATGAAAAATACCCATTACCTGTCCTTCCTGGATATACTCATGGATAGAATGCTATCGTTCATGGGCTTGTTCCTTTAAATTTTGATCTCTTGTCAAATTTTTAATTATAAGGAGAATTCACTATGATAACTCTTTGCCAAACCCAGAGCATGGTTTGTCCTTGAAAAAATTTGCAATTTATTTTTTTAAACTGACATAAATGTTCATGGTGGGGAATATTGGACAGCCAAGTCGTGGCACCTTCTTTGTAGTGGCCATGGTAGAAATTTACCTTATGTGTTGGTCTTTTAGAAAGAGTATTTTTAATACGTTGCTCACTGTTTTGAGGGACTTTTGGGGAAGGGGGACAGGTGTTTGATTTACTCCTCTCCTGTCTTAGAGTTTTGAAAGAAGTTCCTGTTGTCTACACCATAATGGGTACTTGGACTGCTCATCCATGACTCCTCTTCCCCAATATTTCTTATTTATGTTACAATGAGCTAAGAGAACATAAAGCCTGGACCTCTCTGGTCCCAGCAATTTGCTGCTAGATCAGTTAGTTTTACATTTTCAGATAAGCCTGGTGTCCGTCGTACAATATATTTTATATAGCTATGTGTTTTTTTTGCCAATGAGCTTTTGTATCTGAAAAAAAAATAAAACTTGTCCTTACTATTATGTGCTTGCGTTGTTTTATTCTGGTGAATATGGGTTGTCCTTTTGGTTAGCTCATTCCTTGAATTTTTCTTGCAAGGAATAAAATTTAACATAACTGACTCCAGATCACAGCCGAATTAAAATCAGAGGAACAGTTCATTTTATGCCCAAGCAATCTCCGACCTTGCGGCATGAACATTGACTTCTCAAACTTACAGTAAATATTCTCTTTTGTTCTTTTTTTATTTTTCTCCCCTCCTAATCTTTACCATTATCCTCTCTCTTTCCCCCTCTTCCATCTGCCCATCAACCACATATTCCTCCCGTTCGACCAATTTTAAGTGAGAAGGATCATTATCACATCAATTGTGTCCAAGTGATTTTCAGTAACCCCACTACCACTGTGGAAAAGGACAAAATACTGGAGGAACTCAGCAGTTCAGGCCACATCTATGGAGAGGAATAAAGAGCTGATGTTTCGGACTGAGACCCTTCATCAGGACTGGAAAGGAAGGGGACAGGAGCCAGAATAAGCAGGTGGGGAAGGGGAAGGTGTACAAGCTGGCAGGTGATAGATGAGACCAAGTGAGGGGGAGGATGCAGTAAGAAGCTAGGAGGTGATAGGTGGAAGAGGTAAAGAGCTGAATAAGAAGGGATCTTATAGGAGAGGGTGGTGGACCGTGGAAGGAGGAGGGGAATCACAGGGAGGTGATGTGCAGGTCACAAAGAAGAGCTGTCAACTTTTCAGGACTGATAACAATAACAATTTCCACAGTCGCTGCTTGACCTGCTGGGCACCTTGTGCGTTATTTTCAGATTGCCATCATCTGCAGGCAGCCCTCTTGAACTTCAGTCATGTGTCTCTGACCAGATAAGTGACGCCAATACCCTGCAGTAATTTGTGATAACTTAGACCAGTTCACATGTTTTAATTTATCGGCTTGCTGTAAGTGTCAATTCCACCTCCCCACCCAGCCCCAACGGGTCAGTTTTATGGGGACTGGTTTCCGTCTGAACGCAACATCTTATATCTGTGATTGACAGTAAACTTTCTGACCAAGATAGATTTGACCACAGGTCGCGGAGGTCGCAATCTAATGTTCCACTTATTTCCCTCCTAGATATATTAATTTAAGCAATGCCACTCTGAGCACATCTTGCACACACACATAATTAATCTGTAAAAAGAGATTGATTCTCTTTTATTTGTATTAAGTGGTCAAAGCAAGTGTTTATCCTATAATGTACAGTCTGTAAAGCAAGAAAAGCTATCGGGTGCACTTAAACTGTTCTACCATCCATGTTTTTTCATTCTACATCAGGTAAAGGTTCCTCAAATTGTTGTCTATCAGTTACCCATTTCTTCATAAATCTTCCTGATAATGTCTTATGCAGTAGTCTTGTGCAAACGGTTTCAATTTCCTGCAGGCTATCTGGGTTACAGCTCTCTTTTAACACATGATTTCAATATTTTGTTTAGCCAACATTTTGTTTCGCAGGTCAGGTTTCCCTGTTAGAACGTATGCTCAGTGGCCACCTTATTAGGTGTACCTAATAAAATGGCCACTGAGGGTATGTTCGTGGTCTGCTGCTATAACCTGTCTACTTCAAGGTTCAACATGCTGTGCATTCAGAGATGCTTTTCTGAAATGCGTGTTTATTTGAGTTACTGTCGCCTTCCTGTCAGCTTGAATAAGTTTGGTCATTCTTATCTGACCTCTCTTGTTTACAAGGAGCTTTGGCCTGCAGAACTGCTGCACACTAGATGTTTTGTGTTTTTCGCACCTTACTCTGTCAGATCAAGAGACCTTTGTGCATAAAAATCCCTGGAGACCAGCAGTTTCTGAGATGCTCAAACCATCTGATCTATCACCAACGATTATTCCACAGTCAAAGTCACTTAGATGACTTTTCTTCCCCATTAGGATGTTTGGTCTGAAAAAACAACTGAACCTCTTGACCATGTCTGCATGCTTTTATGCATTGACTTGCTACCATATGATTAGCTGATTAGATTTTTGCACTAACAAGCAGATATACAGGTGTACCTAATCAAGTGGCTACTGAGTGTTGAATAGTGCAGGCCATTTGGCCCACAATGTTCTGGCCTTTTAATCAACTCCGAGATCAATCTAACTCTTCCATCCCACATCCATGTGCTATCCTAAGAGTCTCTAAAATGCCTCTAATGTATCTGCCTCTACTATCATCCCTGGCAGGCTGTTTCACACACACACCACTCTATGTGGAAAAAAAAACCTCTGACATCTCCGCTGTATTTCCTTCCCAACACCTTAAAGCTATGCCCTCTCATATTAGGTATTTACACCCTGGGGAGAAAATCTCTGGCTACCCATTCTATCAATACCCATTATCATTTTATACACCCCTGTCAATTTACTCAGCATCCCTCTCCAAAGAGAAAAGCCCTAGTTGGCTGAGCCTTTCTTCATAAGGGGGCTCCAGTGGTAAGGGTGAACAAGTTATTGAAGGCGGCAGGGCAGACTGAGAATGCCATTCTTGAAGCATCTATGGAAGGGAATAAATAGTCAACATTTTGGCCTAGACCCTTCATCAGGACTGGAGCAGAAGGTGGGAGAAACAAGAATGTGAAACTGAGAGGAGAGGAAGGAGTACAAACTAGCAGCTGGTCTTATTCTGGTTTCTGCACCCTTCCTGAAGTGTCACACCCCCAAAACATTGACTTTTTTCCCCCTCCATTGATGCTGCCTGACCTGCTGAGTTCCTCCAGTATTTTGTGTGTGTTGGTTGCTCTAGGCTTTATTAAGACCATAGGATCTAGGAGCAGAAGTGGGCCATTCGGCCCATTGAGTCTGCTCTGCCATTCAATCATGGGCTGATCCAATCCAGTCATCCCCACTCCCCTGCTTTCACCCCATACCCTTTGACACCCCGGCTAATCAAGAACCTATCTATCTCTACCTTAAATACACCCAATGGTTTGGCCTCCACAGCTGCTCGTGGCAACAAATTCCACAGATTTACCACCCAGTGACGAAAGTAATTTCTCCACATCTCTACTGATGAAAGCAGAATATAGAAGTGGGAGTTTCTGCGGAGCCTTGCTAAAAACAGCTGGCATATTGCAAATGGTTCTGGTTGCCCCATTACACAAAGGATATGGGGGCTTTAGAGAGAGTGCAGAAGAGTCTTGCCAAGATGCTGCCTGGATTAGAGAAGATGTGCTATAAAGAGAGGTTGGACAAACTTGGGTTCTTTTCTCTGGAGTGGCGGACATTGAGGGGAGATCTAATTGAGGTTTATAAAATATTATTTTTATATTTTACAGATACAGCACAGGAATGGCCCTTGCAGCCTCACAAGCTCTCACCACTCAGTTACACCCATGTGACCAATTAATCTGCTATGGGAGGAAACTGGAGCATCCGGAGGAAGCCCACATAAGATATCGGAGCACAATTAGGCCATTTGGCCCATCGAGTCTGCTCTGCCATTTCTTCATAGTTTTTCATTCCTCTCAGCCTCAATCTCCTGCCTTCTCCCTTTATCCTCTCATGCCTTAAATATACATAAAGACTTAGCCTCTACGGAGAATTCCACAGGTTCACCACTCTAGCTAAAGAAATTCCTCCTCATCTCCACTCTAAAAGGACATTCCTCCATTCTGAGGTTGTGTCCTCTGGTTTTAGACTCTCCCATCATTGGAAATATCCTCTCCACGTCCACCCTATCAAGGCCTTTCACTATTCGATAGGTTTCAATGAGGTCACCCTTCATTCTTCTGAATTCTAGTAGATACAGGCCCAGAGCCATCAAACACTCTTTTTATGACAAGCCTTTTCAAGCCTTACAGACAGCGGCTGAATTGAACCCGGATCTCTGACACTGTAATGCTAACTGTTGCCCTACGGTGCCGCCCGTGCGAGGCAGGGACGGAGAAGACAGCCTGTTGCTTTTTCCCAGGGCTGAAATGTCTAATGCAGAAAGGCTTTGTATTTGGGGTGAGAGAGAGTAACTTCAAAGGCATGCATTTTTACATGGAGTGTTCAGCGTGCCCTGAATGAGCTGCCAGATGTGGTGCTGGAGACGTTTAAGGAATTTGTAGACAGACGCACGAATATAAAGGGAAGAACGGGTTATGGATCGTGTGCGGGTAGATGGGATTAGTTTAATATGAAGTTGTGTTTGGCACAGACATCATAGACCAAAGAGCCCGTTCCTCTGCTGTAGTTTTCTGTGTTCTAAACATGGGTCTAAGATCAACTGGACTATTGTGTCCATCTCTCATTGATACATTGTAGGATCACAAATTAGGGATCAACCTTATTCACCAAATACGCTTGCATGTATTAGAAACTTGCTGATGTATTTAGTTCTGGGTGTGACATGCAAACAAAAGCAGCATCCAACAATTATTAAGAATAGAAAATTATATGGTTTAAAAAAAAATCTACAGTACTCTGCAAACAAGAGAAAATCTGCAGATACTGGAAATCCAAGGGACGCACGCAAAATGCCAGAGGAACTCAGCAGGCCAGGCAGCATCTATGGAAAAGATTATAGTTGACGTTTCGGGCCAAGACCCTTCAGCAGGGCTCCGCAAAAGTCTTGGGTATATAGATATAAAAATGGTGCCTAAGATTTTTGGACAGCACTGTATTTTGGTTAAAATAGGAAGGTGGTTGGGAAACAGAAATAAAAATACTGAGTTTAGCATTAGCTCAGTAGTATTAAGTCCTATTTGGTAACTGGGAAAGAAATAACATACAGTATTGTGCAAAAGTCTAAGACACCATACATATATACAGTATATGTGCCTAAGACTTTTGCACAGTACTGTAAGAGTTTAAAGGATGGATATGGAATAAAATGTCCAGAAATCAATAATTACCCACATGTATTTACAGCAATCTAAGAAGTGATGAAGGATCTCAGCCAGATACGTTGACTGTTCATGGGCCATTGACTTCATCTGTGTAATTCATTTGTAGATTTTATCCTAGCTTTCATAAGTTATTGTGTTCAGAGAAATGTCTCATTTGACAGTGTATATGTATAAGTTAACTGATAATAGACTTGACTTGACTATCCTCTCCATAGATGTTGACCTGCCGAGTTCCTCTGGGATTTTGTGTGTGTTACTCTAGATTTCCAGCACCTGCAGAGTCTCCTGTGTTTATGAGCATTATAAAAAGTGGTTAGAGTGCCTACGATGCAGTGCAGTGGGTAGTAGAGCGAGGTGGGTGGATGGGTGATCAGAACAACAGGGGGCGTTAAAGAGGGTCCAGTAAAGATTTACTGGAATAGTTCCTGGATTGGGACTTGGTTTATTATTGTCACAGGTACCGAGGTGCAGTGCAAAGCTCTTGATTTGCACGCAGATCTTTTCATCACATCAGTGCATTGAGGTAGTGTATAACGCTGTCGTAGGAAAGCAGCGTCCATCATTAAAGATCCTCACCCCCCCCCCCCCCCAGGCCATGCTCTTTTCTCACTGCTGTCATCAGGTAGAAGGTACAAGAGCCTCAGGACTCGCACCACCAGGTTCAAGAACAGTTACTGCCCCTCAACCATCAGGCTCTTGAACAAAAGGGGATAACTACACTCATCTGCCCATCTATGGAGATGTTCCCACGACCAATGATCTCACTTTAAGGACTCTATCTTGTTATTTCATGTTCCTATTATTTATTGCTTTTTTAAAAATATTTGCATTTGCACAGTTTGCTGTCTTCTATGCTCTACCTGATCTTTCATTGACCCTGTATGTGGTGACATATATGTACTGGGATAATAGCATTTACTTTGAACCTCGTGCACTAGAATAAAGGGTTGCAGTTACAGAGGAAGAGCGGTGCAGACAGACAATAAGGTGCAAGTATCACAACAAAGTAGATGGTGAGGTTTGGAGTCCATATGGCTGTTTAATAGTCTTGTAATAGCAGGGTAGAAGCCGTCCTTGGGCCTAGTGCTAGGTGTTTTCAGGCTTTTATATCGTGCCCACACGCAAGAGTTCTAGATCGAGTTAATAGCCAGAGACGTTTCCCAAGGTGGAAATGGCTAATATGTGTGGGCATAATTTTAAGGTATAGGGGGAATGTCAGAGGTAGGATTTTTACACAGAGAGTGTTGGGTGTGTGAAACACCCTGCCAGGGGTGGTAGAGGCAAATACATTGGGAATTTTTAAGAAACTCGTAGATAGGCACATAGAAAATCAAAAAAATGGAGGGCTATGTAGGAGGGAAGGGTTAGATTGATTTTAGAGCAAGCTAAAAGGTTTGCACGATGTCGCGGGCCAAAAGGGCTGTGGTGTTCTATGTTCCATGGGAGAGGATGGGACTATTTTGTTTGGCAAAGGGAAGGCTGAGGAGTCCAGGTAGCAACTGCGGCTTTTGGTCAGGTGCAGAGAACACGGGAAAGGGGAAGAGAGTGTGGAGTGACCTGCGGTGGAAACCTTTCACACAGTGTGCGGTTGGAATCTGCTGCACACTACCTGCAGATGTGGACGCAAGTTCCTCTGTGGTGTTTAAGGAGGAATAGAGGAAATACATGGCCGAGATAAATTTGTGGAGAAAGGGCTGGGAGGTTGAACTAGGGTTGGCCTGGTGGGGAGGCAGAGCGGTCATGAGGGGCCAGCTCCGCGCAGGAGCCATTTTATGTGTCCATGACTATCAACAGGCCCTTCTGCCCATCATCTATATAAACTATCACTTTTTTTTATACTAATCCCATTCTGTTTCAGCATCAGGTTTATTATCACTGGCATACTCTGTGCTGTGAAATTTGTTGTTTTGTACAACACTTAAAAAAACTACTACAAGTTGTAAATGAATGAGTGAATAGTTAAATAGGCAAATAAATAAATAGATGAATGGATAGGTAAGCATTGCAAAAGTGGAATAGCGAGACACTATTCATGGATTCATGGACCATCAGGAATCTGATGGTGGAGGGGAAGAAGCTGTCCCTTAAACGATGAGTGTGGGTCTTCAGGCTCCTGTGCCTCCTCATGACATGGTAGCCTAGCCGTTAGCGTGACGCTATTAAAGTACCAATGACCTGATTTCAATTCCACCGTTCCCTCTAATGTTCTCTCCATGACTGCGTGGGTTTCCTCCAGATGCTCCAGTTTCCTCCCACATTTCAAAGATGTGAAGGTTAGTTGGTTAATTGGTTGCAAGGCTGAAATTGGATGGTGGGGGCTTGTTGGGTGGAAAGGCTTGCTATGTGCTGAATTTCTAAACAACTTTTTAAAAAGCAGCACTCGTTTCAATTCCTATCATTAGGGGCAATCTCACAGTTTGCTAAGGACTAAAGAGTCCATGTGAGTCGCCAGCGTAAAACACATTGTGACAAGTAGGTTTGTAAGTGCACAAAGCATATCACAGTGAATATAGATTTGTAACCACGTGCATTATTCAATTCAAATTTAATTATCATTCAGCCTTGCTTATGAGTACAGCCAAATGAGACAGCATTTTTTCTGGGATCAAGGTGCAAAATGTAGTACCCACAGTCATACACAGCACAAAGCACACACAATGGTATCACAATCACGCAATAAGAGTCCCAAAACTCGCACCAGTTGACTACAATAGAGCCTGTCACCCGCCAAGTGAACACTGGAAGGGAGGGGGTCCGGCTCCAGCCCAGATGCCGTACCGCATCAACCCCAGTGGAGTGCATCGGCCCCGATGACATCCACCCACCACCCCACGCCCCAGGCGCCACCACGGCGTGAGGCCCAGTCCTCGTGCATACAAGACAGCAAGAACGTACAGAACGCAAACATGAGGAGATCTGCAGATGCTGGAATTTCATGCAACACACACAAAAAATGCTGGTGAACGCAGCAGGCCAGGCAGCATCTCTAGGAAGAGGTACAGTCGATGTTTTGGGCCGAGACCCTTCGTCAGGACTAACTGAAGGAAGAGCTGGTAAGAGATTTGAAAGTGGGAGGGGGAGGGGGAGAGATGGAGCTGAGAGCTGGAAAGTTTTTTTGGCAAAAGGGGTATGAGAAGATCATGGGACAGGAGGCCTAGGGAGAAAGAAAGGGGGAGGGGGGGAAGCCCAGAGGATGGGCAAGGGGTATAGTGAGGGGGACGGAGGGAGAAAAAGGAGAGAGAGAAAAAAATTAATAATAATAACAAATAAATAAATAACAGATGGGGTACAAAGGGGAGGTGGGGCATTAGCGGAAGTTAGAGAAGTCAATGTTCATGACATCAGGTTGGAGGCTACCCAGACGGAATATAAGGTGTTGTTCCTCCAACCTGAGTGTGGCTTCATCTTTACAGTAGAGGAGGCCATGGATAGACATGTCAGAATGGGAATGGGACGTGGAATTAAAATGTGTGCCCACCGGGAGATCCTGCTTTCCCTGGCGGACAGAGTGTAGGTGTTCAGTGAAACGGTCTCCCAGTCTGCGTCGGGTCTCACCAATATATAGAAGGTCACATCGGGAGCACCGGATGCAGTATATCACCCCAGCTGACTCACAGGTGAAGTGTCATCTCACCTGGAAGGACTGTCTGGGACTCTGAATGGTGGTAAGGGAGGAAGTGTAAGGGCATGTGTAGCATTTGTTCCGCTTACAAGAATAAGTGCTGGGAGGGAGATCAGTGGGGAGGGATGGGGGGGACGAATGGACAAGGGAGTCGCATAGGGAGTGATCCCTGCGGAAAGCAGAGGTGGGGAGGGAAAGATGTGCTTAGTGGTGGGATCCTGTTGGAGGTGGCGGAAGTTACGGAGAATTAAATTTTGGACCCAGAGGCTGGTGGGGTGGTAGGTGAGTACAAGGGGATCCCTATTCCTAGTGGGGTGGCGACAGGATGGGGTGAGAGCAGATGTGCGTGAAACAGGAAAGATGTGTTTGAGAGCAGAGTTGATGGTGGAGGAATGTACAGAATATCAGTAGAATACAACGGCACAGAATATGCATGTATATAGCTCAGAACCCTTCCCCCCCTTTTGAAATCATCAGTTGATTACAATAGAGCATGTCTCCTGCCGAGCGAACACAGGGGTGGGGAGGGTGGGGTCAGCATTGACTCCAGCCCAGATCCTATGCCACTCCACCCCCGGTGGAATGCACTGTCCCCAACAACCACCAGGCGAATACAACCATGCGAAATATATACATATATAACCCAGACCCTGAGGTCCATTGAAATCTTCAGTCGACCACAACTACGCCACACTGCAGTGATGTTCTGTTGACAGAGCTGGAGAAACTGACCTGCATTAATATATAGAGTCATAGGGCACAAACAGGCCCTTCAGCCCATTTGGTCCATGCTAAGTTGTTATTCTGCCTGATCCCATCAACCCACACCCAGACCTTAGCCCTTTGCACCCCTCCTGTCCATGTGCTTATGCAAACGTCTTCACTGTTTGCAGTGGAACTATTGACCTGTCAAACATGTTTATTGATAGGTTTTTGGCTACAGAAATATAGACCCAAAAGTGGGAATCCAGTCAAACAGATTGAATGGGAATCAGGTTTATTATCACTGAGATATTCGAAGTTTTATTATCAAAGGACATTTGCAGTATGTAAACCTGACCTTCATCTTCCCTCAGACAGACATGAAACAAAGAAACACCATGGAACCCATTCAAAGAAAACACCAAACTCCCAATGCATAAAAAAAAGAACCAATCACCCAAGCAGCAAAAAAAAGAGTGAATAACACACAGAATATTGAACATCAAACCACAGAGTCCTTGAAACAGTCCCGGAGTGTTCAGTTTAGATCAGTACAGATCAGCCGTGAAATGGAGCAACAGTACATTGCAAGACATAAAATATACTATAAATTACTTCAAGAATATATTAATTTTTTTTGTGTGCCATACTCTGCCAGAGCCTCAGCGACCACTTTTCAAGTGGTTGTCTTGGAGGAAAGATTCTGTGAGTGGTCCCCCACGTCCTTCTCACAGCGCAGTTTGTTTTATGAGGCCAAGTTGCGAGCTCGACACTCGACCCGGCACAGATGGAAAGCGTGCCCGGGAGTGGCCCGACTGGATTCGAACTCGAGAACCTTCGCTCCGGAGTCCGGCGCTGATGTCACTGTGCCACCAGCCGGCATATTAAAAAAATATATATAATGCAAAAATGAGAGCAGAATAATGAGGTGATGTGAATGGGTTCATGGACTGCTAAGAAATCCGATGGTAGAGGGGATGAAGGTCTTCTTAAAATGCTGAGTGTGGGTCTTCAGCCTCACGTACCACCTCCCTGATTGTAATGAGAAGAGGACATGTCCTGGATGCCGAGGATCCTTACTGGTGGATGCTGCCCTCTCGAGGCAAGGGCCCTTGAAGGTGGTCCTCGGTGGTGGAGAGGGTTGTGTCCGTGATGAAGCTGGCTGCAGCCTCTAGCGACCCTGTGCTTTGAAGCCCACATGCTAGGTGCTGATGCAGCCAGTCAGATCGCTCTCTACGGTACCTCTGCAGCAACTGGTGGAATATCAAATCTCCTCAAACTCCTAATGAAGTGGAACTGCTGGCATGCCTTCTTAGTACTTGTGTCAACCTGTTGGGCCCAACATAGATCCTCTGAGGTGAGAGGCCCAGGAATCTGAGGCTGCTCACCATTTTCAATGTGACCCCTCGATGAGAATTGCTGTGTGGTCTCCCCACTTCCCCATCTTGAATTCGCAGTCAATTCCTTGGTCTTACTGACGTTGAGTGCAAGGGTGTTGTTGCATGGACAACCGCCCTGCTTTCTTTCTTGAATTATCATGTTGACCACACTGCAGAAGCCCAGCAGAGGATACGCCAAATTCAGGCTGGTAAACTCTGGAAGGACCTGTGTGAGCATCAAGGACTGATTGCATTGATAAGGAGTCGCACATATTGGAGAACTTGTTAAGTCGGAATATGGGAAGGTGCTTGGATGCCAACATTGAGTCTATCGTGTATAGTACTGTGTAAAAGTCTTATGCATATGTATAAAAAGATTCTATGAAGCCAAGATGATTTCATAAATAATGAAATGAAACGTTTCTAAAGATGAAAAAAATTTTAAAATCAGTAAACAGTAAAATCAAATCAAATCAGTATTTGGTATGAACACTCTTTGCCTTAAAACTGCTTTTAGGTACACTGTTGTGCAGTTTTATAAGAAAATCAGCTGGTAGGTTGATCCAAGCATCTTGAAGAACTTGTCACAGTTCTTCTGAAGACTTTGGTAGTCTCACTTGCTTCTGTCTCTCCAGGTAACCCCAGACAGCCTGGATTTGTTGAGATCAGGGTACTGTAGAGGCCATACCATCTGATGTAGGACTCCTTGTTCTTTTCGCTGAAGGTAGTTCTTTATGACCTTGGCTGTGTGTTTCCCTTTAACATTGCTTTTTTTTGGAAAATCAACGTTTGGAGATCTAAAATTAGCTCCTTTCAACTGACACATGAATGCAGAAGATTTTAAAAAAAGCATCTAAAATGAAATTTATATTAAAAAAAATCTAGGGTGCCTAAGACTTTTGCATTGTACTGTAGTAACTTTATGTACTTTATGTAGTACTGTTTCTGCAAAAAGAAACACATTTCATGACATATGTGAGTGATGATAAACCCGATTCTGATGTGGGTCTCTATTGCCAGATGGAGAGGTTTGAGTATCTTTAAAACTGCTGATCTCCTGGGATTTTCACACACAGCAGTCTCTAGAGTTTATGGTGTGAAAAACAAAAAAAAAAACATCCAGTGAGCGGCAACTCTGTAAAACGAGAGAGGTCAGTGGGTAATGGCCAGACTGATTATGCTGTGCGTAACTCAAATACCCATGTGTTCCGACAGCGGTGTGCAGAAAAGCATCTCTGAATGCACAACACATCACACCTTGAAGAGGATGGTCTACAGCAGTAGAAGACCTCACTGAGTTCCACTCCTGTGCCAAATAAAGTGGGCACCGAGTGTGAATTGGTTTAACAGAGCTGCGAACTACGCAGCTCTGTAATTTCTTACTAACACAGCCAGTCCTATGTTGTTCAGACTCCACAAGGTTACCAGCTGTCGCTGGGTGTTCCCCTATATGTTCAGCTCATGACTTCCTGCCTCAGCCCACCACACCCTGCAGGCTCATGGCAGCCATAGCCAATAGCATACGAGACAAAGTCTTTGTCACCCTACTAAGCCACTCATTGTGGCTGCTGTTGCCTTGTCCCTCTCCCGCAATGGAGAGTGGTTGCCCTGTGCCCTCCTGAGGTCCACAATCATCTCTTTTGTCTTGCCCCTGTTTGAGACTCAGGTTGTTCTCCCACCATTCGACAAGCCTCTCTACCTCCTCGGTGTATGCCGGCTGATGGGGCCGGCCACTGTTGTATCGTCATCACACTCGATAATGAATCCGGCGGCGCAGTTGCCAGTCAGCGACATGAACAGCAGTAGCAGTAGCCTGAGCACAGGGCCCTGGGGTCACCAGTACTCAGCATGTTGGAGCTACAGACTTTGCTGTTAACTCGGACTGACTAGGGTCTTCCCAGTCTTTCCATTAAGACGTCCTAGATCCTGTTACAGAGGGGGGCGTTGAGTCCCAGTGAGGACAGTTTACCCAGCAGCTTCTGAGGGATGATGGTGTTCAACGCCAAGCTGAAGTCGGTGAACAATATTGTTTTCTAGGTGGGACAGGACGAAGTGGAGGGTTGAGGCTATGGTATCATCAGTTTGAGCGGTAGGCAAACTGGAGAGGGTCCAATATAGTTGGAAGGTGGGATTTTATGTGATCGGTTACCAGCCACTCAAAGCCCTTCATGATTGTCGAAGTCAGTGCCACTGGCGGTAATTGTTTAGGCCAGTAACCGTTATTGTCCTGGGCGCTGGAAGGATGGGGCCTCGGTGGTGGCAGGGTACTCATTAGTCTCACAGCCTGGGGGAAGAAGCTGTTACCCAGTCTGGCCGTCCTAGTCCTGATGCTCCTGTACCTCTTCCTGACGGTAGTGAGTCAGGGATTGGGGAAGGATGGCAGGGATCCTCAACAATGTTTTGGGCCCTTCGTATACAATGCTCCCAGCAAATGTCACAAATGGGAAACGGGGTGGCAGCTGTAGTCTCTCGGCAGTTTTTACTGTCCTCTGTCCTCCTGCTGTCCGATGCCTTGCAGTTTCTGTATCACACAGTGACGCAACTGGACAGAATCTCAATGATGCTCCTGTTGAAACCCATTGGAATGGTGGCAGGAAGCCTTGCACACCTCGATCTCCTCAAAAAGTGTAAATGCTGGCAATGCCTTCTTGACCAATGAGGACGCGTAGATCGTCTGTTACGTGCACGCCAAGGAACTCTATGCTTTTCCCTCTCTCCACAACGGAGCCAGTGATGTGCAGTGGAGAGTGGTTGGCCTGTGCCTCCTCGAAGCCCACAATCATCTCTTAGTTTACTCCCCCTCTCAGTCCCATTCCCCAGCCTTCTTCCCATTACCTTTGACACCTTCCTAATGAAGAGCCTATCCACCTCCGCTTTAAATATACCCAATGACTTGGCCTCAACAGCCGCCTGTGGCAATGAATTCCACAGATTCACCACCTTCTGGCTAAAGAAATTCCTCCTCATCTCTGTTCTTCCTATTCTGAAGCTGTGCCCTCTGGTCCTCGGCTCCCCGACTACAGGAAATATCCTCTCCACATCCACTCTGTCTAGGCCTTTCAATATTTAATAGATTTCAATGAGACTGCCCCCCCCCCAACACTTATTCTTCTAAACTCAAGTGAGTACAGGCCCAGAGCAATTAAACATGTTAAGGAGCAGTGAGGTCAGACTCCCTAACCATTTAAGGTCCTTTAGTCCAATTCTACGTGAAAGCGTTCCGCAGCTCTGACAAGCTCCAGCATCCAGTGATTACATTCTCCCACTGTCCCTGACTTCCTGAGTTCTCAGTGACCACAGGGAAGAAAGAGGAACTGAGCAATCTTCCCCTTGGCGGGTGGAAGTTGGGTGACGTCAAATCTACCACATACCCGGCTATAGAGCGGTGTCCAGGCTTACTGACAAAGCCTTCAGTTCCTTATTTGGGTCCAGAGTCCGATGTAGTTATTTTCTCCCTCACACTCCCAGCTGTGACCTACCCTGGTGTACAACTTCTCTGGGACCCTGTCAAAGGAGGCAGTCCTTGGGATGGGCCCACGGTAGCGTGGCTGTTAGCACGACGCTTTACAGTGCTAGCAACCAGAGTAAATTTATTATCAAAATATATATATGTCACCATATACAATCCTGAGCTCAGCAAGTCCAATAACCATAATAGAATCAATGAAAGACTGCACCAACTTTGGCATTCAATCAGTGTGCAGAAGACAATAAACTACTGATTCAAAAAGAAAAAAAAAATAATAGTCTGAAAGTTCCTAGCTTTGCCCATACCTTAGGTTTTACCAGATTGAGTTGAGAAAAAAAAACAGTGATCAATAAATAGACAATAAATATCGAGAACTTGTTTTGAAGAGTCCTTGAAAGTGGGTCCATAGGTTGTGGAAACAGTTCAGTGATGAGGCAAGTGAAGTTATCCCCCCTGGTTCGAGAGCCTGATGGTTGAGGGGTAGTAACTGTCCCTGAGCCCGGTGGTGTGGGTCCTGCGGCTCCTGCACCTTCTTCCTGACGGCGGCGGCGAGAAGCCAGCAGGGCCTGGGAAGTGGGGGTCCCCCGTGATGGATGCCGCTCTCCTGCAGCAGGGCTCTGTGTAGGTGTGCTCAGTTGTTGGGAGGGTTTTATCTGTGATGGACTGAACCGTATCCATAGGAGTATTCATTCAAGGGCAGTGTTGATTCCATACCAGACTGTGATGCAACCGAGTTAATATACTCTCCACCACACACCTAAAACGTCAAAACCCAAAGCTTCATGCCACATCTTCGCAAGCTCCAAAGGAGATATGAGCTCTGCTGTGCTTTCTTGATAATTGCACTTACGTACTGGGCCCAGGACAGATCCTCTGAAATACTAACACCAAAGAAATTAAAGTTGTTGACCCTCTCTGCTTCGGATCCCCCAATGAGAATCGGGTCATGAAACTCTGTTTTTCCACCTCCCTCTCTCCCCCTCCCCTTCCTCCTCCTGTTCTCCCTCCCTCTTCCCCTCCCCTTCTCCACTCCCCCTTCTCCCCTTCCTCTACCCCCTCCCCTTCCCCTCTCCCCTTCCCCTCCCCTTCTCCACTCCCCCTTCTCCCCTTCCTGCCTCCCCTTCCTCTCTCCCCTTCCCCTCCTCTTCCGCCTCCCTTCCCCTCCCCTTCTCCACTCCCCCTTCTCCCCTCCTTCTACCCCCTCCCCCTTCCCCTTTCCCCTTCCCCTCTCCCCCTCCCCTCTCCCCTTCCCCTCCCCTTCCCCTCCCTTCCCCTCCCTTCCCCTCCCCTTCTCCACTCCCCCTTCTCCCCTTCCCCTCTCCCCTTCCCCTCTCCCCTTCCCCTCCTCTTCCGCCTCCCTTCCCCTTCCTTCCCCTCCCCTTCTCCACTCCCCCTTCTCCCCTTCCCCTCTCCCCTTCCTCTCTCCCCTTCCCCTCCTCTTCCGCCTCCCTTCCCCTCCCCTCCACTCCCCCTTCTCCCCTTCCTCTACCCCCTCCCCTTCCCCTTTCCCCTTCCCCTCTCTCCTTCCCCTCTCCTCTTCCCCTCCCCTTCCCCTTCCTTCTCCTCCCTTTCTCCACTCCCCCCTCTCCCCTTCCCCTCTCCCCTTCCCCTCTCCCCTTCCCCTCCCTTCCCCTTCCTTCCCCTCCACTTCTCCACTCCCCCTTCTCCCCTTCCCCTCTCCCCTTCCCCTCCCTTCCCCTTCCTTCCCCTCCCCTTCTCCACTCCCCCTTCTCCCCTTCCCCTCTCCCCTTCCTCTCTTCCCTTCCCCTCCTCTTCTGCCTCCCTTCCCCTCTCCTTCTCTACTCCCCCTTCTCCCCTTTCTCTACCCCCTCCCCTTCCCCTCTCCCCTTCCCTTCCCCTCCCCTTCCCCTCCCCCTTCCCCCTTCCCCCCTCTCCACGGAGATGTAGTTTTACCGGGTTCCTCGTGTCCGAAGAAGGAATGTGTTGCAACAGCCCGCTAACCTCAGGAACTCAACGGGCAGTGTACAAGAGGTTCGCCAGGATGCAGACTGGATTAGAGGGTACGAGCTATAAAGAGAGGTTGTGCAGTTGCTAGAAGTCTTGAGCAACACACACAAAATACTGCAGGAACTCAACAGGCAGCAAAGGATTAAACAGTCGACGCTTTGGGCTGAGACACTTCATTAGAACTGCTCATTGAGTCACAGACTTGCACGGCATGGGAAAAGACTCTTCGGCCCATCTGTATCCATGTTGCCCTGGATTTGTATTCAGGATAATCTCATTTCCCAGCACTTGTCCTATAGCCCCCTAGAGCAGGGGGTCAGGACTTTCTTTATGTCATGGACCAAAGCCATGATGGACTCTAGTTTGGGAATCCGTGATCAAGATTATTATCATCCACATCAATGTGTACATGCCTCGTAAACATGCCTGCCAAGTTGGGGTGTTTTATCTGGAGCATTGGAGGTCGAAGGCAGATCTGATAGAAGTTTATAAAATTATGAGAGGCAGGGATAGAGTAGAGTGTTGGAATCTTTCCCCTTGGAGAGAAATGTCAAACACCTGATTTTAGAGGGAATGTGAGGAGCAAGTCTTATGTTCTAAAATGTTCCAGGGAAATAAGTGGAGGAATCTGTGGAATTTGTTGCCACGGGCGGCAGTGGAGGCCAAGTCATTGGGTGTATTTAAGGCAGAGATTGATAGGTATCTGAGTAGCCAGGGCATCAAGGGTTATGGTGAGAAGGCAGGGGAGTGGGACTAAATAGGAGAATGGATCAGCTCATGATAAAATGGTGGAGCAGACTCGATGGGCCGAATGGCAGCCTTCTGCTCCTTTTTCTTAGTCTTATGGAATGGGACTGCTCGGAACTTAGACGGGACAAATGGTGATGTGTGCTGCAAGAAAGTCTGAGAACTAATCATCAAAGTGTAATGCGCACGAAAAAACTGCCAAAAGAGCTCAGCGGGTCAGGCAGCATCTACGGAGAGGAATAAACAATCGACTTTTCTGTGTTGAAACCCTTCATCGAGACTGGAACCGAAGGAGGCAGAAGACAGAATAAGGGGATGGGGGAGGGGAAGGAGTGGAAGCTGGCAGCTGATAGGTGAGACTGGATGAGGGAAGTGATAGGTGGAAGAGATAAAGGGCTGAAGAAGAAGGAATCTGATAGGTCAGGACCATTGGAGAAAGGGAAGGAGGAGGGGCACCAGAGGGAGGTGATGGACAGTTGAGAAGAGAAGGGGTGAGAGAGGAACCAGAATGGAGAATGGAAAAAGAGATTGTGGGGGAGGGAGAAATTACCAGAAGTTAGAGAAATTGATGTTCATGCCATCAGGTTGCAACATGAGGTGTTGCCCCTCCACCCTGAGAGTGGCCTCATTGTGGGAGCAGTGGAGGTCATGGACCGACACGTCGGAATGGAAATGGGAAGCAGAATTAAAATTGGCGGCCACTGGGAAACTGAAGAGCACAGGATACAGTACCTCTGTCAGCCTAACACATCACCAGTTCACCAAAACCTACAGTGCTTGCGACTGAGAAGTAACTAAAATGCCAGCGGGACAAGTCTGGAGTGTCTGTTAACTTGTGAGCCTGTTAACAGACTGAGCCTATGATTGTTGTACACATGTAAAACCTGTTACGGCAGAGGGGAAGCAATGTGGTGTATGTATTTGTAAATATGTAAAGCACTGGTTGTGAGCAAACTGCTGAGCACCCAAAACTACAGCCTGGTTCAAATTGCCTCCCGAGTGTGCTAAAGAAAACTCAAAAGGAAAATATTAGAGTAAGGGATTCTGCAGTTGTGGAAATCCAAAGCAACACACACACAAAATGTTGGAGGAACTCAGCAGGTCAGGCAGCATCTTTGGAAATAAACAAACAGCTGACGTTTCGGGCCGAGACTCTTCTTCAGGACTGGAGAGGAAGGGAGAAGATGCTGGAATAAAAAGCTGGGGGGAAGGGGAAGGAGGATGGCTAGACGGTAATAGGTGAAGCCAGGCGGGTGGGAAAGGTAAAGGGCTGGAGAGGAAGGAATCTGATAGGAGAGGAGAGTGGACCATAGGGGAAAGGGAAGGAGGAGAGGACCTAGGAGGAGGTGATAGGCAGGTGATAAGAAGAAAGAGGCCAGAGTGGGGAAGAGAAGAAGAAGGGAGGTAAAGGTAATTTTTTTTACTGAAAGGAGAAACCGATATTCACGCCATCTGGTTGCAGGCTACTCAAATGAAATATACGGTGGTGCTAGAAAGTTTGTGAACCCTGTAGAATTTTCTCTATTTCTGCATAAAAATGGCCTAAAATGTAACTAGATCTTCATGTAAGTTCTAAAACTCGATAAAGGGAACCCAATTAAATACATAACACAAACAAACATGATACTTGTTCATTGATTTATTGAGAAAAATGATCCAATATTACATGTATTTGTTGGAAAAAGTATGCGAACCTCTGGGGTAAAGCCTTCTACAAAAGCTATTTGGAGTCAGGTATTCCAATCAATGAGATGAGATTGTTGGTGTGGGGTGTAGAGCTGCCCTGCCCTATAAAAAAGATGCATGAAGTCAGGTTACTGACACAGCCGGCTCTTCTCAAGAAAGATCTGTTTATGTGCACCGTGCCTCAGTCAAAACAACTTTCAGAGGACTTTAGAAGACTGCATGACATTGGAAAAGCTACAAAATCATCTCTAAAGACCTGAGTGATCATCAGTCCACAGTAAGGGAAATTGTCTACAAATGGAGGAAATTTAGTACTGTTGCTACTCTCCTTAAGAGTGGGCATCCTGCAAAGATCACACCAAGAGCACAATGTGTAAAGCTGAATGAGGTGAAAAAGAACCCAAGGGTAACAGCAAAACCCCTGCAGAAATCTCGAGAACTTGCTGAAGTCTCTCTTCCTGTGTCCACTATAAGAAAAACACTGAACAAGAATGGTGTTCATGGAAGTACACCACGGAGGAAACCACTGCTCTCCAAAATAAAACATTGCTGCACGTCTCAAGTTTGCAAAAGGCCACCTGGATGTTCCACAACACTTCTGGGGCAATGTTCTGTTCACAGATGAGACAGAAATTGAGTATTTTTGACAGAAATGCACATTGCTATATTTGGAGGTAAAAGGGCACTTCACACCAACATCAAAACCTCATCCCAACTGTGAAGCTTGGTGGAAGGAGCATTATGGTTTGGGGCTGCTTTGCTGCCTCAGGGCCTGGGCAGCTTGCAATCGCTGAGGGACAGTGAATTCAGAATTGTATCAAGCCATTTTACAGGAGAATGTCATGGTAGCAATCTGTCACCTGAAGCTTAATAGAAGTTGGATAATGCCACAAGACAATGAAAGGCAAGGGTAAATCAACAACAGAATAGTTTAAAAAGAAGAAAATTCATGTTTTGGAATGGCTGAGTCAAAGTCCTGACCTTAATCCTATAAAAATGTTTTGGAAGGACCTGAAACAAGCAGTTCATGCAAGGAAGCCCACCAACATCCCAGAGTTGAAGCAGTTTTGTAAGGAGGAATGGTCTAAAATTCCTCCAAGCTGATGTGCAGGTCTGATCAACAGTCAATGGAAATGTTTGGTTGAAGTTATTGCTGTACAAGGGAGTCACACCAGGTACTGAAAGCAAAGGTTCACATACTTTTCCCAATAAAATACATGCAATATTGGATCATTTTTCTCAATAAATAAATGAGCAAGTACAATGCTTTTTTGTGTTATTTATTTAATTGGGTTCTCTTTATCTAGTTTTAGGACTTCAGTGAAGATTTGATCACATTTTAGATCACATATATGTAGAAATAGAGAAAATTCTGCAGGGTTTGCAAACTTTCTAGCACCATTGTAAGGCGTTGCTCATCCACCCTGAGGATAGCCTCATTTCGGTAGAAGAGGAGGTCATGGGCTGACATGTCAGAACAGGAATGGAAATCAGAATTAAAATGTTTGTCTGTATTAGACCCATAGAGTTTTTTTTTAGCTTAGAAACGGGCCATTTGCCTCACCACATCTATGCTAGCCCACTTGTCTGCATCAATTCTGTATCCTTCTATGCTCTGTTTATTCACGAACCTGTCCCAAAGCCTCTTTTATATCCTTCCTGTTCAACGTTCAAAGGTTCATTCTATTGTCAAAGTATGATGTACAATACAGTTCTGATATCTGTCTTCTCCAGATGGCCAGGAAAGACCATAGAGTTGATGAAAGACCGGCATGAAAAAGTAAAGAGACAAAACTCACAGTCCCCAAAACTCCCCGCCCCCACTGAAAAAAAAACAATGACAATAGCATCAAACTCCTCCCACCCCTGCAGAAAAAAATACTGACAGGGGAGGGGGTTTTGATGCTAGTGTCTCTACTTTATTTTCAGCAGGGGGAGCAGATTTTGGGCTCTGCGCCTGTCTCCACCACCTCTTCTGGCAGTTCAATTTACCCCTCAGATCCCCTTGAAAACTCTCCCATTCCTATATACCTTCTGCTTTTACAACTGTACAGAAATATCTTAGCCAAGACAGTCCCCTTCTTTTTCTTGGGCCCTTGGCTCCCATTGATAACCTCCCGTCTCCATCCGTCCAAATCGATGGTCTGGTTGGAGCTCATCAACGTTTCTGCAATCCATCGTGTGCACTGCACAGGGGATTGGCCTACACAGCTCCACCAGAGCCCTGTTGGCCGGCCTTACCTACTTCCACCTCTCTCGATGGGGATGGAGGAATGGACTTTGAGAGGGAACCAAGACAGTAAGACTGAAAGGCAGCTTCGTCCCGAGAGCTGTTGTGCAGCTGAATAATGCTGCACCCCAGTTTGCCAATGGTCTTTGAGTGTTATGGATTTTCAAAGTCACGTGTTGCATGTAAATATGGGATTTTAAAATAAATTTAACCATACTAAGTGCATTGTAAATACCTGTTTTTGCACGGACTGGATTAAAACCGCATTCTCGTTGTCTTGAGCAATGACAATAAAGTTCTATTCTGTTCTGTTTTAACATGATATCCCGACTCTTGTACTCAGTGCTGACTGATGAAGCCCAGCATGCCACATGCTTTCTTCAACACCCTCATTTACTTGTCTTACCACCTTCAGGGAATTATATACTTGTATCCCTTGGTCTGCGTCCAGCAACACTCTCCAGGGCCCCATGTTGGATCCTGATGCTTCAGAAGTCAAGAATGAGGTGTAAAATTTTATTGAGATGCAGTGTAGAGTAGGCCATTCCGGCCCTTCGATCACATCACCTAGCAACCCCCCGATTTAATCCTAGCCAAATCACAGGAGAATTTACAACGACCAATTAACCTACCAACCGGTACATCTTTGGACTGTGGTGGGAAACCGGAGCACCAGGAGAAAACCCATGCGGTCACGGGGAGAACGTACAAACTCCTTGCAGGCCGCAGTGGGAATTGAACCTGCGTCGCTGGTACAGTGAAGCGCTGTGCCAGCCTCCACGCTGCTGTGCCAGCCTCCACGCTACCGTGCCGCTCCAAATTTGTTGCCTATGTCTGTTTAGTTAAAAGTTACAAGAGCAAAAAGAAGAAGCGTCAAGAGGACAAAGAAAAAAGACCAGACTAAAAAGTAGTTGTGGTCGTATCACATTCAGGTTAGAAATAACAAAATTCCACTGATAGCACGTGTCGCACCTGCGAATGAAAAGTAAGAAGTTTCTAGAAAAGTACGGAAGCAACTGCACCGTAATTACCGAAAAATTCACTGAAGTATTACAGGCGTATAGGTGAATAAAGGAGTTTGTGTTTTCTCTACATGATCACGTGGGTTCTCTCCGGGTGCCCCAAGTTCCTCCCACAGTTCAAAGGCTGTGTAAATTGTCCTGTGATTAGGCGAGGGTTAAATCGGGGGATTGCTGGGGGTGTGGACAAAGGACTGGAAGGGCCCTATTCCATGCAGTATCTCAGTAAATAAATACTTAAAAATACAAGCAAGCATAAGAAATTTAAACATGAAAAATAACAATTCTACCTGCTAAACCAACACCTGCTATTTACTGAGTAAGTCCTGCCTTGGTTTAACTTACCAAAATGCACCACTTCATGCTTGTTTCAGTTGAAATTCCATCTGTCATTCCTCTGGCCATTTTCCCAGTAGGTCCTGTCGGAACCTTAGACAACATATTCACCATCCACCATACCACTGATTTTGGTGTCATCTACAAACCTACTAACCTTGCCACGTACATTCCCAGAGGCGTGGATCGAGTGGACAGCCAGAGACTTTGCCCAGGTCAGAATTGGTTAAAATGAGTGTAGAACATCCAAAAGTACAACACAGGAACAAGCCATGTTGTGCTGATCCAATTAAAAGGCAAATTCAAAACACCCAAACACTAATCCCTCCTACCTATATCATGTCCATATCCCTCCATCCTCTTTACATCCATACGTCTATCCAAACATTTCTTAAAATCCTCTATTGTATTTGCCTTTACCACCATACCAGACAACACATTCCAGGCATCCACCACTCTCTGAGTAAAAACTTACCCCTGACATCCTCCTTGAACCTATCCCCTCTCGCCTTCAACGTATGCCCTCCGGTATTAGACATTTCAACCCTGGGAAACGATACTCTCTGTGCACTCTACCTATGCCTCTCATAATCATGTACACTGCTATTAGATTTCCCCTCAGCGTCTGACGCTCCAGAGAAAACAACCCAAGTTCATCTAGTCTCTCGTGATAGCTCATGCCCTCTAAACCAGGCAGCATCCTGGTAAACCTCTTCTGTGCCCTCTCCAAAGCCTCAACATCCTTCTATTTGTTAAGTGTATCCAGGAAGGTTTCTTAAATCAATATGTGGATGGTCCAATGAGAGGTGAGGCTGTACTGGACCTGGTGTTGAGCAGTGAGCCTGGCCAGGTGACTGACCTGTCAGTGGGTGAGCAATTAGAGAACAGTGACCACAACTCCTTAACTTTCAGGATAGTATAGATAAGGATAGGGCTGGTCCTACCAGGAGAGTTTTAAGTTGTAGGGCAAATTATGAGGGCATTAGGCAGGAACTAAGAAGTGTTAATTGGGAACACCTTTTCTCTGGCAAGTCCATATCAGATATGTGGAGGGTGTTTAAAGATTAATTGTACAGAGAATCACACAGGGCGACCAGAACTGTACACAATACTCCAGATGTGGCCTAACCAGAGCTTTATAAAGTTGCAACATAACCTGGATGAACATGTAGATGCGTGGGTTGCAACACATTGCCTCAACTAATAAAAGCAAGCATTCCATAAGCCTTCATAATCACCTTATCGACCCGTGTGGCCACTTTCAAGGAGCTGTGAACCTGGATCCCAAGATCTCTCTGCTCAGCAACACAGTTCAGGATCTTGCTCTTAACAGTGTACTGTCTCCTTACATTTGCCCTGCCAAGGTGCAATACCTCACATTTATCTGGGTTAAACTCCATCTGCCATTTCCTGGCCCATATCTGCAACTGATCTATATCGTGCTGTATTCTTTGTCAGTTTTCTAAACTATTCACAACTTCACCAATCTTGGTATCATCTTGCAAATTTACTAACCCATGCATCTACATGTTCATTCAGGTTATTTATATACATCACAAACAGCAGAGGTCCCAGCACAGATCTCCGGGGAACACCACTAATTACAGACTTCCAGCTTCAATTAGTCCCTCTGTCTTCTGTGTGCAAGCTAGTTCTGAATCCAAACAGTAAATTTGCCACCGATCCCATGCATTAAGTCTTCTGGATTAGCCTCCCATGAGGGACTTTGTCAGATGCCTCACTAAAATCCATGCAGACAACACCCACTGCCCTACCCTCATCAATCTCTCTCGTCACCCTGTCAAAAAACTCAGTCAAGTTGGTAAGACACGACCTGCCATGCGCAAAGCCGTGCTGGCTCTCTGTAGTTAGGCCATGGGTTTCCAAATGCTCATATATCATATCCCTAAGAATTTTCTCCAGCAATGTTCATACAACTGATGTGAGACTCACTGGCCAATAGTTTCCAGGATTTTTCCTTGGTCCCTTCTTAAATTGAGGTACAACATTAGCTACTCACCAGTCCTTTGGGACCTCACCTGTGCCTGGAGAGGACAGGAAAATACTGGTCAAGACCCCAGCTATCTCATCTCTTGCCTCCTTCAATAACCTGGGGCAAATCCCATCAGGCCTTGGGTCTTATCCACCTTAATGCTCTTTAGAAGGCCCACACTTCCTCCTCTTTGACCTCTAAATGCCCTAATGTATTTATACGCTCAGCACCAACCCCCTGGTCCTTTTCCTTGGTAAATACTGAAGCAAAGTACTCACTAAGTACCTCACTCACATTCTCTGCATCCAAGCAAATGCTACCCCCTTTATCCTAGTTATCCTTTTACTCTTGATGTATGTATAGAATGCCTTGGGATTCACCTTAATCCTACATGCCAAGGACTTTTCATGGCCCCTCCTGGTTTTCCTAATTCCCTTCTTTAGTTCTTTCCTGGTTTATTTATACTCCTCGTGTGTTTCGTTTGATCCTAACTTCGGAAGCTTTACATACTTTTCCTTTTTTTTCATCACCTAAATTCATCACCTCTCTGGACATCCAAGGTCCTCTTATTTTTCCATCCCTGTCTTTCCTTCTAACAGGAACATACACTCTGTGCGATTGATCTTTAAACACCCTCCACATACCTGATGTGGGCTTGCCAGAGAAAAGGTGTTCCCAATTCACGCTTCTTAGTTCCTGCCTAATGCCCTCACAATTTGCCCGACTCCAACTTAAAACTCTCCCGGTAGGACCAGCCCTATCCTTATCTATACTATCCTGAAAGTTAAGGAGTTGTGGTCACTGTTCTCTAATTGCTCACGCACTGACAGGTCAGTCACCTGGCCAGGCTCACTGCTCAACACCAGGTCCAGTACAGCCTCACCTCTCATTGGACCGTCCACATAGTGATTTAAGAAACCTTCCTGGATACACTTCACAAATCCTGCCCCATCTGAACCCCTTACTCTAGGAAGGTCCCAGTTGAAATAAGGGAAGTCAAAATCCCCCATGACATCAACCCTATTATTGTTACACATTTCCTTAATCTGATTACATATCTGTTCCTCAATGTTCTGGTGGCTCTTGGAGGATCTGTAGAACAATCACATCTGTGTGACTGCACCCTTCCTATTCCACATGGACTTCGTGTCCATTATGTCTCTTCTGATATTGTCCCTAAACAGTAGTGCAACTTCATCCCCTCTTTTGCCTCCCGTACCTAGAATACTCCTGGCATTAAAATATACACACTTCAAACTATCTGATCCATCATATCTGTTATTTCAATTTTGCCTTTCAATACTTTCCCTGACATCTACCTTCCAGTCCAATCCTGCCCTTATTGACCTGGTACTCCAGTTCCCAGCCTCCTGCAAAACTAGTTTACACCCTCCCAAGTAGCATCAGCAAACCTCCAGGCCAGGATATTTGTTTCCCTCCAGTTCTGTTGCAGCCTGTCCCTCCTGTACAGATCATCCCTTCCCCAGAAAAGGTTCCAATGATCCGAGAACTTGAAACCCTGTCCCCCACACCACCTCCGCAGCCACACGTCCCCCCGTGTGATCATCCTGTTCCTATCTGCACTCGCCTGTGGCACTGGGGATAATCCAGAGATTACTACCTTGAAGGTCCTTTTCGTCAGCCTCTTTCCTGAATCTGTATACACTGCGTAAGACCTCTTTCCCTTTTCTGCCTATGTCACTGTTGCTGAAATGCACCACAACCTCTGGCTGCTCCCCTTCCCCCTTGAGAATATTCTGCAGACACATCCTAGACCCTAGCACCTGGGAGGCAACACACCATCCTGGTGTCTCTTTTATGGCCACAGAATCTCCATTCTGTCCCCCTAACTACTGAATCCCCAATAACTACTGCATTGTCTGACTTTACGCTTCCCTGTTGAGCCTCAGAGCCTGTCAGAGCACCACCGGCAGCTGCTGCCATGATCTGACCGGTCATCCCCCCCAGCAGTATCCAAAGGGGCTTACTCGTTGCTGAGGGGGAACTGTGCACTGACTTTTTAATCCCTTTATCTATCCTGGTAATCTGCCATCTACTGTCCGGAGCCTGTATTCTGGGTGTGACCACCTCTTCAAAAGTCTCATCTATAATATCTCTGCCACCTCCCCCCCCCCCACAAATGATCCTGAGTACATCCAGCTCCAGCTCCAACTCCTTGACCCGGTCAGTCAGGCGCTGAAGTTGGCTGCTCTTCCTGCAGATGTAGTCATCCTGGAAACAGTTAGGTATCCTAAATCCAACAGGAGGAACTTTCCATCCTGACTGCCCTATCCCAGAAATCAAAAAGGCTTGCCTCTTCTTAACTGCGCCTCCGCCTGTGCACGCTGAAGCCTGTTGAGCTAAAGCCTTCACACTCTGTCACTGGCACACTCCCACAATGGCCGCTCTGCCTGCGCCTACCCTCGTTTTACTTGCAGCTGAGGTGGCACTAACACTTTCCACACCCTGCGCAACCCTAAAAGACCGACCTTGCTGGAATCTGCTCCCTTTCTCTTTCTCCTGATTTCTGTAGGGTTCCGACTCGATAAACACTCCTCTTGCCTAAGCAGCCAGGAAAAGACCAGCTTTACCGGAGCCTGCATGAGGGGGCATAATTTTAAGGTGAATGGAGGAAAGTTCAAGGACGTGCCAGAGGTAAGGGTTTTACATGAGAGAATGGAACGCCCTGCCGGGGTGATGGTAGAGGCAGATACATTAGGGACATTTAAGAAACTCTTACGTAGGCACATAGATGATAGAAAAGTGGAGGGCTAGTAGGAGAGAAGGGTTAGATTGATCTTAGAGCAGGTTAAAAGATCAGCACAATATTGTGGGCTGAAGGGCCTGTTCTGTGCTGTAATATCTCATCCCTCTTCCTGCCTATGTCATTGGTACCAATATGGACCATGACCTCTGGCTATTCACCCTCCTGCTCCTGCTCCGGGACACCTCAAGGCTCACCTGCAGCCACAGTATCTCCTACCTGTTGCCCTGACATTGGACATTAGAGTCTCCAGTCACTTACACTGACCTAGACACCAACCTTCCCCACAAGACAATGGAACAAGCCGGTGGTTCTGGTCAATTCGTGGAAGAAAAGAGGTACAGGAAGTTTAATCAGATGTTATAAATGGAACATTACAAAATAAGAAGGTTTTAGGAGAAACATGCATCAAAACTTTGGAACCAATGGCATTTCACTACATATAGTTAACAACATAGAGACTGCTATTGGTTCCTAAGCTCTGTGCTTGAAGTCCAGGGACGTGGACATGGGCACGAAGGACATCGGGGAACCGGACCTCCGCTCTGTGCTTGAAGGCTAGCGACGGATCGGGTGACTCAAGACATCCATGGATGTCGGGCGGTCCCAAGTTGGTGGGTCTCCAGATCAGATGTCTGTGTGGGCGGAAGGCTCGAGGCCCAATCAGTCAGCGAGCCCAGAGTTCAAGCCTGGAGTTCGAGGGCCCTCCTTCAGCTAGTCTGGGGGTCAATTCTGAAGATGGAAGTCCCAAGCTCGATCAGAGGCCTGGAGACTGGAGCTGGAGACCTGGAGGCCTTCTGGAGGTTGGAGGCTCAGCGGCCTGCCCTGGAGACTGGAGCTGGAGGCCCGGAGCCTGTCCTGGAGACTGGAGGTTGGGGTCCCAGAGGGCTGTCCTGGTCTGGAGCTGGAGGCCTGGCCTGGAGATCGGTGACTGTTCGTGTGTGTGCAAGGGTGGGAGGGAGAAAAGGGGCTTATTTTCCTGTTATTGTTTTGTCGCTTGCTGTGTTCTGTCCTGCTCTGCCGAGCATTACGAGCATGCTCTGTTGGCACCAACACTTACGGCCTGTCCTTAGCACATCCTTAGGTGTGTTGGTTGTTAATGCAAACGACACATTTTACTGTCTGTTTCCACGTACGTGTGAAAAATGAGCTGAATCTGACCATCACCAGGCCAGCGAGTCCAGAGTGCCCACTCAGTGAAGAGTCATGTTAGACTTTGCTCTCCACGCAGGCCGCCTTCTACTCGGTTCATCTGCTTCACCAAGACATGATACTTCTTCTTCTCAATAATCTCTTCTCAATAAAACCGTAAGACATCGGAGCATGATTCGGTCCACTGAGTTTGCATCGCCATTCCATCATGGCTGATTTATGATCCTTCTCAACTCCATTCTCCTGTCTTCTCCCTGTAACCTTTGACACCCTGACTAATCAAGAGCTATCAACCACTGCTTTAAGTATACCCAATGACTTGGCCTCCACTGCTGTCCGTGGCAATGAATTCCACAGATTCACCACCCTTTAGCTGAAGAAATTCCTCCCCATCATTGCTGCAAAGCAACATCCTTGTACTGTGGTCCCTGACTCCCCCACTGTAACGAACATCTTCTCCATGTCCACTCTAGCGATCTTTCAATATTCGATAGGTTTCAATGAGATGCTCCCTCTTTCTTCTAAATCTCAATGAGTCCAGGCCAAGAGTCATCAAATTCTCCTTGTACATTAAGCCTTGTATTCCTGGGATTGTTTACACGAACCTCCTCTGGAACCTCTCCAATGCCAGCACATCAAGGGGCCCAAAACTGCTCACAACACTCCAAGTACGGTCTGACCGATGCCTTACAAAGCCTCGGCTTTACGTTCTTTACCGAGCTTCCTTTGTCGGCCTCAGCCACTCCACGTGGTAGTGAGTTCCACGTTCCGACCACTGTCCGGTTATAGGCTTTCCTCTGATTTCTTCACTGGTCTTTTGCTCTTCTCGGAATACTGTGTGTGCCTGCAGCACGTAGAAAAGGGATACCAAGACCAGAATCTGATTGCTAATACATTTCAATAATCTACTTTAACAGGCCCCCTGTTTCCTTCAGGTGCCCCACATTCCAACGACGTACGAGCTGGTAGGTTAGTTACTCACAAGGGGGTAATTAGATGGCGCAGGCTCATTGGACCAGAAGCCCGTTACCATGCTGTATCTCTAAATAAAAACTTAAAAAATAAATACAATCACTGACTTCTGGTCATTTCTTTCCCCTCCTTCATCTCTCTTTTCCATTCTCCATTCTGGTTTCCCTCTCATTCCTCTTCTCCTCACTTGCCCATCACCACCCTTTGGTGTCCTTTCTCCCACGGTCTTCTCCCCTCTCCTATCAGGTTCCTTCTTCTTCAGCCCTTTACCTCTTTGACCTATCATCTCTCAGCTTACTACTTCACCTGCTTTCCCCTCACCTGGTCTCACCCATCACCTGCCGGCTTGTACTAACCCCCCCCCCACTACCTTCTTATTCTGGCTTTCTCCTCACTTCCTTTCCCGTCCCGCTGAGGGGTCTCGGCCTGAAACATTGTCCAATTATTCCCCTCCCTAGACACTGCCCGATCTGCTGAGTTCCTCCAGCATTTTGTGTGTTGCCCCTGTAAACAGAAGGAGCTAACTATAGTGATTACAAACACAAGAGATTCTTCAGATGCTGGAAATCCAGAGCAACACACACAAATTGCTGGAGGAACTCAACAGGTCAGGCAGCATCTATGGAGGAGAATAGGGAGGAGTAGCGGACCGCACGGCCCTATTTACATCGGTGGTGTGCAAGTGGAACAGGTCAAAAGCTTTAAGTTTCTCGGGGTCAATATCACAAATGACCTGACTTGGTCCAACCAAGCAGAGTCCATTGTCAAGAAGGCCCACCAGCGCCTTTACTTCCTGAGAAAACTAAAGAAATTTGGCCTGTCCCCTAAAACCCTCACTAATTTTTATAGATACACCGTAGAAAGCATTCTTCTAGGGTGCATCACAACCTGGTATGGAAGTTGTCCTGTCCAAGACCGAAAGAAGCTGCAGAAGATCGTGAACATGGCGCAGCACATCACACAAACCAATCTTCCATCCTTGGACTCACTTTACACCGCACGCTGTCAGGGCAGTGCTGCCAGGACAATCAAGGACACGACCCACCCAGCCAACACACTTTTCGTCCCTCTTCCCTCCGGGAGAAGGCTCAGGAGCTTGAAGACTCGTACGGCCAGATTTGGGAACAGCTTCTTTCCAATTATGATCAGACTGCTGAATGGATCCTGACCAGGATCTGGGCCGTATCCTTCAAATATCTGGACATGCCTCTTGGTTTTTTTGCACTACCATACTTTCCCTTTCCTATTTTTTATTTATGATTCATAATTTAAATTTTTACTATTTACTATCAATTTGTACTCCAGGGAGTGCGAAGCGCAGAATCAAGTATTGCTGTGATGACTTGTACGCTGTAGTATCAATTGTCTAGTGACAATAAAGTAAAGTAAAGTAAACAGTAGACATTTTGGACAGAGAACCTTCATCAGGACTGGAAAGGAAGGAGGACAGAAGTCAGAACAAAAAGGTAGGGGGCGGGGAAAAGACAGGTGAGAGGTGAGACTAGCTGATGGGGGATAGTGGATGGGTGGGGGAGGACAGATGAAGTGAGAAGCTGGGAGGGGATAGGTTGAAGAGGTAAAGGGCTGAAGAAAAGGGTTTATTATTAATCCTATTGGATCTTCCTCACAAATATCGAATCTCCAACCTCCAGTCTCTGGCCCCGACTTGCAGTCTTCATCCTCGGGCTTTACCAATGGACTTGCTTACTTGAGTCTTCAACCCCTGGCTACATCGACCTCTGGGTACCGATTCCAGGACTTGCAAAATCACGGCTTTGACCTCCGGGCCTCAAGTGATCTGACCTCTTTTTGCTACCAACAGTCAGATTTCAATGGATTCGGGCATCGGACATCAATGGTTTAGGAGCACATCAGGATTGGCTGGTCAGTGGAATGGTGACTTCTGGATTAGTGAGGCTTTGGATTCTGGAATCTTTGATCCATGAGTCATTGGAATGATGGCCAATGGACAAGGGGCTTAGGTTGGAGGAGTGGTTGGACTGGAGAAGGTGTCAGACTTGCTTGAAATTGTTTCTATAGGGAATTGGGTAAAGGAAGGTCTTAGTGGATTGTTGGAATACTTCCCATTGGATTGAGATTGGGCTTCTGGGTGAAATTCAGATGTGAATGGCTTGGATTAAATGTTTGTTGAATTAGTGGATCATTGCAACATTGGCTGTTAGAAGAAATGGCTCATTAGGCAGTTGGAGACCGGAGGCCTGGAGGCCTTTTGCTAGAACTGGAGGACTGTCTGTGTGGGTGGGTGAGAGGGAGGGAAGTGGTTTGTTTTGCTGTTGTTGTTTTGTTGTTTGTTGTGTTCTGTGTTGTTCTGCCGAACATTGTGGGGGCATGCTCTGCTGGCACTGGAATGTGAGGCGACACTTGCTGGCTGTCCCTGACAAATCTTTAGGTTGTATTGGTTGTTGATGCAAGTCACTGTTTGTTTCAATCTAAATGTGATAAATAAGTGAATTCAAATTTGAAAATAATTCCCATTGCATTTGAGTAATCATCAGATGGGTGGCTTTGAGTTGGGGGAGGGGAGGGTGACGACGATTAAATGATGATCGGGGTCAAGGTCCAAAAGTCAAAGTCCTGTGACTGGCAACTCCTGGGGTCGAGGTCTGAAGATGAAAGTCCTGTGACCAGCAAGTCCTGGGTTAGCCAGAGGCCTGATGTCTGCGAGTCCGAGAGGCCGGGGCCAAGGACTGAAGGCCTGGAGGGGATCTGCCCTGGGGTTGGAGTGTGAGTGAGGGAGTGGGAAAGAAGCTTGTTTTGCTGTTGTTTTGTTTGTGTGTTGTCTGTTAGACATGGTGGGCACGTGATGTTGGTGCTGGAAGGTGTGGCAACTCTCACAGGCTGCCCCCAGCACACCCTTGGGCTGTGTTGGCTGTTAATGCAAATGGCACACACATTTCACTGTATGTTTTGATGTTTGTTCATTCATCGAGTGCTGTGCTGTATGACATGGTGACCATGATTGTTCTTGGCAAATTTTTCCACAGAAGTGATCTGCCATTGGGTTCTTCTGGACAGTGTCTTTACAAGAGGGGTGACCCCGGCCATTATCAATACTCTTCAGTGATCGTCTACCTGGTGTCAGTGATCACATAACCAGGAATTGTGATGTGCACTGGCTGCTCATACAACCATCAACCACTTGCTCCCATGGCTTTACCTGACCCTGGCCCTGATCCGGGCTAAGTAGGTGCTATGCCTTGCCTAAGGGAGACTTGCAGGCTAGAAGAGGAAGGGAGCGCTTCACACCTCCTTTGGCAGAGACCTGTCTTCATCCTGCCACCACTATGTCTCGACGTACCTGTGATAAAATACATGAATCTGAATCTGATCATTTCTGGTCGGCGCCTTTATCTATCCTCTGGAGAACACGGTGGATCCGACACCAGATACAATATCGCTCAATGACTGCGCCCGGCTTGAGCCAAGAATCCTTCCTTGGCAATGCTTTGGCACCGAGTGTGATGGGTGTGTGCTTGTTGGCCCCTGGATATATTATTGTACTGGGGAGGCAGTAGGAACTGTCTTGAATGACGACGGGGAGCTAAAATGGAGGGTCCCCCTCCGGTTTATTCAGAGGGATCTACAAGTACGCGGTATGCGTAATCTCTGCTGGTTGAGAAGGGTGGTTAGAGTGGGGTTCCCAGCAGTTACAGAGGACCCACCCCCCACCACCCCGCGACCTGGAGACATGCAGCTTTGTCACCGCCGGGATCCGAGGCAAGACCTCTCCGCCGATTCCCCGACTGTTCCCGGACCGGACGCTCAGGTTCAGTTACGAGTGTGTCTCCTCCAAGAGCTGTTCTACTTCAGAGGCGTTCCTCGCTCTTCCACTTATCCCACGGTTGTGTGAGAGAATGGGTTCACTGAGTCATTTTCACTGAAATAAGATGCTTTTTTGCCCTGCGCTGCACCGCCACACACGCGCGGCCAAAAAAACATTCGCACACAGGATCTAAACAGCTCCCTGCGATATCGATTGTGCAACTTGAGGGGATTTTTTTGCAGTCAGAACATTAGGCTCCTCCCACCCTAAAATTCAGATTTTTTAAAAGCTTGCAGGGACACGAGCTTGCTCTCAAAAGAAACAAGACTGAAGACTTGACTTCACGCCTCTTCTGTGTTCGCCATGCACACTCTGGAGACGCCGCAGTAAGTATGACCCACTACAGCCATTGAGCTACCAGAGGGACCCTCACTGCCAACGCCGCCGTACGCCTCGTCCCATACAAACAAGCCAGCAACAAAACTCAGAACTTTTTTAAAGAGTTGCCTGATTATGCAATGTGACAATAAAGCCTCCCCTTTGAGCACCTTCAGTCGCGGTTTCCTCCTTTCACTGGAGTCGCTTAATAGTTTGAAAACTTTTTGGGACAAGCACTTCTACGTTGGTATTCGATCGGGCTGACAATTTTAACGGCGTCAATAGGAATGGCTGTAAAGAAAATGAATCGAACTTAGCTTTGACAGTGAATTGTTTTAAAGCAATTGACGTTATGTTTCGGTTATACTTCTTGACAACGACCTTGTTTTTTTTAGTGTGCATGTCTGTGATATTGCCTTTTTGGCTGTAAGGTTTGGAGTTAAAAATCACCCCGAATTATGATTATAATATGTACAATGTGTCAGTGCCATTGGCTGAGTATTGTGACGTTTGGAAGTGTTTTGACAAGCTAATTTAAAAAAAACTCGCGGTAGTTAATCTGAAATTTATTTAAAACACAAATATGTAAAAATAATTGAGACCATAAGATCATAAGGCATAGGAGCACAATCAAGCCATTCAGCCCGTCGTTTGTTCCGCCATTTGATCACGGCTGATTTATTTTTCCTCTCAACCCAATCTCCTGCCTTCACCCCCATCCTTCGACGCCGTGACTAATCAATAACTTATCAACCTCTGCTTTAAATATACCCAATAACTTGCCCTTCACAGCCGTCTGTGGCAATGAATTCCACAGATTCACCACCCTCTGGCTAAAGAAATTCCTCCTCATCTAAATGGACGTCCCTCTATTCTGAGGCTGTGCCCTTTGGTCCTAGACTCCCCCACTAGAGGAAACATCCTCTCCCCATCCACTCTATCTCGGCCTTTCAATATTTGATAGATTTCAATGATATCCACCCCCCCCCCCCCAATTCTTCTAAACTCCAGCGAGTAGCCGCATTTCTAAAGTTGTCAAAGATTGGTGTTGCAGCAAAGATTGGCTATAACTTGCTGCCTTTATTTATGTGCGTGATGATGCTGGTAGCACATGTGTAGACTGAGTGGACAGACAGAGTCTTTTTCCCAAGGTGGAATTGGCTCATACGAGGGGGTAGAAATTCCAAGAACTGAGTGAGGAGCTTCAGGGAAGGGAAAAGTGGTTGGTATTTGATACCGGCAACTTTCCACTGTAAAGGTGGTTAGTTATTCCACTTCTGGCCCATGTTGTTGGGGGCTGGGAATGTTGGCTGGGCACATCTCTGCTCTCTGAAAACGTTATTTATTATTGGTGCTTGCTAACATAAATAGACAGCTTATTTGCATACTCTTTTGTCTTTTGCGGCAACTTCTGTTCACAAACGAAGATTGTGCCCTCCTTCTGTCTGTTTGGCAGAAGGAAGCTCGATAATTTAATACGCACAGAAATCTGCTGGAGGATCTCGGCGCTTTGTGCAGATGCGGCCCGACCTGCAGAGTTCCTCCAGCATTTCGTGTGTGTGTGTGTGTGTGTGTGTGTGTGTGCGTGTGTGTGTGTGTGTGTGTGTGTGTGCGTGTGTGTGCGTGTGTGTGCGTGTGTGTGTGTGTGTGTGTGTGTGTGTGCGTGTGTGTGCGTGTGTGTGTGTGTGTGTGTGTGTGTGTGTGTGCGTGTGTGTGTGCGTGTGTGTGTGTGTGTGTGTGTGTGTGTGCGTGTGTGTGTGTGTGTGTGTGTGTGTGTTCCTCAGCACTTGCAGCGACTGCAGAATCTGTCGTGTTTCTCATTTGCAGCTTGGCCACTTGTTGGCCCGTCCCAATGTTTCAAAGAAAAATTTGTTTAATGTTTGCACTTAGAGAGAAGGCGCGGAGGAGATTGACCAGGATGCTACCTGGATTAGAGAGTACAGTACACAGACAAAATACTTGAGGAACTCAACTGGTCAGGTATTAGCATCTATGGAAAGAAATGCAGAGCCGAGACCCTTTATCGGGACTTTTCATTTGGATTAGAGAGCGTGCCTTACAGGAAAGGTTGAGTGGGCTAGGAGTTTTCTTCTTGGAGAGAAAGAGTTGATTTGATAGAGGGGCACCAGATGATAAGAGGCACAGAAAATGTGGACAGCCAGAGACTTTTTTCCCCCAGGGCCGAGGAGGCTACTACAAGAGGGCATAGTTTTAAGGTGATTGGGGGGAAGTATAGGGGGATATCAGAAGTAAGAGAATGGTGAGTGTGTGGAATACCCTGCCAGGGGTGGTGGTACAGGCAGATAGATAGATAGATACTTTATTGATCCCAAAGGAAATTAGAGTGTCACAGTAGCATTACAAGAGCACATATTAGAAGTAGGAAGAATAAAAGTAAATTATCTCAGGAGAGGGTCATCACTTCCCCAGCTATAGGTTGACTCATTATAGAACCCAATGGCCGAGGGTAAGAATGACCTCATATAGCGCTCTTTGGAGCAGCACATTTGTCTTATGTAGAGCACAGTTATCCTCTATATATTATGGACATTTAAGAAACTCTTTGATAGGCACATGGGTGATAGAAAAACAGAGGGTTAGGTGGGAGGGAAGGGTTAGATTAAACTTGGAGTAGGTTAAAGAAATGGCTTAACATGGTGGACTGAAGGGCCTGTACTTTGCAGTACTTGTCTCTGTTCCATGAATATTCTTCATTTGATAAGGAAACGGAGATGCCTATCACCCACTGTGGCTCTGAGCCTCAGCCTCAGAGAGCCATTCTTAAAGTTGCTCCCTTTGGCTCCGTGCAGCCGGGACTTAAGCTGATGTTCGCTATGCTGAGCAATGGAAAATGTTTATGGATTGATGGAAGGAATGCGTCACAGCCCGTTGAGACTCACCTCCAGAGCATGACTGCTTGGAGGCAACGTGAGGGAGTGTCTACAGACAGGGTGGTGGTGGGGTCAGGGGTTCAAGATCTTGTGGGGTGGAGAACCTAAACACCGCCAAAGCTGGAAAGCTGAGCTAAAAAAAAAAGTCAGCGAAGACCCAGCAGGTCAGGCAGCATCTGTGGAGAGATATCACTTCAGGTCTCGGGCTCTGAATCAGAGGGGCTGTTGACCTGAAACAACAATTGGAGAGTCTCAGGGGAATTGATATAATTGTAGGGTGGTTGAATTTAAGAGAGTAGGGCTTTTACACAGAGAGTGGTCGGTGTATGGAATGCACTGCCACAAATGGTGGTACAGGCGGATACATTAGGGCAGAGGTCCCAAAACTGGGGTCCATGGATCTCTCAGTTAACGTAGGAGTCCATGGCTTAAAAAGGTGGGGAACCCCTGCGTTAAGGGCACTTAAGAGACTCTGAAATGGTGATAGAAAATGGAGGACTATGTGGAAGGGAAGGGTCAGATTGATCTTAAAGTAGGTTAAAAGGTCCACACAGTGACACGGGGTGAAGGGTCTGAACCGTGCTGTATGCTCTGTTATATGTTCTTTGGTTAATGAGGCAGCCCAGGTTTAAATTTTAGACTGCCCGTTCCAGAGATTAAATATGTTTCCAAAATGGATTGGCAACATATAACCCAAAAGTTGCGTACAAAGAAACTGCTTCCTTTTACAGCATGCCCCTTTAGAATCTCAAAATATCCTCATGCGCTTTACAGCTACAAGTATTCTCTTGAAGTTTTGCGTCCGTGTAAGAAACCTGCCCGTCTACATGTGCCCACCAGTCTCATACAACCAGCTGTACAGTCGCAGCATCTGTTTTGAACTATCGATGCAGTGTAGTTGGGCTTATACAGATGTGACTTGTTTCTCTCCCAGCAGTATGTCAATACCAGGCTGCTAAATCCCCCAACAAAAGCTGGAATATTTCGTTAACAGAAACAGTGCTTGCAATTGTATATGTTGTACTTATTTTATCCTCTGTGTGTTGAGGTTATTCAAATTTTATTTTCTTTATCTTCAACAAATCTCTGGTCACTCCCTGACTTTGTAACCGAATACCTCCTGTACCTAATAAAATGGCCACTCTGAGCTTGTTCACCGTCCTTTGCTGCTGTAGCCCGTCCACTTCAAGGTTTGACGAGCTGTGTGTTTTTGAGTTACCGTTGCCTTCCTGCCAGCTTGAACCACTCTGGCCATTCTCCCCCGACCTCTTGCTTGAGCAAGGCGTTTTTGCCCACACAACTGCTGCCCATTGGATGTTTTGTTTTTTTGTTTCTTGCACCATTCTCAGTAATCTCCAGAGGCTGTTGTGCGTGAATGTCCCAGGAGATCAGCAGTTTCTGAGATGCTCAAGTCACCCCATCTGGCACTAACGATCAAGTCACGTTTCTTTCCCAATCTGATGTTTGGTCTGAACAACAACTGAACCTCTTGACCATGTCTGCATACTCTTATGTATTAAGCTGATTGGCTGATTTGATACTAATATTAATGAGCAGGTGTACAGGTTTTCGACCATGGTTTTTGGTCAGGTGCCAGACGCTCGGAGAGATTTGGTGGGGGGCGGGCGCCCAGCGCTCGGCCAGGAGCCGTGGTTGAGTGGTCGGCGACTTGGGCCGGCTCCCCCACCGGACTTAGTCTGTTGAGGAGGGTGTGAGGACACCCAGTAGGACTAAAAAAAAACAAGACCTGACAAAGGGTGGATGAGCTCCTTGTGAGCCAACGGCCATCTTCCGTGGAAGAGATTAAAGCCTCACCACGTATCTACGAATCGTAAGCTATGCCCCTAGTTAGAAGAGACGTGATGAACTCGGGCGCTGCTCCGTGTGCCTGGACCTGCCCAAGGCCTCCGTCTAAGGAAGGGCTGAGGTCGAAGAAGCGGCCGCGGCTGGTGGCCGACGCGGCCTCGGGCTCGAGTTCAGCGGGGGCGGTGGTGGGTGGTGCCAAGGCAGCCAGCGAGAACAAACTGGAGGAGAGGCTGTACTCGGTGCTGTCGCAAGATCGAAGAAGATGGAGGTGCATAGCCACCAACCCTGGATTCGGGATGGCACCCACTGACTGACTGTACAAGTGTACCTAATAAAGTGGCTACTGATTGTATAGGCCTCCTTTGGTTCACCCAGTGCTGGTTTCCAATGTTCACTCACCTTCCTTCACCCCACCATTGATAGCAGTGCCTTCAACTATAGAGCCCCTTCTCCAATAATCCTTTCATAGTCAGATTAAGATTAGCTTTATTTGTCACGTGTACATCAAAACATCAAAACATGCAGTGAAATACTTCGTCTTCACCAATGGCTGACACAGTCCAAGGATGTGTTGGGGGGTCACCATGCTTCCTGCGCCAACATAGCATGCCTGCAATGTATTAACCCAAACCCGTATGTCTTTGGAGTGTGGGAGGGTACTGGAGCAGCTGGGGGAAACCCATTGGGAGATCGTACCGACTCCTCACAGACAGTGATGGGTATCGAACCCCAAATCACTGACACTGTAAAGTGTTACGCTAGTGTGCCCCCCATAGGGCACTACCGCACAAAACAGGCCCTTCAGCCCATCTAGTGTGTGTTGAACTACCCTGCCTAGTCCCATCAACACGCAACTGGATCATAGCCTTACATACCCCTCCAAATGAAACCCTTGGGACATTGATGATGGTAAAAGTGTACATAAATGCAGGCTGTTGTTGTTGTAGTATGTCCTGTTGACTTTCAGCAGTACCAACAATACATTTGTTCGCAGTCCTTGAAGAAAACAGAATGACAGATGTCTCTGAATGCAGTTGGGGATAGGCTGTTTTAAAACCTTAACAGCAGAGTGCACTCAGCGTTGTTTCAGATGACTTCCAGGGTGAATGTGAGACAAGCACCAAGGCTTCATATTCCATCTGGGACCCTCCAACCTGATGGCATGAATATCAGTTTCTCCAATTTCCTGCAAGTTCTCCCCCTTCCCCTTCTCCCTTTTCCCGTACCCCATTCTGGCTCCCCTCTCACTCCTTCTCTTTCCCTCTCCTCTCAGCTTCCTTCTTCTTCGCCCTTTAGTTTTCTGCCCATCACTTCCTAGCTTCCTACTTCTTCCCTCCTCCCTCCTCTACCCACCCATCTTCCCCCTCACCTGGTCTCACCTATCACCCATCAGCTTGAACTCTTTCTCCTCCCCCAACTTTCTTATTCTGGGTTCTGCCCCCTTCCTTTCCGGTCCTTGATGAAGCAACACGGCCCAAAATGTCAACCCTTTATTCCCCTCCATAGACGCTGCATGACTTGCTGAGTTCCTTCAGCATTTTGTGTGCACAGAATTATCCCCCCCCTCCTTTAGTTTAATTTCTCCTCTTCACCTAGCCTCAAAATGTACTCTAACCAACAACTTCCTCCCAAACCTCCAATATTAATAAACCCAACCGGCCACAAGGGGCCATCATCAGCAGGGTAGCTCCTTTGAGGAAGTTCCTTGGCCTTCCTAAATGTCTTGGAGCAGTTTGGGTCAATGACAAAGATGGAGCATCATTTTTCTCACCCCATAAATCCATAGCAATGTATTTAAGAGTTCCAAGTTTCCAGCTGGAGCCTTCCTTTGAAGATCACCTCTCAGGGGTATGGATGACATTGGTTTATCATCACTGACATATTGTTCATTTGTTTGTTATGTGTTGTGTCATATGACGTGGGCAAACATGGTCTTTCCATGTCCATGATTGTCTCTGGCAAATTTTTCTACAAAAATGGATTGCCATTGCCTTCTTCTGGTGTCTTTACAAGACGGATGACCCCAGCAATTATCAATGCTCTTCAGAGATTGTCTGCCTGGTGTCAGTGGTCCCATAACCAGGACTTGTGATGTGCACCAGCTGCTCATACGACCATCCATCATCCACTCCCATGGCTTCACATGACCCTGCAGGTGTAAGGTGCTCCTTCCCCCCTCTAGCCTGCAGGTGCTACACCTTCCCCAAGGGTGACCTGCAGGCTGGTGGAGAGAAGGAGAGCCTTACACCTCCTTTGGTGGAGATGTATCTCCACTCCACCACCCATATTGTAAGTTGTGAAATTTGTTCTTTCTCAGCAGCAGTGCAGTGTAATACATACAAATGACTATAAATGACAATAAGAATATACATACAAATGGATATATAGAAAGAAGGATAGATAGATGGTTAGATAGATGGATAATTAGATGGATAGATGGATAAATGAATAGATAGATAGATAGAGGAAAAAGAGTACAAAATAATGAGGTAGCATTCATCAATTCATGGACTGTTCAGAAGCCTAATGATGGATGGGAAGAAGCCATCCCTAAGGTGTTGAGTGTGTGTCTTCAGGCTGCTGTACCTCCTCCCTGGTGGTAGTAATGAGAAGAGGGCCTGTGCTGGGTGGTGAGGGTCAATCACGATGGATGCCAGCCACTTGAGGTGTCGGCTTTCAAAGATGTCCTCAGTAACGGGGAGGATGGTGCCCATGATGGAGCTGGCTGAGTTTACAACTTTCTGCAGCTTTTTCCGATCCTGTGCATCGGTGCTTCCAAACCGGACGGTGACGCTAGCAGTCAGAATTCTCTCTGCGGAACATCCGTAGAAAGTTCTACCGATTTGATGCAACCCGTTCTGTGTTGGCATTAACCAACGTCTGCCATGCTTGAGCAGGCAGCAGAGGGCGGGTGGTCATCAAATGGAAAGTGCAAGTAAACGACAAAAGCCTGTTTTTGGCTTCTGCCGCACGCTCCGTGGGTGTGGCCATTCCAACGTAAGGTCACAAGTGCTGGGCCACGCAAAGGCCGAGACTTCATCAGGAACGGAAAGGAAGAGAGCAGAGTTCAGATAAGAAGGTGGGGGGGGAGGGGAAGGAGGACAAGCTGGCAGATGATAGGCGAAACCAGGTGAGTGGGTGACAGGGGGTGGCGGGAGGATATGAAGTAAGAAGCTGGGAGCTGATAGGTGGAAGTGGTGAAGGTCTGAAGAATGAATCTGATAGGAGAGGAGAGTGGACCGTGGGATAGAGGGATGGAGGAAGGGCGCCGGAAAGAGGTGATGGGCAGGCGAGAAGAGAAGGGGTAAGGGGGTAACCAGAATGGGGACTGGAAAAAGAGAGAAGGGGGATGGGTATAAATTACCAGAAGTTAGAGGATTCGATGTTGTGTTCCAGTGCAAGGTCACTTCTCTAAAAAAGCCAGGAAGTCTGGAATTAGTCAACATTGCAAACAATGTGAAACTGACTTCAGAAAAAAAAAGCACGAGCCATTTCTCCGATCTACAGTGGTAGTTTATAGCACTGTTCCATCTTAAATTACGGTCGCTCACAATGAGCAGCGTAACTGTGGGGCCTGCCATCAAACTCAGGCGAGAGGCTGATGACCAGCAACCTCCTTGGGCGAACCAGGTTTGGATAGTAGACCCTGACAACTCCTTTAGGACAAGCAGTAGCAAAGAACCGGGGCCGATCAAGTGAGTGGAACGTTGACTTTATGTTTTTAAATACCAACACATCCTAGCACATGGCAGTTGGTGGTGTGATGGATGAGTGTGTGGAGCAGAGGGCTCTGGGTAACGGGGAGGTGAAATCAGAGCCACCGCTGGAGTCAACCTGGTGAAGAGAGGGAGGCAGAAGGAGAGTCTGCAGATCTGTGAGATGGGGCCAAGAACTGGAGGTTGAAGGCCTGGTGTCTGCAAGTCTGGGGGGGTGAGGGGGGTACTGGCGGTTGGAGGCCGAGAGGCAACCTGTGTGTGTGTTTTCCTGTTGTTGTTGCTTGATTTGTTCTGCTAAGCATCGTGGGTAGGCCATGTTGGTACTGGAAGATGTGGCGACACTCGCGGGCTGCCTCCAGCACATCCTCAGGCTGTGCTGGTTGTTGATGCAAACGACATATTTCACTGTATGTTTCGATGTACGTGTGACAAATAAATGAATCTGAATGCTGGATGAACTCAGCAGGCCGGGCAGCATCTATGGAGAGGAATAAACGGTTGATATCTTAGGTTGAAACTGGTGACTGTTTATTCCCCTCCATGGATGCTACCAGACCTGCTGAGTTCCTCCAGGATTTTGTGCCGTGTTGCTCTGGATTTCCAGCATCTGCAGGATCTCTTGTGTTTTTGAACAAAAATGGTATCAGGTAGGGGTGGTAATCACGCTTCTCCTTGAGTGAAATTGAGGTTGAGGAAATGTCTCGGGGAATGCAGGGAACGCCAATAAGTGCAACTCTAAAGAGGAATGTTGGTTGGCGTATCTCGTTAATGTTCACTGTTATCTTTGGATCTATGGGAACCAGCTAAATGTTTCCGATCAGCAGCGTATCAACCGTGTTTATCAGATGCTAACACCATCAGCGTTACTCTGGGTTCTCACCTCACATTGTGTAGTTAAACACCAAACACTCTGATGTGGAGTCCTGAGAAAGGCGCCTGAGACAGTGGTATACAGCCCTGTGGTGTCAGAAGGTTCTGCATTCGTCAGCAAATGAAAATTTCTGCTTGAAATCTGAAGTAGTTTCTCTTTCCAAAGATGCCAACTGACCAGCTGATGTTTCCGGCATTCTGTCTCAGTAATGGTCAGATGATATGTTGACACACCTCAATTGAGATGTTCTTGGGAATGAAACATCTGATTATTAATTAACCGGGACCTGGGCTGGCGTTGATCATACCAGATTCATGTGTTGGCCAGAGTTTCAGAAGTTTCAAAGTAAATTTATTATCAAGTATGTGTATGTCACCATATTCTATCTTGAGATTCATATTCTTGCAGGCGTTCACAGTAGAACAAAGAAATGCAATATAATTCATGAAAAACTATACACAGAGACTGACAAATAACCAATAAGCAACAAACTATGCGAATATAAAAATCAAGAAATAAATAATACTGAGAACGTACGTTGTAGGGTTCCTGAATGAAAATCCATAGGTTGGAACCACTCTAGAGTTGAGATGTGTGAAATTATGCACACTGGTTCAGGAGTCTGATGGCTGAGAGGCAATAACTGTTTTTGAACCTGGTGGTGTAGGGTCTGAGGCTCCTGTACCTCCTTCCTGATGGTAGCAGTGAGAAGAGAGCATGGGCTGGATGGTGGGGGTCCTTGATGATGGATGCTGCTTTCTTGTGGCAGTGGTTGACTGACTGATTGAGGTCCGGTAGCCGGATTCCCTTCCCAGGAGGGATACCAGTGAGGCAGAGGTTACTTACAACTATCCGGTGGCTTTACGATCACCAGCAAGGGGAGGAGCTGTACTGGACCTGGTGTTTGGTAATGCGCCTGGCTAGGTGACAGACCTTTCAGTGGGTGAACAGTTAGGGAACATTAACCACAACTCCTTAAGTTTTAAGTTAGCTATAGATCAGGACGTTCTAAGGATCATGAACCTTGCGGGACAGTCTTAAATTGTAGGTGGGCAAATTAGGAGAGCATGAGGTAGAAACTTGGGAGAGTTAATTGGGACCAGCTGCTTTTGGGCAAGTTCACATCTGACTTGTGGAGGGTGCTTAAAGATTAACTGTGCAGAGTACAGGATGGGTATGTTCCAGTCAGAAGGAAGAATGAGGATGCCAATGTAGGAGAAGTGAGGATGTTGAGAGGGATGATGAACTTAGTCAAGAAGGAAAAGGAGAAGTATCTTCCTTTTAGGAAGCTAGAAATCAAACAGAGCCCTTGAGGATTATAAAGAAGCTGGAAAAAGAACTCAAGAAGGGAATTAGGAACGTGAGGAGGGGCCATGAAAGTCCTTGGTAAGTAGGATTAAAGAGAATCCCGAGGAATTTTATACATCAAGAGCAGGAGGATAACTAGGGAGAGGGTAGGACCACTCAGGGATAAAGAGGGAAACATTTGCTCAGATGTGAAGGATTTGGGTGAGGGCCTTAATGACTACTTTACAGCAGTATTACCTAGGAGAAGGACATGGAGGATAGGGAGATCAGTGTTGAGTGTATTGATCTGCTAGGGCATTTTGAGGTAAAGGAGGTGGTGGTGTTAGGTCTTTTAAGGAGCTTTAAGGTGGATAAGTAACTAGAGTCTAGTGGGATATACCCCAGGTTATTGAGAAAGACAAGAAAAGAGATTGCTAGAGCCCTAATCAATATCTTTGTGTTGTCCTCTGTAGCCACAGACAAGGTCCCAGAGGACTGGCAAGTAGCTTATGATGTTCCATTATTCAAGAAGGAACCCGGGGATAATCCTGGAAACTATAGACCAGTGAGTCTCACGTCAATGGTAGGAAAGTTACTGGAGTGAATTCTTAGGGAGAATCTAATAATCTAATTAGAGAAAGCCATCATATCTCTGTGTGGGGCAAGTTGTGTCTTACTAACTTGCATTTTTTAATGTGACAAAGGTAGTTGATGGAAGTAGGGCTGTGGATGTTGTCTACGTGGACTTTAGTAAAGCATTTGACAAGGTACCTCATGGGAGGCTCATCCAGAAGATTAAGATGCATAGGAACCACGGCAAATTGGCTGTCTGAATTCAGAATGGGTTTGTCTCAAGAGGACAGAGAAGAAATCGAAGGGACTTATTTTGGCTGGCGGTCTGTGACTAGAATCTGTACTGGGACCTCTGCTGTTGGCGATGTATATGAATGACCTGGATGAAAATGTAACGGATGTATTAGCAATCTGTAGATGGTGTCGTGGATAGTGTAGAAGACTCATGGGCCAAGTTCATAACTCCCTGAAAATGGCTACACAGGTTGATAAGGCAGTTAAGAAGGCTTATGCATGCTTGTTTTCATTAGTTGAGGCATGGAGTTCAAAAGTCAGGAAGTTATGTTGCAACTTTATGAAACTCTGGTCAGGCCACATCTGGAGTATTGCGTGCATTTCTGGTCGTCCCACTACAGGAAGGATGTCAAGGCTTTGGAGAGGGTGCAGGAGAGGTTCACCAGGATGCTGCCTGGATTAGAGAGTGTGAGCTACAAAGGGAGGCTGGACAAACTTGGGTTGTTTTCTCTGGAGTGCCAGAGGCTGAGGGGAGATCTGATTGAGATTCATAAAGCTGTGAGAGGCACAGATGGAGTAGACAGACGGGGCTGAAATGTCTAACACCAGAGTGCATGTGTTTACGGTGAGAGGGGGTAATTTCAAAGGAGATGTGAGGGGTATGTTTTTCACACGGGGAGTGGTGGGTGCGTGGAATGCGCTGCCTGGGCTGGTGGTAGAGGTGGATACATCAGGGACTTCTGAGGTTAGATAGGCACATGAATGTGAGGGAAGTGGAGGGATACGGACCTTATATTGGTAGGAGAGACTAGTTTAATTAGCTATCTGATTACTACTTTAATTGGCTTGGCATGACACTGTGGGCTGAAGGGCCTGTCTGTGTGCTGTACTGTTCTATGTTCTATTATTTCATTTAATTTTAAGCACCCAAGGTACTGTGACTGGACTTGAATCCACACCTTGACAATCATGATGGTCATGTTTAATTTCAGTTCCAGGTGCAGGTCGATGGGACCAGGCAGAATAATAGTTCGACTCCGACTTGAGGGACCAAAGGGCCTGTTACTTGTGTTGTAGTACTTAAAAAAATAAGTTCGGGAATTGTTTTCACCCTTCAACCACCAGGCTTCTGAACCAGTGTGGCTAACTTCACTCAGCTCGACTCTGAACTAATTCTATGACTTACGGACTCTCTTCTGCCCCTATGACCTTTGGACTGAGCGCTAGGGTTCCAGGTGTCACTTCAGTAACCTAACCACCAGGCTGCTGCAGGTTTTGGTAGGAACACAAATGTTACCATTGGCTTTTGCAGTGACGGCCTCTGTTTAAACACCTTTACTGTAACCAGAATATCACCAGAGAATACAACCCATGTTCGTCCAATTCCTCCTTACGGCATCTTGGAGGACCTCTTCTTCACCCTCTCCAAAGCCTCCTTATCCCTCCTGTGGTGGGCAGAGCTACAGACTTTTTTTCTTTGCGGGGATCCTTCATCAGGATGGGTCTTGATAATGCGTATTGGCCCTAAGCGTTGACTGTTTATTCCTCTCCATGGATGCTGCCTGACCTGCTGAGTTCCTCCAGCACTTTGAGTAGGTTGCTCTGGATTTCCAGCATTTACAGGATCCCCTGTGTTTACGATTTTTCTTCCAAATGTTTCTATTTTTCAACCCTTGGGGCCATACGCAGGGTTAAACGCTCCTTCCCCTTTCTCACCCTATGGTGTTATATTCTCCATGTTGGTAATCTTAGTGACAATCAGACCATGTTTCTCACATCTGGAATACCATCCCTCTCTTTGAGGTTGGTGCTATGTGAACATCTGTGAAATTCTGTGTGAAACTTGCTTCTTGTCCCACCCTGGAATCCTGCAACCATTTTGAGAGGGGGGTGCTGGTTTCGTCTGGATAGGGTGCAGCACTAACCAGCACCTCGACCCCACTGACTAGAAAGAATGTGGAGACCAGCCAAAGTCCTTCCGATATGGAAGCTTCAGAAGAGATTTACCAGGATGCTGCCTGGATTGGAGAGCGTGTCTAACGAAGATAGGCTGAGCGAGCTGGGGCTTTTCTCTTGGAGCGAAGGAGGCTGAGGGGTGATTTGATAGAGGTGTACAAGATAATCAGAGGCATAGGTTGAATGGACAGCCAGAGGCTTTTTCTCAGGATGGAAATAGCTCGTACAAGGGGAGCAATACTTGGAGGTGATTGGAGGAAAGTATAGGGGGCACGTCAGATGTAACTTTGTTACACAGAGAGCAGTGGGTGTGTGGAACCCACTGCCAGGGGTTGTGATGGAGGCAGATATATTAGGGCCATTAAAGAGAGACTTAGATAGAATAATGGAGGGGTATGTGGGAGGGAAGGGTTAGATTGATCTTGGAGTTGGTTAAATGGTTGGCACAACACTGTGGGCCGAAAGGCCTGAACTCCGCTGTACAGTTCGGGGTTCTACGTACTAACTTGTTCGTGCCTTCCTGGCAGCCAGAAGCTGACTTATCAAGACAAACTCTGTGTTCTGATGATCGTGCTTGTTTTTGTGGTTTGGTGACAGTGTGACTTGCAGAAGTGGAGACTTCTGTAACATGATCTTGAGTCAACTAAACGCCTTGCGACCATTGGTCAAGACCCCTTAGGGCCATGGAAAGGATGCTCTGTGGTCAGCGGGGATGGCCAACCCCTTGACCTCTGTCTCCATCTTGTTATCTTGCTTCACAAGTCCTGTAACGACTGAACTGTCTAACGAATATAAAGCAGAGCAACACACACACACAATGCCGGAGGAAGTCAGCGTCTGTGGAGAGGGATAAACAGTCGACATTTCGGGCCGAGACCCTTCATCAGAATAGGAAAGGAAAGGGGAAGAGGCCAGAATAAGTAGGTGGGGAAGGGATGAAGTAAAAGTCAGCAGGTGATAGGTGGGACCAAGTCAGGGGGAAGGTGGATGGATGGGGAAGGGATGATTAAGTAAAAAGCTGGGAGGGGATAGGTGGAAGATGTAAAGGCAGGAAGAAGAAGGAATCTAATAGGAGAAGAGAGTAGACGATGGGAAAAGGGGAAGGATGAAGGGAATCAGAGGGAGGTGATGGGCAAGTGAGGAGGAGAAGGGGTGAAAGGGCAACAAGAATAGGAAATGTAAAATAAAGAAGGGGAGGGGAGAAAGGGAGGAGGAGGGGAAACACAAGGAAGGTGATGAAGGAGAGAAAATATAAAGCAGTATGGCAAGATACACCTTCTGCTACGCTCCGGGTAAAGACACTTAACTTAACTTTCTGTTGTGAATTAACATTTCCAAAATGGTGTTCTGCGGTACTTAGAACAAAGAGAGAGGCTATTCAGCCCATTCCGTCCATGATAGCATGTGACCCATCGCTAATCACTTAACCCTTTCAAATACTGCTTTTCCTTCTGCATCTCTGACTTCCCCTTGTTGTTAACCTCAACGAGTTTCATTTGCAGTTTTCACATCTAGAGTTCTCCGCTGGAATTTCTGCATTTGTTGCCCCCTAATGTAGGCCTCTCTCATCCACACTGCATTTATTCGATAGATCTACTACGCTTCGAACATAGAACATTACAGCACAGTACGGGCCCTTCAGCCCACGATGTTGTGCTGACCATTTAACCTACCCAAAGATCAATCCAACCTTCCCTTCTCACGTAGCCCTCCATCATCTCTGTGAAGCTTTCACATCCTTCCTATAGTGAGGTGACTAGAAATGAACACGTCATTCCAAGTGTGGTCTGACCAAAGTTTTACAGAGCTGTGATATTACCTCGCAGCTCTTGAACTCAATGCCCAACTGACGAAAGCCAGCATGCCACACACCTTC